>NW_028292578.1:6313730-6678925 GCF_029948245.1 Actinia tenebrosa
CGACAAATCGTTCTTCTAGCTCTCGTATTCGACGCTTCATCACTAACACTTGAACTGCTGCTTGTCGTTCTGGCAAAGCTACTACTGTACTATTGTTTCAAATAGCTGCAGCTTGCTCCTCGTTTAAAATAACCTTTTTAGTAGGGTAATCTCTTAATTTTCCTCTTCTTGTCTTTCATCTCTAGCCACTTTCACCCGCACTACTATAATCCCTGTTCTATCCATCGCTATGTTGAGCAAGGACGTGCTGGTCAACATAATACAGTGCGCGTGCACCCTTATCTATAGCAGATATTACATTATTAACCACAATAAACATAATAATGATAATAATCATGATGATCATGATAACTGAATCAGACAAGCCCCCTGCACGCGCGCATTCCATAACCTTCACCCCTCTTCCCAGCTCTAGCTTACCTGAACTCCAGTTTCTTCCCTTCATATTGGGCGGCTGATTTCTTTCCAGGCAGGCCCGTGCAAAATATCAACCTTCCAACCACACGTTTCTTAATGTTAAATTTCCGAATCCCCAGTTAGCCTTCAATTTCTTTAGCTGCAAACGAACAAGTAAACATCGGTAATTAAATTACATTTTTCAGCTTCCTGTTTAATTTAATTTCCTTAAACAGAGGCCCTGTAATACCCAGCGTTGGCCTGGAAAGCAGTTGTACCTGCCTACCTATTTGCGTACTTGAAAAACATTGGTCCGGAATATTGCCGTTTTCTTCGTGTCAGTCATTTGTTTTCCATTGGTGTTTAGGATGATTTAATGTAAGACACATTTGATAGTTTCCTAATGAAACTTTAAAACGCCTATACAATGCATGGGCCTTTTGAAGTTGGATACTATCACATAATTGTGGAGGTCAATTTAGACGTGTTTTTGTAGAGTCCAAGTTAGGTTTTATCGATATAGAGTGTCATTAAAGTTTCTTTAAGATCTCATAATGTTTCAAATACTTGGTGCTGTAGAAAAGTCGAAGCATGGATATATGAATATTCTATTCGTGTATATATGAATATGCATGGATATTATCCAAAAGGCCCATTATTGTATCTAACACATTACTGCAAAGTACCAGGACCTCCATTTAACGGACAGTCCTTCACGGCCACCATTAGCAGTTTTTTTTTTTGTACCCGAACCCCCTTTCACCGCATGGGCAGTTCGTGACGGTACGTTCTAACATTTTACCACCGACGTACTTTCACAATGTTTAATGATGAGAATAAGATAACTTGTACTTATAGAACATTTATCTTGCACGTAATAAAAAAGAGATAGAAATTAGTACTTTGTGAAAGTCGTGCGGTTTTCTGGAAGTTTACTGTGTACCCATTCACTCTTTTTAGTTCCTATTCTTTATATCTTTTTCTTTGAGACTGGCGTGAGTCTCGTTCTCTCTGATAACGTCGCTTCCGACACAGATAGGGATTGGTGAATTCGTACTCGCCACCAAAAGCCCCTCTTCTGTTGTCTCGAGCTGAAAAAAAGGCCCTCAAGAGATCATCATTTGCGTAACTACCATACGTCGGGTACGCGACGCCCGCACTTAAGAAGCGCAGCGCCATTTCAAACCTCCTCAAAGAAGGTTCAGGTAGGTCTTGTACTATCCCACGGGGATAAATTCCACGAACGTCAATTAGCAATCTTTTGAAAATATCTATCCCATAGCAGTCAGCAATAATTACGCAATCTTCTGAACGCACGCCGGCTTGAAGACGTTCCAGTTGGTTTATTAGGAAATCTCTCCCATTTTCCCAGTAATGCTGACGGATTGCGTCCACTCGTCCATCATCCAGAGGTGATTCTTGAGTGTCAAATCCCATAAGTCTAGAACGACGTCTTGACCCAAGAGAATCCTTGACACTCCTGAAATGTAAAGAATTAAACAAGACGTTGTCATCAACGAGCGTCTCATCTCTATACAAACCGTACACTTTCAGAAGTTCTGCGTATCCCAACCCATCACCGTCAGAAGGATCGTCTTCTGGAAAACGAATCGCAATTTTAAGATAAGTGCTGTGGCGATCTTCTTGTGCTCTCAAAATATTATCTGTAAACCTCCTGTTCGCGTCTGCCATTGAATCCATCGCCGTTGCAATTTTTGGTATCATTCGAACGGCTAAAAAATGAGGGGGAAATTGGAAAAGTTAGTTCTACCATCACAATATATGTAGTATTGGCAGCACATTCACTAAATAGTCTACTAGAGTAAGCCGCTACTGTATAGTACCTTGTCGCCATGACACGCGTACTTGTTCAAGTATGGGATAACGGTGTACACACCACAGAACTCGGACGATTTCCCTCAAGTATGGAAGAGAATATCCAAGCCCCTCAACATTTCTTAATTGCAAGATTACATCATGAGTATTCTTTTCCACGACATGTCCATATTCTTCGATCTGTCTAGCAAGTTCCAAGTGCTGTAGAAATGAAAAGCACTCCTCGTTCTCCTTTACCCTTTTAACGATCAAACGCATATTTTCCTCCATAGCCTCAGCTCCTTCACCTGAAATACTCGAAAGGATGCTGGTCGACAAAATCAGTTGATCACAAAAGTTTCTAAATTTCAAATTTTGGAGTTCATCCAACATACCTGAGTCTACTTCCGCTTGCGCACTTTCCAGTGCATAGGAAAGGAAAACAAGGAGGCGCGCGCGATCGATGAAAAATGTGTTCTAATGCCTTTTTCCATCCTTTTTTTTTTTTCTTTCTTTTTTTTCTCGCATTACGGAGAGCGTTATATTGATCTTGAATTTAAAAAGGAATTAATTATTTAAAGTACTGAATGTATTGTATGAAGGTTTATACTTCCAATATGTTAATGATGATGACGTCAGGTAAGGCATTTGAGTGTTTCTGTTGTAACTAGTAATGCGCATCACTCAAATCAAGAAATATTTCACCATTCAACTATTTACTTCATGTACAGTCAGTACAGAAAGAGTATTGCTTACTATCAATCACGTGACTTTTTGGAGTTGACTGGGGGGCAAACAAAATAAATAAATGAATATACACATTTTATACACGCATCTCAAAATCTCGATACGTTTAACAAGCAAGCGGTTGGCTGGGGGGGGGGGGGGGGGGGGACAACTAGCGTATGCTAAGTCAAAACATATCAAGATAAGTCCTCAAACTATTGTATTTGACTACTTTCACGACATCAAACCAGAAAATAAGAGATCAAAACAACCTCCAGGATTCTACAAGCCATCAAAAAATAGTTATTACCGGAAGTGACGTCTATTTGTGGAAGGGTTCATTTCGGGCTCCCTGTGGTTTCAGACATATACCAGTCTCGCGCGGTCAGTGCTACGTCACACAGTTTGAAAAATGGCGGACGAGGGCTAGAAGGAGCTCTTCCAAAACACTTCTTTTTCTCCCTCCCTTCTCCTTCTGGCTCTAAATTAGAGGCCAGAAGAGAGAGGGGAGGGAAAAGGGCACCTTAGGACAGAGAAAGAGCCAAGAAATCTTCAAAAGGTTAGTACGAAAAAGCCAGTTCTTTTCAGGCCGCGTTCGGCTTTGCCATTCAAATGGCTCGACATTTCTCACCTCGATATATCGCTTCCTGTCCATACAGAAATCCAGCGATGCCATTGGCCATCTCCATGACCACCGAAAACGACGCTACCATTTGCACGGCTCTTCTCGCGGCGAACTTGCTTCTTCATCCTCCTTCGTTGGATTCCTTCAACTACAGCTCTCTACATTTTAAACCATGCTCCCGTCGAACCTGGTAGAATACGAATTTTCTGACAGCGACAGCGACGTTGAAGAAAGCGATGGCCAGGAAGATTTCCTCGGACTGAACAACGCTGACTCCTTCCACGTGCTTCAACAACAGTACGAGACCGCGAGAAGAGCCATGCATTTTCCCACCACTCAGACAGCTACCTCAGAAATGTACCAGCTGCCTTCTCCAAGCCCTATTAGCTTCGAGGACACTGACCAGGATGCACCGCCTAAAGTACACCCCACCACTCGAACAGCTGCCTCAGAAATGGACCGGCTGCCTGCCCCAAGCCCTATTAGCTTCGAGGACGCTGACCAGGATGCGTGGCCTAAAGAACATTCCACCACTCAGACAGCTGCCACAGAAATGGACCTGCTGCCTGCCCCAAGCCCTATTAGCTTCGAGGACACTGACCAGGATGCGTCGCCTAAAGAACATTCCACAAGCCAGAAGACAGTTGCACGCACAGAAATTGACCTTCCTGCTCCGTCTAAGGGTCATCCCTCAAGCCCTTCCCAAGCAAGCCACTTGACCACCGGAAAGACCAAGAAGTATGCGGTAGACTTCAAACACCTCCCCACCACCATGAAAGAATTCCTTAAAGAGGTTAACCTGTACTTTACAAAGCCGATAAATCTTCAGAGGCAAAAGCCTCCTGTTGCCGAGTCCACCTTTGCCAAAGCTCAAGAAAGACTTTTGTGTGAGTAAACAGTCAGCTTATTTGATACATTATGTATAAAATCAGTGCTCGATGCACTCATCATCTTTACTAATTTTTTTGGGGGGGGGTGGGGTCACTCTTTAAAAAATAATATACTTTTGAATGCATTTTTTTAAATACATGAGTTGAGATTAGCATTCGGGGTTGGTAGGCATTGGCAAATGAATACATAACTACAGTGGGCAATTCCATGACATTTGGAGACCAAATTAAAGTTTTAAGTGTCTGTTAAGTCCAGATGGAAATTGTTTGAATGGAAATGAGACATTCTCTAAGATTAGTCATTAGTCATTAATACCTCATGTTAAAAGGACCAATAAAAATCATTTGTTATTGTGGATTTACTAAGCAAAACATTGTGTTGCGGACATGACCATAAATTGTTTTGGACATGACATCTTTGGGAATGTTCATTTCTTCCACCCAAAACCTGTCTATTTGGGTCTCCTGAGCGATGAAAATCAGTTGAAACATTCGTTCTGTTTTCCAATAAGTGTCTGGGATTAAGAAAGAAGTGATATAGATCGATTATTATGACATAGAGGGCAAAAGACTAAACAAGTTAGAATTTTAAAACCAAAATTATCAACTTTTCAATCCAATTGTGTGTCAAAAATTCTTGAAAGGTCAACAACAAATGAAATTATTACTAATAGATTTTTTTAGGATATTCTCTTTTCTAATAAATTCCTTTGGAGTAAGATGATCTGGCTGAAACAAGCTGATGTTGACTATTGAAACATTTCAATTTCTCATGTGGAATTGCCCAGCATAGGCATGACTGGGGTGGAGAGTTACCTTGTTTAAAGATAATTTATTTTTGAATCAAATTTTTCATACATTAGTGTCGTGATTAGTATCGGGGGAGGGGGGTGGGGCTGGTTGAAATGAATACATAATATTGACATGACTGTAAATTGAAGTGGATTGATATCTCGCGTACAGAAAGGGCGGAGAAAATGAAATGATCATCCACATGGATCTGTTGTTTTTGGTGTGTTGTGTGACTATGCTTTTTGTTAACATTGGGTCTTTTCGACTCTTTCTCAACAGGCTTTCTTGGCTTTGCCAGCGAGGTGCTTTCTTTAAGATTGAGCCCTGACCTGTTCATAAGACTCAATGTCATTGAAAAGTACCTGACTTACCTCAAGGTGAGAGAAAGTAAAATTGTCTAGCATTCAGTTCTTTTGTTTAGAAATAGTCATGACCCGCCCAGCTCTACGTACATACATCTAGGGGTTTGTTTTTTTTTTTTTCATCTTTACAATATTTTTTTACAACATTCATATGCATACATTTATAGAAATGCATCTAGGGTTTAATTGGGAAATTTTGGGGGCATATATCGATACTAAGACTGTTAACATTGACCTTCTTCCAGGTGGAGAGGCGTTTGAAGGCCTACACAATGGCTAACCACGTAGCGGCTCTTATCTACCCAGCCAAGTTTATACATGCCGAAGATTCGCCTGACTTTACGGATGTTGGGGTCATCAAAACGCTACGTGCTCAAGTGGCTTGCTTGCAGAGGGAAGGACACAGAGAAAGTGCTTCGACAAAGGAGGACCTGATGGAGAAGAACAGTTGGCTTGAGTGGTAATGATGATGATGATGATGATGATAATAATGATAATATAATGAAAACTTCAGTAAAATTTCAGTTTTACATTGATGAAATGAAAGGCTTAGAGCTCAAAACAAAAACAATGATCTTAAAAATTAGAAGAAATGAAAAGACTAAAAAATCATTACCTATAACAAGGATGATAATAATATTCATGATTAATTTAGTATTTATGTCACAGGTGGATCGATGAAATTATTATTTATTGATATTAGACGTGGGGGGGGGGGGGGGGTGGGGGGGGGAGAGGTTTTTGGAGTGTTTCTCCTGGTTTCGCCTGTAAATGAGCAAGCGAGACCTAAGTTTCTTTTCAGACGAGCATAATACTTTACCTCAACTAGAATAATCATTTCTTTGGATATTGTTATTGGTTGACAGTAACTGTGCGGTGGTTATAGGGATTGTTTTGGATTGAGATGGATGTGAACTGTATTATTGACTGTATTATCTGCAGCTTTTTTGATTTGATTTTTAACATAGATGTTTAAGCACTAGTTGTTTTTAACAGATCTTAAAATACTCCAATAGCTAGCCAATCCAGATCTCCCTAATCCTTTGTTGTTGTTTTTCCAATTCAGGGACGAGGTTGTTGCCAGCTTGGCACGACAGAGGGAGAGGGTGGAGATGGCAAGGACGGAGAGAGCCAGAGCCGAAGAATGCGCTGACCTTCTGCTCATTAGTCTGTATGTGCTGGTGCCACCTTCCAGGGCCTGCGAAATCCGGACATTACAAATTCTTCCCCAGGGATCGAGCCTCACGAGCCCTGAAGTGGCTGGCAAGAACCTCGTCGAGCTCCAAGAGGATGGAGGTGTCAAATTTCGATTTCAGAAGTACAAAACCGTCAAAACCTACGGCTCAGATACCACTATTTTGAAGGTAATGCAATGCCACAATCTGTTTCAGATCGATCAATCATAATAATAATAATTGTGGTTTCATTCATTCATTCATTCATTCATTCATTCATTCCTTCCTTCCTTCCTTCCTTCCTTCCTTCCTTTCAGAATGACCATGAACTGAGCAGCATCCTGGTAGACTATGTCAAAAATCACAGGGCAAAGCTGATCACGGAGGAGAGTGGTGACTTTCTTATCGTGGTAAGTGATGCAATCATAATTCATTTCCATTTCCAGGCATGACAATCAAGTCAGGAACAAACGACGTTCCGAAGTGCCGGAAGACATTAATTGATTGGGATTGCTGGGGATTGTTTGGCAAGGAGTGCACCCGGTTTAGGCCGGTGACTACCATTATTTGGTGAAGGGTGGTGACTTCGTGACTTCGTACCTCCTTTAGGGTGGTAGAATTTTGTTTTTTGGCAATGAAAAGAGAGAACCCTAACTTGGGTTCAGGAGCCCGTACCCTAAGCCCAAGTTGTGTTCCGAAGCCCGTACCCTACCCTTGCGAGGGCTTCAAGTTGGTAAAGGGTGAGTTCAGCACCTCCAACCACAGGTCGTGGGTACATTTCATACTTTTTACTACCCTGGGCGAGGTGTATTCTGCAATACTGACACTCCGTCTAGGGTGGTAATCGAAGGAGTTACTACCCTGGAAACACCATGTTGTGGGTACGTTTCATACTTCTTACTACCATGCCAGGGTGGTAATCCAAGATTCTAGCACCTCCCGAAGAATGGTACCACCCTTGGGTAGGTGGTTTTTGCTCTGGCCCTAACCCCAAACTCCATACGAAATTTTTTTTTTTTTTTTTTCACATCTGTGTACAATCAAAAGGCTGAATAATCAAATTAGGGCGGGCATCTGACGTTGAGGGGTTCATTTGTAATAAATGATGATCATTGTGTTGGTTTGGTTGTAACAGTAGTGTGCAGCTATTCCATTACTGTCTCATACTAACCCGTTCATTTTTTTTTTCTTTCCCCCAATTGTAGAATAATGGCTTTGGAAGGCCATATTCCAGTTCCGCCTTCTGTAGCCGCCTCAAGTATTTGTTCCACAGACTGACTGGTGTCAGTTTGTCCGTCAATGGCCTACGGAGCTCTTTCGTGACGCATACTTATGGAAGGAGGTAAGTCCCAAGTGTTTGGTTTGTGTCTTTCTTTCTTTCTTTCTTTCTTTCTTTCTTTCTTTCTTTCTTTCTTTCTTTCTTTTGCTTTTTTATATAACTTTATATCGATAATGCTGTCCACCTCCACATATCTGGGCAAACAGAATAATAGACAAAGGCATAGAGAAATGAAGTTGAACAAGTTATATTCTTAAGGCTTCTATAAGGCTAACTCTTGATATCCATTTAGATGTAGAGTTTTTATAACCTTGATTTTATTGATGTTGATGTGGAATGCAAATTGAAATGGAATGAATTGTTGAAAAGATGCAAATGTTATTTTATTCTTGAACTTTTTGTGCTAAATACTTGTCATGTAAAGCGTCTTGGAACTCTCCAAGATGTTGGCCCTATATTTAAACATCATCATGATTGGATTGGATTCTATTCTATTCTATTCTATTCTATTCTATTCTATTCTATTCTATTCTATTCTATTCTATTCTATTCTATTCTATTCTATTCTATTCTATTCTATCCTATATTTAAACATCATCATTATTCTATTTTATTTTATTGTATTTTACTTTATTTTTTCAATTTTAGGTCCCTTTCTTTTTCTTTTTTTTTTTTTTTTTTTCTTTTTTTTCTTTTTCTTTTTCTTCCTTCTTCTTCTTTCTTAATTCTTTTTTCTTTTTTTCTTTCTTTTTTTTCTTTTTCTTTTTCTTCCTTCTTCTTCTTTCTTAATTCTTTTTCTTTCTTTTCTTTTCTTTTTTTCTTTTTCTTTTTCTTCCTTCTTCTTCTTTCTTAATTCTTCTTTCTTTTCTTTTCTTTTTTTTTTATATTTCTGCAACTTGTGTTGTACATATTGCAAGCAAAACATATTTATACACAAAATAAAGGAATCATCATCATCATCATCATGCTGATCATGGTCATCATCTTTTTGCAGTGATTGCAGTGACTCCCTCAAAGATTCGATAGCGGCGGCCCTGAGACACAGCAGAAAGCAGGCACAACAGACATATGACAGACGAAGTTCCAACCAGCGGAAGACATTGGCCCTGTCTCTTTGTTCTAACCTGGCTCGGGACGAGCCGACGAAAGATGGTGCCGACCAAGAGGGCAGTGGGGACTCTACTTTCAAAGCGGGGGACTTCGTTGGGCTCTTGGAAGAAGGGAGCAAGGCAGCATGTCCCAAGGTCTTGATAGGTCGGGTTCAGTCCTTGCAACCCCAAGGGGAAGCCAGCCTATTGTGGTTTGAGCTGTGTGCCGGTAGTAGGGACGAGTATGTTTTTACGTTTGATGCCGAGCCGTGGTTAGAGTCGACCGAGGCCATGGTGGCAGTCAACATGACGCCTTTGAAGAAAAAGCCAGGAGTTTTCAAACTGCGTACTCCTCTCAGGTCCATTCATGAGGCTTTCGAATAGACAGATATGTCCCCCTTTTTTTTAATTAGGAGATGAAGGGGGAAAAAAAAAAAAAAAAAAAAAAAGAACCCTGTGAGCACTTGCTTCTGTGATCTTTGCTAACAGAGATTTCCCCCCCCCCCCCCCCCTTTTTTTCCCAACTTTACTGTGGTCTGGTTCGAAAAGACATATGATAATAATTATTATAGTGGTAGGTGGAGTGTTCTCGGCAATGCCATTGCAAGTCGCCAAGACAAAATGCAGTATATTGTCTTTTTCTTTTGAATCTGTCGGCAAAGATTTGAATGGTTCACTTGTGTATCTTTGAGATGGAATTTTGTCATTCAACTGAACAAAAGCACTTGCTGACGATGATCTTTGCCAACAGAACTTTGAAAGGAATGGTTTTTGCGAAAGACATCACATTTTCGCGAAAGACCAAGGTTGTTTTGTTTTATCGTTTACTTCTGATCTTTAAGCGAGGTGGAGATAGAGAAAAATGAGTAAGTTTCGAGCCTGATTTGCTGTAATTCCCAGGGTGACACTATTTGCTTTCTGAACCACGACATGCGTTGCCATGGAAACCCATCTTGGCATCCTAGATCCTAATCCTAGAATAAGCTAGTTCATTGGAAAAAGAACTCCTTTCCATTCCTAGAAAGCCTAGTATAGCCTTGTACGATATTATTATAGTGTGTTTGTGCTGTTGAAAGGCAGGCAGCAGATGCAGAAATGTAAATAAAACATGTTTGTTACTTGAAAATGTAGTCCTATTCTCGCATGCTTATGCTGACGACACACAGCGAACAGAGAGGGTGGGTTGGAAGCAAGGGAATGGGCAAGAATTGCGTAGCCATGGAAACCCATGTTGGATTATCATGCCTTGGTCGTAAGTAGAGAGCGGAGTGGTTGGATAAATAACAATAATAATGACAACTTCATATTCACGTGTCTATGTATTTAGTTTATACAACTGATTGGGGACACAAAAGAAAGAAAATATCTATATCTAATATCTAAAATAGATCTAAAAAAATATAATGTATGTATACATGTATATATATATAGTTGTTTGAGAAGAAAAAGTCAAGACAACATTTTTCCCGACAAGCCGGTTTCGTGAATTGCTTCACTCTTCAGGGGATTTAATGATAAGAATATTCGTTACTATCATTTATATAGAAAAAGTATACATAATTAATTAGTGGATGTAGATATATATACAAAATTTATCCAAAAGAAAGTAATAAGGTATAAAATTCAATCAAATAGGTTAAGAATTCATAATGAAAAAAATTCATAATCTATGGGATAGGATGGGATAGGAATGAATGAATGTGAATGAATGAATATGAATGGATGAATATGAATGGATGAATGAACGAATGAATGAATGAACGGATGAGTGAATGAATGAATGAATATGAATGGATGGATGAATGAATGAGTGAATGGATGGGAAGAGAGCGCGAGTGTGACGTCACGAACGAGTAAATTTTGACTTTGACCTTGTTCGATCTCTAATTATTTCCCTAGACAACAAAATAAGACGTTCATACACCGATTTTGACGAGAGTCGGACCAATATCAGCCGAGATGTGACCCTTTGCACATAAACTTGCTCCCCAATTGCATATTCGTTGAACAGCATCATGCATGTATATGTGTCGCTGGAGTCACGAACGATCACCTCATCTAGCTCCATCCATGCTAATAGGGTTCATTGTGCAACTACTGCGGATAGAAAAAGGGAAGAGATCAATTCCATGCAGCAGGTGAGTCTCTCTCAGAGGTCCGAGGTGCTGCCACACGCAGCAGAACTTTAGAATTTTTTCACTCACACGGCAACCATGCAAGTATATTAAACTTTTTGTTTGCCAAATTTCCCCCAACATGTGCATTGCTGCAAAATGCACTACTGAAGGACCGAACGGTTCATTGAACGTACCTGAATTCAGTACTTTCAAAGTCGATTCTTGTTCTCTTTAAACTTGGCTCTGCTCCCATTGTACTCGTAGTTGTTATCTCATGAATGTGTATCCGATCTCTGGTCCATCACGTGACCTGCGCGGACGGAGTCCACGGACGTCACGTGTTACAACCTTTATTGTCAGTCCCAGACAAGGACGACAAACGTCGGAACTGAACCAACTCAAGAAACCCACCTTTCGTTACATTTTGAACATCTTTATTTTCTTCTTCTTCTTTCTCTTTCTTCTTGTAAAACCCATATAAAAACAATGCTTTCCATAAAAAGCAGTATTGGCAGGGATTGTTTTTATGGGGGGTGGGGGGGGGGGGGGGGGGGGATGGAAATTATCAAATATGTTTTTGATATTAAATTCTTAATTTCCTTGATGACGGGTTTTGTTCTGTGTACATCAAGTATATATTGAAATTTTATATGCAATATGTAGTATGAAATGAAATGAAATGAAATGAAATGAAATGAAATGAAATGAAATGAAATGAAATGAAATGAAATGAAATGTTCTTGATGAGATTAATGATCAAATATAAACCTACTTTTCAGTTTTATCCAAATTTCTTTTCTTATGACCAATATATTGGAAGGCGTTGTTGAAGCCATGCGATATTGACGCTATATAAAATACTCTTTATTGTTATTATCATTTTTAAAAAAAATATATAATTCAAATACTACCTAGCTTATCAGGCATGGTTCTATTGTTGCTCCGCCAAAATGGACTGATTGAAAAGCTTAGACCGAGGTGCATAAATAATCATAATGGTCTGAACATAATGGGTGCGATACCCAACTCCTGCTGGCTTTCAATACAAATGCCTGAAGTGATAATGGACACAGCCGGCCTTATCTCTAAGCGTGTGTGCTCGTTCTTCAAATACTGTGTGAAAAATTAAACTGCACGTATAGCATGATCAATTACTGATCTTATACGTGTCGATCTTGTGCAGTGGAATTCTGCCTCGCTTTACAATACAATACAATAACTTTATTGATCTCCCTAAAGAGGGCTTTTCAGATACAATTTACGACAAGTCTTAAACCTAAGCTAAACCTAGAATAAGAAAATTCGCTATTTACAAAAATAAGTACTAAGAATAACATGGAAAACTTATTATATTATTAAAAACATAAATAAATAAATAAAATACATAAATAAATAAATAAATAAATAAATACTTAGAGCTAACCATTCGGTTAAAAGACTACTTTTAAGGGTGTTTTTAAAGAGTTTGACTGAATTTATCTTAGTAATACTTTTGGGTACAGAGTTCCAAATATCAACGCCTCTATAAGAGAACGACTGTTGAGCTAACTTAGTTCTGCACATAGGAATCTGTAGCTTGTCACTGTTTCGTGTGCTTCGATTGTGAATCTCAGATCTTAAGGTAAACATAGACGACAAATACTCGGCCGGAGCTAAACCCTTCATACATTTAAACATGAGAACAGCGTCTCTAAGGTATAGAAGTTGAGATATTGGCAAAAATTTTAATTGTTTCAATGTTGGAGTTATATGATCGTACTTTCGTTTTCCAGACATCATACGAGCAGCAAAGTTTTGAACTGTGCTGGTACTGTGCTGGTACTGTGCTGGTACTGTGCTGGTACTGTGCTGGTACTGGTGCTGTGCATGGTATTAACAAGTATAACCTCTTACTTACTTGTTTAGCTATTTACGCTTCTTATGTAGTTCCTTTTTCTTTCCTTCAACTACGACACGATCAAAATCTGATCCAAGGTTTCTTTCAAAGTCACATGATTCCGAGCACGGCATTCAACTGAACCCTGTCTTAATTAGAAGATCATAAAAAGAACCAAGCGCTTTTTTTTATATATATATATATTTAGCACAACACCTGTCTTCACTAACTGCCTCAATAAATTACCGAGTTCAATGAGCCATTGTGAATCTTCTACAAGCTCCCCAAGATCAATGTCTAAATTGAGAGCAATCTAACCAAACCCTTCTCGTCCCGCTCTCCATGGCCTGTGCAAGTGGGCGCACCTCCCAACCACTACCTTCTGGTCGATACTGTCTCAAATCGACCGATACCCTCTCCTGAAATAATACAAAGCACAACAAATAACAAAGTTACTTCAATGAAACGCGGCAATCGATCGCGTTTTTGTAAGTTCCTTCTTTCAATCCAACACTCCTCTTCACCTTTCGCATCTCGTCCCGCTCTCCATGGCCTGTGCAAGTGGGCGCACCTCCCAACCACTACCTTCTGGTCGATACTGTCTCAAATCGACCGATACCTTCTCCTGAAATAATACAAAGCACAACAAATAACAAAGTTACTTCAATGAAACGCGGCAATCGATCGCGTTTTTGTAAGTTCCTTCTTTCAATCCAACACTCCTCTTCACCTTTCGCATCTCGTCCCGCTCTCCATGGCCTGTGCAAGTGGGCGCACCTCCCAACCACTACCTTCTGGTCGATACTGTCCTCAAATCGACAGATACCTTCTCCTGAAATAATACAAAGCACAACAAATAACAAAGTTACTTCAATGAAACGCGGCAATCGATCGCGTTTTTGTAAGTTCCTTCTTTCAATCCAACACTCCTCTTCACCTTTCGCATCTCGTCCCGCTCTCCATGGCCTGTGCAAGTGGGCGCACCTCCCAACCACTACCTTCTGGTCGATACTGTCTCAAATCGACCGATACCTTCTCCTGAAATAATACAAAGCACAACAAATAACAAAGTTACTTCAATGAAACGCGGCAATCGATCGCGTTTTTGTAAGTTCCTTCTTTCAATCCAACACTCCTCTTCACCTTTCGCATCTCGTCCCGCTCTCCATGGCCTGTGCAAGTGGGCGCACCTCCCAACCACTACCTTCTGGTCGATACTGTCTCAAATCGACCGATACCTTCTCCTGAAATAATACAAAGCACAACAAATAACAAAGTTACTTCAATGAAACGCGGCAATCGATCGCGTTTTTGTAAGTTCCTTCTTTCAATCCAACACTCCTCTTCACCTTTCGCATCTCGTCCCGCTCTCCATGGCCTGTGCAAGTGGGCGCACCTCCCAACCACTACCTTCTGGTCGATACTGCCTCAAATCGACAGATACCTTCTCCTGAAATAATACAAAGCACAACAAATAACAAAGTTACTTCAATGAAACGCGGCAATCGATCGCGTTTTTGTAAGTTCCTTCTTTCAATCCAACACTCCTCTTCACCTTTCGCATCTCGTCCCGCTCTCCATGGCCTGTGCAAGTGGGCGCACCTCCCAACCACTACCTTCTGGTCGATACTGTCTCAAATCGACCGATACCTTCTCCTGAAATAATACAAAGCACAACAAATAACAAAGTTACTTCAATGAAACGCGGCAATCGATCGCGTTTTTGTAAGTTCCTTCTTTCAATCCAACACTCCTCTTCACCTTTCGCATCTCGTCCCGCTCTCCATGGCCTGTGCAAGTGGGCGCACCTCCCAACCACTACCTTCTGGTCGATACTGTCTCAAATCGACCGATACCTTCTCCTGAAATAATACAAAGCACAACAAATAACAAAGTTACTTCAATGAAACGCGGCAATCGATCGCGTTTTTGTAAGTTCCTTCTTTCAATCCAACACTCCTCTTCACCTTTCGCATCTCGTCCCGCTCTCCATGGCCTGTGCAAGTGGGCGCACCTCCCAACCACTACCTTCTGGTCGATACTGTCTCAAATCGACCGATACCTTCTCCTGAAATAATACAAAGCACAACAAATAACAAAGTTACTTCAATGAAACGCGGCAATCGATCGCGTTTTTGTAAGTTCCTTCTTTCAATCCAACACTCCTCTTCACCTTTCGCATCTCGTCCCGCTCTCCATGGCCTGTGCAAGTGGGCGCACCTCCCAACCACTACCTTCTGGTCGATACTGCCTCAAATCGACAGATACCTTCTCCTGAAATAATACAAAGCACAACAAATAACAAAGTTACTTCAATGAAACGCGGCAATCGATCGCGTTTTTGTAAGTTCCTTCTTTCAATCCAACACTCCTCTTCACCTTTCGCATCTCGTCCCGCTCTCCATGGCCTGTGCAAGTGGGCGCACCTCCCAACCACTACCTTCTGGTCGATACTGTCTCAAATCGACCGATACCTTCTCCTGAAATAATACAAAGCACAACAAATAACAAAGTTACTTCAATGAAACGCGGCAATCGATCGCGTTTTTGTAAGTTCCTTCTTTCAATCCAACACTCCTCTTCACCTTTCGCATCTCGTCCCGCTCTCCATGGCCTGTGCAAGTGGGCGCACCTCCCAACCACTACCTTCTGGTCGATACTGTCTCAAATCGACCGATACCTTCTCCTGAAATAATACAAAGCACAACAAATAACAAAGTTACTTCAATGAAACGCGGCAATCGATCGCGTTTTTGTAAGTTCCTTCTTTCAATCCAACACTCCTCTTCACCTTTCGCATCTCGTCCCGCTCTCCATGGCCTGTGCAAGTGGGCGCACCTCCCAACCACTACCTTCTGGTCGATACTGTCTCAAATCGACCGATACCTTCTCCTGAAATAATACAAAGCACAACAAATAACAAAGTTACTTCAATGAAACGCGGCAATCGATCGCGTTTTTGTAAGTTCCTTCTTTCAATCCAACACTCCTCTTCACCTTTCGCATCTCGTCCCGCTCTCCATGGCCTGTGCAAGTGGGCGCACCTCCCAACCACTACCTTCTGGTCGATACTGTCTCAAATCGACCGATACCTTCTCCTGAAATAATACAAAGCACAACAAATAACAAAGTTACTTCAATGAAACGCGGCAATCGATCGCGTTTTTGTAAGTTCCTTCTTTCAATCCAACACTCCTCTTCACCTTTCGCATCTCGTCCCGCTCTCCATGGCCTGTGCAAGTGGGCGCACCTCCCAACCACTACCTTCTGGTCGATACTGCCTCAAATCGACAGATACCTTCTCCTGAAATAATACAAAGCACAACAAATAACAAAGTTACTTCAATGAAACGCGGCAATCGATCGCGTTTTTGTAAGTTCCTTCTTTCAATCCAACACTCCTCTTCACCTTTCGCATCTCGTCCCGCTCTCCATGGCCTGTGCAAGTGGGCGCACCTCCCAACCACTACCTTCTGGTCGATACTGTCTCAAATCGACCGATACCTTCTCCTGAAATAATACAAAGCACAACAAATAACAAAGTTACTTCAATGAAACGCGGCAATCGATCGCGTTTTTGTAAGTTCCTTCTTTCAATCCAACACTCCTCTTCACCTTTCGCATCTCGTCCCGCTCTCCATGGCCTGTGCAAGTGGGCGCACCTCCCAACCACTACCTTCTGGTCGATACTGTCTCAAATCGACCGATACCTTCTCCTGAAATAATACAAAGCACAACAAATAACAAAGTTACTTCAATGAAACGCGGCAATCGATCGCGTTTTTGTAAGTTCCTTCTTTCAATCCAACACTCCTCTTCACCTTTCGCATCTCGTCCCGCTCTCCATGGCCTGTGCAAGTGGGCGCACCTCCCAACCACTACCTTCTGGTCGATACTGCCTCAAATCGACAGATACCTTCTCCTGAAATAATACAAAGCACAACAAATAACAAAGTTACTTCAATGAAACGCGGCAATCGATCGCGTTTTTGTAAGTTCCTTCTTTCAATCCAACACTCCTCTTCACCTTTCGCATCTCGTCCCGCTCTCCATGGCCTGTGCAAGTGGGCGCACCTCCCAACCACTACCTTCTGGTCGATACTGTCTCAAATCGACCGATACCTTCTCCTGAAATAATACAAAGCACAACAAATAACAAAGTTACTTCAATGAAACGCGGCAATCGATCGCGTTTTTGTAAGTTCCTTCTTTCAATCCAACACTCCTCTTCACCTTTCGCATCTCGTCCCGCTCTCCATGGCCTGTGCAAGTGGGCGCACCTCCCAACCACTACCTTCTGGTCGATACTGTCTCAAATCGACCGATACCTTCTCCTGAAATAATACAAAGCACAACAAATAACAAAGTTACTTCAATGAAACGCGGCAATCGATCGCGTTTTTGTAAGTTCCTTCTTTCAATCCAACACTCCTCTTCACCTTTCGCATCTTCGTCACGTTTTCCTGGAAGAGTTTGTTGTTTCATCGTTACGCTCCGGTAGTTTTGGCCATAGAAGGACTCACTTGTATCTTTAGCACTCATATCTCGAGCAATCTTGTATTTAATCCCCCTCGTACTAGTATTAGAACTACTTCAACCTGATATCGACAAATCTGTTCTTCTAGCTCTCGTATTCGACGCTTCATCACTAACACTTGAACTGCTGCTTGTCGTTCTGGCAAAGCTACTACTGTACTATTGTTTCAAATAGCTGCAGCTTGCTCCTCGTTTAAAATAACCTTTTTAGTAGGGTAATCTCTTAATTTTCCTCTTCTTGTCTTTCATCTCTAGCCACTTTCACCCGCACTACTATAATCCCTGTTCTATCCATCGCTATGTTGAGCAAGGACGTGCTGGTCAACATAATACAGTGCGCGTGCACCCTTATCTATAGCAGATATTACATTATTAACCACAATAAACATAATAATGATAATAATCATGATGATCATGATAACTGAATCAGACAAGCCCCCTGCACGCGCGCATTCCATAACCTTCACCCCTCTTCCCAGCTCTAGCTTACCTGAACTCCAGTTTCTTCCCTTCATATTGGGCGGCTGATTTCTTTCCAGGCAGGCCCGTGCAAAATATCAACCTTCCAACCACACGTTTCTTAATGTTAAATTTCCGAATCCCCAGTTAGCCTTCAATTTCTTTAGCTGCAAACGAACAAGTAAACATCGGTAATTAAATTACATTTTTCAGCTTCCTGTTTAATTTAATTTCCTTAAACAGAGGCCCTGTAATACCCAGCGTTGGCCTGGAAAGCAGTTGTACCTGCCTACCTATTTGCGTACTTGAAAAACATTGGTCCGGAATATTGCCGTTTTCTTCGTGTCAGTCATTTGTTTTCCATTGGTGTTTAGGATGATTTAATGTAAGACACATTTGATAGTTTCCTAATGAAACTTTAAAACGCCTATACAATGCATGGGCCTTTTGAAGTTGGATACTATCACATAATTGTGGAGGTCAATTTAGACGTGTTTTTGTAGAGTCCAAGTTAGGTTTTATCGATATAGAGTGTCATTAAAGTTTCTTTAAGATCTCATAATGTTTCAAATACTTGGTGCTGTAGAAAAGTCGAAGCATGGATATATGAATATTCTATTCGTGTATATATGAATATGCATGGATATTATCCAAAAGGCCCATTATTGTATCTAACACATTACTGCAAAGTACCAGGACCTCCATTTAACGGACAGTCCTTCACGGCCACCATTAGCAGTTTTTTTTTTTGTACCCGAACCCCCTTTCACCGCATGGGCAGTTCGTGACGGTACGTTCTAACATTTTACCACCGACGTACTTTCACAATGTTTAATGATGAGAATAAGATAACTTGTACTTATAGAACATTTATCTTGCACGTAATAAAAAAGAGATAGAAATTAGTACTTTGTGAAAGTCGTGCGGTTTTCTGGAAGTTTACTGTGTACCCATTCACTCTTTTTAGTTCCTATTCTTTATATCTTTTTCTTTGAGACTGGCGTGAGTCTCGTTCTCTCTGATAACGTCGCTTCCGACACAGATAGGGATTGGTGAATTCGTACTCGCCACCAAAAGCCCCTCTTCTGTTGTCTCGAGCTGAAAAAAAGGCCCTCAAGAGATCATCATTTGCGTAACTACCATACGTCGGGTACGCGACGCCCGCACTTAAGAAGCGCAGCGCCATTTCAAACCTCCTCAAAGAAGGTTCAGGTAGGTCTTGTACTATCCCACGGGGATAAATTCCACGAACGTCAATTAGCAATCTTTTGAAAATATCTATCCCATAGCAGTCAGCAATAATTACGCAATCTTCTGAACGCACGCCGGCTTGAAGACGTTCCAGTTGGTTTATTAGGAAATCTCTCCCATTTTCCCAGTAATGCTGACGGATTGCGTCCACTCGTCCATCATCCAGAGGTGATTCTTGAGTGTCAAATCCCATAAGTCTAGAACGACGTCTTGACCCAAGAGAATCCTTGACACTCCTGAAATGTAAAGAATTAAACAAGACGTTGTCATCAACGAGCGTCTCATCTCTATACAAACCGTACACTTTCAGAAGTTCTGCGTATCCCAACCCATCACCGTCAGAAGGATCGTCTTCTGGAAAACGAATCGCAATTTTAAGATAAGTGCTGTGGCGATCTTCTTGTGCTCTCAAAATATTATCTGTAAACCTCCTGTTCGCGTCTGCCATTGAATCCATCGCCGTTGCAATTTTTGGTATCATTCGAACGGCTAAAAAATGAGGGGGAAATTGGAAAAGTTAGTTCTACCATCACAATATATGTAGTATTGGCAGCACATTCACTAAATAGTCTACTAGAGTAAGCCGCTACTGTATAGTACCTTGTCGCCATGACACGCGTACTTGTTCAAGTATGGGATAACGGTGTACACACCACAGAACTCGGACGATTTCCCTCAAGTATGGAAGAGAATATCCAAGCCCCTCAACATTTCTTAATTGCAAGATTACATCATGAGTATTCTTTTCCACGACATGTCCATATTCTTCGATCTGCTTTCATCAGAAGACTTACACGCGCCTCCCCCACCACCCGGCAAAGGAACCAGTAAGTTTTTACGTTTGTATAGCTTTTTTTTTACTTCATGTATGCTTTGCATGTGCTCGTGCGATGATCTACATGATGATAAAGGCGTCTCAGTTTTTTCCTTTCTTACTTTCATCACTAGACCTAGACCCGCCTCCCCCAGCAACGACAGGAAGAAGTAAGTTTTTACGTTGTTAAAGTTTTTAATTTTTTTTATATCATATTTCACACCACCTAGAGTTTACATTACAGTTCTACATTTTTTACAAAAAAGGTTTACAATACAATAAGTTTATACAATTACATAATAAAACTCATAAATCGGGAAAGTATTTTTAATTTTTGGCAAGTCTTTGAAGGCATGCGCTCTTGAACCGGAAGTCCAAGGAATCCTGGTCTCAAAAAATGGATTATGCAATGTTGTTACGTAATGCTGGTAGAAAAGAAAAACATTCGACATCGCAGCCTTACGATCGACTTCTTTTCTTTTCTAGGGCGCACTGGATACTGTTACAAATGTGGCGGCCGGGGGCACAAACAGGCGGCTTGCCCGGCCGCCACTGCACACGGTAAAATCAATTGTTCAATAGCTGATAGGCCTACGTACAGATCCAAATTTGGTTTTTGAACGCAGTATCGATTGATACGTTATTTTTAACTCGATTTGTTTTCCTACATAGACGCTTCCAAGACCTGTCACAGGTGCCGGGGGAAAGGGCACGTGTCAAGAGCGTGCCCTTCCCCGGCCAGAAGGCCACGCGTAAAAGGTACTAAGGCTAATAGAATAATTTCACTGAAGAATCCCGTTTCCTTGAATATGTAGCACTTTACTTACTTTCTGAACTGCAGACTCAACACGTCTTTTCTTTTCCTTTAAATCCACAGGCCACACCTTCAACATTAAAAAGGCTTTTTTTAACTTTTGATGGATGTATCGATTTATTTGTTTGTGGGGATGGTGGCTTGTGCAAAATCAGTTGATCACAAAGTTTCTAAATTTCAAATTTTGGAGTTCATCCAACATACCTGAGTCTACTTCCGCTTGCGCACTTTCCAGTGCATAGGAAAGGAAAACAAGGCGGCGCGCGCGATCGATGAAAAATGTGTTCTAATGCCTTTTTCCATCCTTTTTTTTTTTTTCTTTCTTTTTTTTCTCGCATTACGGAGAGCGTTATATTGATCTTGAATTTAAAAAGGAATTAATTATTTAAAGTACTGAATGTATTGTATGAAGGTTTATACTTCCAATATGTTAATGATGATGACGTCAGGTAAGGCATTTGAGTGTTTCTGTTGTAACTAGTAATGCGCATCACTCAAATCAAGAAATATTTCACCATTCAACTATTTACTTCATGTACAGTCAGTACAGAAAGAGTATTGCTTACTATCAATCACGTGACTTTTTGGAGTTGACTGGGGGGCAAACAAAATAAATAAATGAATATACACATTTTATACACGCATCTCAAAATCTCGATACGTTTAACAAGCAAGCGGTTGGCTGGGGGGGGGGGGGGGGGGGGACAACTAGCGTATGCTAAGTCAAAACATATCAAGATAAGTCCTCAAACTATTGTATTTGACTACTTTCACGACATCAAACCAGAAAATAAGAGATCAAAACAACCTCCAGGATTCTACAAGCCATCAAAAAATAGTTATTACCGGAAGTGACGTCTATTTGTGGAAGGGTTCATTTCGGGCTCCCTGTGGTTTCAGACATATACCAGTCTCGCGCGGTCAGTGCTACGTCACACAGTTTGAAAAATGGCGGACGAGGGCTAGAAGGAGCTCTTCCAAAACACTTCTTTTTCTCCCTCCCTTCTCCTTCTGGCTCTAAATTAGAGGCCAGAAGAGAGAGGGGAGGGAAAAGGGCACCTTAGGACAGAGAAAGAGCCAAGAAATCTTCAAAAGGTTAGTACGAAAAAGCCAGTTCTTTTCAGGCCGCGTTCGGCTTTGCCATTCAAATGGCTCGACATTTCTCACCTCGATATATCGCTTCCTGTCCATACAGAAATCCAGCGATGCCATTGGCCATCTCCATGACCACCGAAAACGACGCTACCATTTGCACGGCTCTTCTCGCGGCGAACTTGCTTCTTCATCCTCCTTCGTTGGATTCCTTCAACTACAGCTCTCTACATTTTAAACCATGCTCCCGTCGAACCTGGTAGAATACGAATTTTCTGACAGCGACAGCGACGTTGAAGAAAGCGATGGCCAGGAAGATTTCCTCGGACTGAACAACGCTGACTCCTTCCACGTGCTTCAACAACAGTACGAGACCGCGAGAAGAGCCATGCATTTTCCCACCACTCAGACAGCTACCTCAGAAATGTACCAGCTGCCTTCTCCAAGCCCTATTAGCTTCGAGGACACTGACCAGGATGCACCGCCTAAAGTACACCCCACCACTCGAACAGCTGCCTCAGAAATGGACCGGCTGCCTGCCCCAAGCCCTATTAGCTTCGAGGACGCTGACCAGGATGCGTGGCCTAAAGAACATTCCACCACTCAGACAGCTGCCACAGAAATGGACCTGCTGCCTGCCCCAAGCCCTATTAGCTTCGAGGACACTGACCAGGATGCGTCGCCTAAAGAACATTCCACAAGCCAGAAGACAGTTGCACGCACAGAAATTGACCTTCCTGCTCCGTCTAAGGGTCATCCCTCAAGCCCTTCCCAAGCAAGCCACTTGACCACCGGAAAGACCAAGAAGTATGCGGTAGACTTCAAACACCTCCCCACCACCATGAAAGAATTCCTTAAAGAGGTTAACCTGTACTTTACAAAGCCGATAAATCTTCAGAGGCAAAAGCCTCCTGTTGCCGAGTCCACCTTTGCCAAAGCTCAAGAAAGACTTTTGTGTGAGTAAACAGTCAGCTTATTTGATACATTATGTATAAAATCAGTGCTCGATGCACTCATCATCTTTACTAATTTTTTTGGGGGGGGGGGTGGGGTCACTCTTTAAAAAATAATATACTTTTGAATGCATTTTTTTAAATACATGAGTTGAGATTAGCATTCGGGGTTGGTAGGCATTGGCAAATGAATACATAACTACAGTGGGCAATTCCATGACATTTGGAGACCAAATTAAAGTTTTAAGTGTCTGTTAAGTCCAGATGGAAATTGTTTGAATGGAAATGAGACATTCTCTAAGATTAGTCATTAGTCATTAATACCTCATGTTAAAAGGACCAATAAAAATCATTTGTTATTGTGGATTTACTAAGCAAAACATTGTGTTGCGGACATGACCATAAATTGTTTTGGACATGACATCTTTGGGAATGTTCATTTCTTCCACCCAAAACCTGTCTATTTGGGTCTCCTGAGCGATGAAAATCAGTTGAAACATTCGTTCTGTTTTCCAATAAGTGTCTGGGATTAAGAAAGAAGTGATATAGATCGATTATTATGACATAGAGGGCAAAAGACTAAACAAGTTAGAATTTTAAAACCAAAATTATCAACTTTTCAATCCAATTGTGTGTCAAAAATTCTTGAAAGGTCAACAACAAATGAAATTATTACTAATAGATTTTTTTAGGATATTCTCTTTTCTAATAAATTCCTTTGGAGTAAGATGATCTGGCTGAAACAAGCTGATGTTGACTATTGAAACATTTCAATTTCTCATGTGGAATTGCCCAGCATAGGCATGACTGGGGTGGAGAGTTACCTTGTTTAAAGATAATTTATTTTTGAATCAAATTTTTCATACATTAGTGTCGTGATTAGTATCGGGGGAGGGGGGTGGGGCTGGTTGAAATGAATACATAATATTGACATGACTGTAAATTGAAGTGGATTGATATCTCGCGTACAGAAAGGGCGGAGAAAATGAAATGATCATCCACATGGATCTGTTGTTTTTGGTGTGTTGTGTGACTATGCTTTTTGTTAACATTGGGTCTTTTCGACTCTTTCTCAACAGGCTTTCTTGGCTTTGCCAGCGAGGTGCTTTCTTTAAGATTGAGCCCTGACCTGTTCATAAGACTCAATGTCATTGAAAAGTACCTGACTTACCTCAAGGTGAGAGAAAGTAAAATTGTCTAGCATTCAGTTCTTTTGTTTAGAAATAGTCATGACCCGCCCAGCTCTACGTACATACATCTAGGGGTTTTTTTTTTTTTTTTTTCATCTTTACAATATTTTTTTACAACATTCATATGCATACATTTATAGAAATGCATCTAGGGTTTAATTGGGAAATTTTGGGGGCATATATCGATACTAAGACTGTTAACATTGACCTTCTTCCAGGTGGAGAGGCGTTTGAAGGCCTACACAATGGCTAACCACGTAGCGGCTCTTATCTACCCAGCCAAGTTTATACATGCCGAAGATTCGCCTGACTTTACGGATGTTGGGGTCATCAAAACGCTACGTGCTCAAGTGGCTTGCTTGCAGAGGGAAGGACACAGAGAAAGTGCTTCGACAAAGGAGGACCTGATGGAGAAGAACAGTTGGCTTGAGTGGTAATGATGATGATGATGATGATGATAATAATGATAATATAATGAAAACTTCAGTAAAATTTCAGTTTTACATTGATGAAATGAAAGGCTTAGAGCTCAAAACAAAAACAATGATCTTAAAAATTAGAAGAAATGAAAAGACTAAAAAATCATTACCTATAACAAGGATGATAATAATATTCATGATTAATTTAGTATTTATGTCACAGGTGGATCGATGAAATTATTATTTATTGATATTAGACGTGGGGGGGGGGGGGTGGGGGGGGGAGAGGTTTTTGGAGTGTTTCTCCTGGTTTCGCCTGTAAATGAGCAAGCGAGACCTAAGTTTCTTTTCAGACGAGCATAATACTTTACCTCAACTAGAATAATCATTTCTTTGGATATTGTTATTGGTTGACAGTAACTGTGCGGTGGTTATAGGGATTGTTTTGGATTGAGATGGATGTGAACTGTATTATTGACTGTATTATCTGCAGCTTTTTTGATTTGATTTTTAACATAGATGTTTAAGCACTAGTTGTTTTTAACAGATCTTAAAATACTCCAATAGCTAGCCAATCCAGATCTCCCTAATCCTTTGTTGTTGTTTTTCCAATTCAGGGACGAGGTTGTTGCCAGCTTGGCACGACAGAGGGAGAGGGTGGAGATGGCAAGGACGGAGAGAGCCAGAGCCGAAGAATGCGCTGACCTTCTGCTCATTAGTCTGTATGTGCTGGTGCCACCTTCCAGGGCCTGCGAAATCCGGACATTACAAATTCTTCCCCAGGGATCGAGCCTCACGAGCCCTGAAGTGGCTGGCAAGAACCTCGTCAAGCTCCAAGAGGATGGAGGTGTCAAATTTCGATTTCAGAAGTACAAAACCGTCAAAACCTACGGCTCAGATACCACTATTTTGAAGGTAATGCAATGCCACAATCTGTTTCAGATCGATCAATCATAATAATAATAATTGTGGTTTCATTCATTCATTCATTCATTCATTCATTCATTCATTCATTCATTCATTCATTCATTCCTTCCTTCCTTCCTTCCTTCCTTTCAGAATGACCATGAACTGAGCAGCATCCTGGTAGACTATGTCAAAAATCACAGGGCAAAGCTGATCACGGAGGAGAGTGGTGACTTTCTTATCGTGGTAAGTGATGCAATCATAATTCATTTCCATTTCCAGGCATGACAATCAAGTCAGGAACAAACGACGTTCCGAAGTGCCGGAAGACATTAATTGATTGGGATTGCTGGGGATTGTTTGGCAAGGAGTGCACCCGGTTTAGGCCGGTGACTACCATTATTTGGTGAAGGGTGGTGACTTCGTGACTTCGTACCTCCTTTAGGGTGGTAGAATTTTGTTTTTTGGCAATGAAAAGAGAGAACCCTAACCTTAACCCTAACCCTAACCCTAACCCTAACACTAACCCTAACCCTAAACCCTAACCCTAACCCTAACCCTAACCCTAACCCTAACCCTAACCCTAACCCTAACCCTAACCCTAACCCTAACCCTAACCCTAACCCTAACCCTAGGGTTAGGGTTAGGGTTAGGGTTAAGGTTAGGGTTTTTTTTTTTATTTTTCACTACCCTAAATAAAATCTAAGAATTTTCACATTTTTATGGGTTTCCTGTGGTTTTAGGGTTAGGGTTTAGGGTGTTTTTTCACTTTTTACTACCTAAGCAAAATCGTAGAATTTTCACATTTTATGGGTTTCCTGTGGTTTTAGAGTCTTGGTTAGGGTTAGGATTTGGATTTGGGGTTTTTTTCACTTTTCACTACCCTAAATAAAATCTTAGAATTTTATCATTTTTATGGGTACTCTGTGGTTTAGGGTCTTGTTTAGGGTTAGGATTAGGGATTAGGGTGTTTTTCTCTTTTCACTACCCTAAGTGAAATCTTTCTCATTTTCTTTCTGAATTTTCTTATTTTTATGGGTTTCTTGTGGTTTGAGGGCATTGGTTAGGGTTAGGCTTAAGTTGTAAGTGGTAACTTTAACTTTCATCCCAGGGGCAATCATGTAAGGCCTTGATGGATGGATGTTATCTTGTGCTTTTTGTGTAACCCACCATTAGGACTACTCAGCCAATAGGTTTGAGTGATATCTGTTGAATATTCAATGAGTTAGAGACCATCAAACGTAGGGTGGCCAGTCTTGGCACTTAGCCCTAAGTGCTGACCCTAACTTTCACCTGACGGGGAAACATGTAACCCTTGATGGCTGGATGTCATGATTTGCTATGCACGTAGCCCACCCATGGTACTACCCAGCCATGAAGTTTGAGTGAAGTCTGTTGAATATTCAATGACATAGGTATCGTCAAACTTAAGGTTTCCAGACTTGGCACTTTGAAAAATTTCGTACTTGTTATACATAACCTCAAGTACCCGATCAAAACCCTAGAAGGGAATCATGTAAGGCCTTGATGGATGGATGTTATCTTGGGCTGTACGTGTAGACCAGCGTCACGACTACACGTCCATGAAGTGTGAGGGACATAGGTTGAATATACAATGAGATAGGGATCGTCAAACTTAGAGTTTCCAGTCTTGGCACTTAACCCTAAGTGCTAACCCTAACTTTCATCCCATGAGGAATCATGTAACTCTTGATGCGTGGAAGTCACCTTGTCATATGCGTGTAGCCCAACGTTGGGACTACACGTCCATGAATTTTGAGTGACATCTGTTGAATATTTAATGAGATAGGGATCGTCAAATTTAAGGTTGCCAGTCTTGGCACTTTGAAAAATTTTCGTCTTTTGTGACATATAACTTCCAGGGTATAGGGTATAGGGTATAGGGTAAGGGTGTAAGATATATGGTGTAGGGTATAGTGTAAGAGTATACTGTAAGTTATAAGGGTATAGTGTAAGGGTATAGTGTAAGAGTATAGTGTAGGGGTATAGTGTAAGGGTAAGGGTAAGGGTAAGGGTAAGGGTAAGGGTAAGGGTAAGGGTGTAAGATATAAGGTATAGGGTATAGTGTAAGGCTATAGTGTAAGGGTATAGTGTAAGGGTAAGGGTAAGGGTAAAGGTAAGGGTAAGGGTAAAGGTGTAAGATATAAGGTATAGGGTATAGTGTAAGGCTATAGTGTAAGGGTATTGTAGAAGGTTTATTACACAACAATGTTTACGGCGTTCAAATCGATTGGTTTTACACACAGAAAAGTAAAATCCTAGAAAAAAGACATTAAGTTAAACACTTATAACACCACGAACAAACGAGGCACATTTAGCTCACAAACAATGCGAATAGAAGACAAAAAACAAGATGAAAATTAAGAGAGAACAAACACTTACCAAACGATGAACGACTCACAATAAGCACATGGCAGACAACACGGCGCGCGGGGTTAATCGGTTAGGGAGCCACACGGACACTGGACCTACTGAAACGACGGATATACGCACTAACTCAAAACTGTTGAGAAATGCCTCAACATCCTGGGGCTCCAGGCTGAAATAATTACGCTAATTATCAACAACAAATTATAAACGATTCAGGCAAAGTTCTAGCTCTAAGGCTACTAAATGTTCACAGTTCAATCTTGTCTTTAAACTGATTCCTCCAGCAAACATAGCTTCGTGATGGGGCGAACTAATGTTGAGTTCTTGGTCTTGACTTCTGCCGATCTCACGTGAGCATCTCGACCGGGGAAGACCTTAGTTACACGGCCAAGTAGCCACCTGCATCTTGGTTCTGCGCTGTCAGTTATGAGGACTAGATCATTTACTTTCAAGTCCCTCTTCTTTAACAGCCACTTTTGTCTCTGCTGGAGGGTCGGCAGATATTCACGGATCCATCTGTTCCAGAAGTGGTCTGAGAGGACTTGGGCATGTCTCCATTGTTTCCTTGAGTAAACGTCATGGTCTGTGAATATTCCTGGTGCTGGTGTAGCATTCGATCTGAGGAGCAGGAAGTGGTTGGGAGTAAGTGGTTCAAGGTCCCTTGGGTCATCGCTACTTGGGCAGAGGGGACGGCTGTTCAGTATAGATACAGCTTCGCAAAATACAGTGCGCAAGGTTTCAAGTCCGATGGTTGCACTTGGACTTCCAACGATAGCCCTCATAGTTTTGCCTACACTTCGTATCATTCTTTCCCAAACTCCCGACATGTGACTGGCTGCCGGGGGCTGGAACCGCCACTTGAAAGTTGGGTAACTGTGGAACTCGGTGCCCTTGGAAAGCATCGCATTCTTTATTTCCTTCTGGTTTAGCTCCTGGATTTCGAGTCGAAGCTCCTTCTCAGCTCCGGCAAAGTTCGTCCCATTGTCTGACCATATCTCTTTCGGGGTGCCTCTGACAGAGATGAATCTCCTTAGGGCTTGGATAAAGGTGTCTGTCTCTAGTGAACTCACGTCCTCAATGTGTATAGCTCTGGAGTTAAAGCATACGAAAATGCATCCGTAGACCTTAACGCTACTGCGACCTCGTTTAACATGAAACGGGCCGAAAAAATCGACTCCCGTGTATGTAAAGGGCGGTTGGTACGGTGTTAGCCTTTCCTTGGGTAGGTTTCCCATTATCTGCTGCATGGTTGAAGCGTTTCGTCTGCGACATTGAACACACTTGTGTAGCACGCGCCTTACTAGAGTTCTTGCTTGCAGGATCCAGTATCGTTGGCGCATAGTAGATAGCACGTGTTCTCTTCCAGCATGACCAAGAATCTTGTGATAGTGCCTTACGATCAGCTCAGATATTGGATGGTCTCTGGGTAGGATCATGGGATGAGCCGTACTGTAGGGAATCGGTGCGCGGTGTACTTTTCCTCCGACGAGTATGACACCTTCATTTAGTACTGGGCTCAGATTGGCTAACTTGCTCTGACGCTTGACTTGACGTCCCTCTTGTAGGGCGAGGCACTCTTCGTGGAAACAGCTCTGCGCTAGCCTCACGATTTCTCTGCTCGCATCTCGAATTTCAGCAGATGAAAGATAAGGTTGTTGGCAACGGTAAGTTTCTTTCTTTACGCCCCTCACAAATCTGAGTAGCCATGACATCACTCTGGTTAGAAGAGGCCAGGACGAGTAACGTTTCAACAGGAGGTCAATCTGTGACCCTGAGGTTATCACCATTGCAGTTGTCGCTGCGTCTGACTGCTCGTCGGGTTCTTCTGTAATCTCTGGCTCTTCTGTCGGCCACTGTTCTTCCGGCAGCAGCAAGAATTCTGGTCCACGCCACCATCTACAATCTCGTTTAAAATAATGAATGTTTGCTCCTCGAGAGCCTTCGTCTGCAGGGTTCTGGAGGCCCGGCACGTGTTTCCATTGTTCTGGTAACGAGGCCTCGTGTATTTCGGTCACCCGATTAGCGACGAACACTGGGAAACGTCTTGTCTTGTTCCTGATGTACTGCAGGGTGGTCATAGAATCCGTCCAGAAAATGGTCGAACTTACGGACAGGTCCAGTTCTTTCAGAACAGTCTTGCAAAGGCGTGTAGCCACCACTGCCGCCTGGAGTTCGAGGCGGGGAATTGTCCACTCTCTTAACGGTGCGTTCCGCGCTTTGCCCATTACAAATGCGCAGTGCGCCTTCCCAGTCTCATCAGTCATTCGTAGATAAGAAACAGCAGCCAAACCTCGTCTGGATGCGTCGCTGAAGGTGTGTAGTTGAATGTTCACGATTACACTTAGCTCTGGGCTCTGGAAACATCTTGGGATCTGGACATGCACGACGTGTGGTATCCCTCGAGACCACTCTCGCCATATCGACAGATATGGTTCTGGGATTTCTTGATCCCATGACACTCCCGCTCTCCATAAATCTTGCAGGAGGATCTTTACTGATAACGTGAGGGGGGCCAGAAATCCCAAGGGGTCGAACAACGAACTGACCACCGAAAGTACTCCTCTTTTCGTTGGAGGCTTGTTCGTTGGTATAACCTTGAATCTGAAGGTATCTGACTCTGCGTCCCAGGTCACTCCTAATGCTCTTTCCATTGGTAACTTGTCGAGATCCAAATTTAGCGTTGGACTAGCTCTGTCTTTTGGAGGGATGGACGTCAGCACTTCGCGGCAGTTACTTGTGAACTTGGTAAGCTTGAAACCGCCTACCTTCAGCAATTTAACTAGGTCGGTTGCAAGACGAGTAGCCTCTTCCGTCGTTGGAGCGGACTTCAGTAGGTCATCTACGTAGAAGTTACGGTAGACTGACTGGATGACTTCTGGATCGAAATCACTTGCGTTGTCCTCAGCGTTCATTCGTAGGGCCCTGTTCGCACAGCATGGCGAAGACTTGGCTCCGAATATGTGCACTAACATTTTGTACTCGTCTGGTGAGTCTTCTAGGCTGTCGGACCACCATAAAAATCTTAATGCATCTGTATCGCTCTCGATGACTCTAGTCTGATAAAACATTGATTCAATGTCTGCTGTGAAGGCGACCCTTTCTTGGCGGAAGCGGATGAGCACACCTGTCAGGTCGTTGATAATACTTGGGCCTTGTAACAGCTGATCGTTGAGTGATGTGCCGCCGAACCTAGCGGCCGCGTCGAAGACGACACGTGTCTTTCCCGGCTTGTTGGGGTTGCTTACAGGGTGGTGGGGTAAGAACCAGGTCTTGTCGCTCACTGTCTCGACTTCGTCCTTCGTTAGCTTCCTAGCGTGTCCCTTGTCTAAGTGGCCCTCGATTGCTGATTTGTATCTAAGCAACAACTCCGGATCTCTAACGAGACGTCCCTTGAGACTTCGTAGTCTAGCTTCAGCAAGCGGGCGGTTGTAAGGTAATTGGGGTTTCTCTCTCTTCCATAGCAAACCCATTTGGTAGTGTCCATCTTGCTTCGAGATGGTATCTTCTATCACCTTCATTGCTCTTTTATCCTCCACCGACATTGGTTCGCTCTCCGGTCTCTCAATACCATAAGACTCTACTTTCCAAAACTCCTCTACTTGATGGCTCAGAGTAGTGTCTGTTCCGCATACGTGATTGGAACACGACCCTTTGCATGGTCTCTCCTTGGAGGCTCCGCCGAGGACGCTCCAGCCTAAGATTGTTCTGATGGCAAAGGGTTCGTCGGATTTTCCCTGTCTAACTTCAAGGGGTAGGAAGGCTTCTTGGACACCCGTTCCGATGAGGAGTGATATCTTCTTTCTCTGCACTTCTGGAAATGGTACTTCTTTCAGGTGTGGCCAACGATCAACGGCCTTGAGGATCTTGGCGTGTTTAAGAGGGATCTCCAGCTCCTTAATAGCCCACGCTGAGCTGACATTAACGGATCGTCTGTCATTAGTGTTCTCTAATGATGAAATGTTGAACTCTACTTTCGTACCGTTTTCTGGAACTCCAGTATTGCTGACGGTAGACAACGAGATTCGGCTCGGAGTCCCTTGCATGCCGAGTTCGTTTGCTAGTGATGGGTCTATCATGCTTATGTCTGAACCCGTGTCTAGTAGACCGTAGGTTGTGACTGAGTCTCCTTTCTTACTTATCACTTTAAGTGGTATGACTTGTAACAGAACTTCACAGGAGTCAACACTTGAGGAGACTGCGTGTGATCCACCAACATCGGAATTCACAGTGGGTTCGGCCTTGCCGGTTTCTTGTGAGAAAGTTGCAGCATTTGCTCCTTCAGTCTCTTTCTTGTCATTGAAATGCAGCAATGTGTGATGCGGTTTGTCGCAGCTTGGCGCACGACATCTCGTAGATGACCCGCACGATCTGGAGCGGTGTTTAGTTGAACTGAGGCAGTTGAAGCATATATGCCTGGACTTGACAAAGTCGTTTCTCTCTTTCGGTGATTTGGCTTTAAAGACATCACAGTGATACAGTCTATGCGACTTGGAACACAGGAAACATGACTCTGCTGGACCTTTAACATCGGTACTGGTTGTAAAGGTTGAGACCCTCTGTGTTGTTGTCTTTATTCTTGGTTTTAGGCTTGTCAGTCCTTCGGCCGGCGGCTTAGCGAGGAAGGGGTGGTTGACGACATCTGCTCTCTCTCTTAAAAACTCGGCAACGTCCTTGAAGTTTGGCATGGTCTGACCTTGCCTTTCACGCTTGTTCAACAGCTCTACAAATCTGGACTGTATCTGTCTTGGTAGACGAGCCATTATTTTCTCTAGGTTATCTGTGTTCATCTCGGATAGATAACCCATCGCATCTAGGGTATCGTAGTTCGACTGTACCAGATCGGCGAAGTTCCGCAGCGCCTGACTGTCGTTCGCTTGGATGACTGGTCCCTTTGTCATTGTTTCAATACATGCCTTCACAACTTGATACGGCTTTCCGAAGCGCTCTTCTAGCACCTTAAAAGCCTTGTCGAGCCCCCCAGGTATGGTTTCGTATCTCTGCACTGCAGCTAAGGCTGGTCCCTCAAGGAATTGAAGTAGTCGAGTCATTTTTACAGCGTCATCCAGGGGTCTCGATTCTACTAGCTGCTTGAACCTCTGGCGAAAACCATGATATTTGTTGGGCGAGCCGTCGAACTTTAACACTTGAACATTTGGTAGGTCGTTGGCTGCACTAATCCTGTCCATGGTTGATACGATTGTGGTGAGAAGGGTTTCCCCCGCTAAGGCGTTGGTAGTTGAGGGTGTGTCTACTGGTAGGCCCGTCTGTGGGACGGTTAACATGGGCTTGATCTTGTCGGGTTTTTCATCGTCCTTCATCACTGTCTCCTGAATCATCATAGGTCGCATGGGCTCTATTCCGGCTGTCGCAATGTTAAGCCAGTCCTTGCTCTCCGTGTTGTTGTGCGTACTTGTCTGGTCCGTGTTCGGACACTGGTATTCACGGTTTTTCGGGGGTAGAATATCCTCTTCTCGATAGTAAGGTAGGTCTTTGGGTGTGGACGTCTTGATCATTTTGGGTAAGACAGATGGGCTTGGTGTTTGGTAGTCCGAGAACATGGGTGGAGGTGGAATTATAGGTGCCTCAAAGCTGCTAAAGTTTCCTCCTTCAAGCGAGTTTTCAAACATTTCACGGGGCTGGTCGGACTGGTCAGTTTGCACAGGTTCCTGATTCTGGGTAGTTTGCACGTTAACTGATCTCTCAGGAGAGAAATCCACTGATTTACCACTGCCACATTGCACTCTGGACAGCTCTAAGGCCTGTTGTAGTTCTTCTTCCTTCTGTTTGATTTCTATTTCCAACCTTGTCATCTCGAGCTCAACTGTGTTTGAGATATAAGAATTTATTTTCTTGTAGTATTCTTGCACTCTAAGTCGCTGGGACTGAAACTGTTCTTCAACACTGCGGTATTTCTCACACGATTTGTTTAACAATTCTCCATATTTTTCACAACATTCCTTGTAGCGATCAAAGGCGCCGCTAAGGCGGCCTTGGAGGTCTTGAATGTCTTCGATATTTGCATAACCATTCAAACTCTCGTCAATTTTCTTGTACAACCGAGTCAAAAAGGCAATATATCCACTTCGGGATTTATCAAGACTACGGATCTTCTCAATTAACACTCCTTGCATGTCCATAGCTTGACATTTCACTCATAGGTGATCACGTTTGGATTTTACGGCGATGTAGAAGGTTTATTACACAACAATGTTTACGGCGTTCAAATCGATTGGTTTTACACACAGAAAAGTAAAATCCTAGAAAAAAGACATTAAGTTAAACACTTATAACACCACGAACAAACGAGGCACATTTAGCTCACAAACAATGCGAATAGAAGACAAAAAACAAGATGAAAATTAAGAGAGAACAAACACTTACCAAACGATGAACGACTCACAATAAGCACATGGCAGACAACACGGCGCGCGGGGTTAATCGGTTAGGGAGCCACACGGACACTGGACCTACTGAAACGACGGATATACGCACTAACTCAAAACTGTTGAGAAATGCCTCAACAGGTATAGTGTAAGGGTAAGATTAAGGGTAAGATTAAGGGTAAGGGTAAGGGTAAGGGTAAGGGTAAGGGTAAGGGTAAGGGTAAGGGTGTAAGATATAAGGTATAGGGTATAGTGTAAGGGTATAGTGTAAGGGTATAGTGTAAGGGTATAGTGTAAGGGTATAGGGTCTAGTGTCCGGGTCTAGTGTCATTGTCTAGTGTCCGGGTCTCGTGTCCTTGTCTCGTGTCCGGGTTTCGTGTCCGGGTCTCGTTTCCGGGTCCGGGTGTCCGCTTTCCGGTCGGGTATAGGGTATAGGGTATCGGGTCTCGGGTCTCGGGTCTCGGGTATAGGGTCTCGGGGGGTCTCGGGTATCGGGTCTAGGGTATAGGGGTCTCGGGGGTCTCGGGTCTCGGGTCTAGGGTCTCGGGTCTCGGGTCTAGGGTCTCGGGTCTAGGGTCTAGGTATAGGGTATAGGGCATAGGGTATAGTCTAAGGGTATAAGGTATAAGGTTAGGGTTAGGGTTAGGGTTAGGGTATAGTGTAAGGGTATAGGTCCGGTGGTGTCCGGTGTCCGGTGTCCGGTGTCCGGTGTCCGGTTTCCGGTCTCCGGTCTCCGGTGTCCGGTCTCCGGTGTCCGGTGTCCGGTCGGTATAGGGTTAGTTTATAGTGCAAGGGTAAAAGGTATAAGGTATAAGGTTTAGGGTATAGGCTATAGGCAAAGGTTATAAGATAAGGGTGTAAGATAGTAAGTAAGTAATAGTAAGTAGTAGTAAGTAATAGTAAGTAAGTAATAGTAAGTAATAGTAAGTAATAGTAAGTAATAGTAAGGAAGTAATAGTAAGTAGTAAGGGTTGTGAGGGTAGTAAGGGTATAGTATATAGTATAAAGGGTTGTAAGGTTTGTAAGGTTGATAAGGGTGGTAAGGGTGGTAAGGGTGGTAAGGGTGGTAAGGGTGGTAAGGGTGGTAAGGGTGGTAAGGGTTGTAAGGGTTGTGAGGGCAGTAAGGGTAGTAAGGATAGTGAGGGTGGTGAGGGTGGTAAGTGTAGTAAGGGTTGTAAGGGTGGTAAGGGTAGTAAGGGTGGTAAGGGTAAGATTGAGTGAAAGTGGTTGAATGTTCAATGATTTATAGAGGTTATTCAAAACAGGGGAAAGCTGTAAGGTGATACTCTTATTGAGTTTTTTGTTGTTCATCGTAAACCCCACCCCAACCCTCACCCTTGTTGTAGGGAGGACTAAGCCATATATTATTCTACATATTGCATTTCATTTGAGATTCACACTGATCTTAGATATCACAGACAGTACCCTAGACACTGGATCATGACTGAATACTAAGGGAAGACTTTGTTTATTGTTGATGAAATGCTATGCTAGTAGTCCCAAAGAAATAGCATAGCAATAGTATTTGACTTGAGTCGCATTCATCTTACATAGTATAACCAGCATTGATCTACAACCCATAGTATAATCCTTGTACTAGGGATGAAAGAAATATCATTTGCATTCATTCATATTGTATTTTATATCAAAATGCATCTTATAGAGTATACCCCAACCTTTCACCCTTGTTGTACGGATGCTAGAAGTGCCAAAGAAATATCATTCACATTGTATTTCATATTTTATTCACATTGATCTTATATCTAATAGCTATTACTGATTCTATACAGTGAATCATGATTGAATAATAATAATAATAATAATAATAATCTTTACTGAATCAGAATATTGATGTCTTCAAAGCAGCCTCAGAAGAACATGGAATGAACTTATTGAATGAATTATTACTATTATTATTATTATTATTATTGTTATTATTGTCATTCTCAATAGCTGGAGGGCTGATGAAACTCCAGAAATAAATACAAACAAAAGTGTAGTAGTTGAAGGTAATGAATGAGGCAGTCAATATTAAATCATTCTACACTACTGATCATAGTGTTTAATAATAGCGGTCAGTGTTTGTCGGAGTTCAATGATACATGCAGTCAGCGCTTAGAATCTAGCTTCGTTAGTAGTCGAATTTCATACTTCTAAAATAATTGTTATTAGAATGGTTGAGTAATGTTTACATTTCATATGTTTGCAATTTCTTTTTTTTCCTACTTTTATGTTAAGTGTTTATGTCTTATGCAATAAAGAACTATTATTATTATTGTTCATTCATCCTTTCATCTAGAGATAATCAATCTCGTAAGCTGCTTTCCCTATTTGTTATTGTTTGTGCTCGCCTAAATATCAAGAGTTAAAAGTAACTTAAACAATAACATTGAGCGAGCCGCTAAGCCCTTTCGAAACAATAATAAATCACTGCTGTAAAAAGGCATCAAGAACTGGGAAGAATAAAAGCTAGCTAGCTAGCTGAATACAAAGATAGATATATTAAGTATCCATATCTTAGAATAAAGAACACTTGAAATATCAAACTAGTTCTGTCTTGACTCGAGGCTTCGAAGTATTGATTGTTTGTTTGATTGAGTTGTTTGTTCAAGCGATTCGCCGCTTTAGCTAGTGGAATGGCTGGCTGTTGACAGATCGAAGAAGCTTGATATCAATGTTATCCAGCTCACTGACGGATTGAATGGACTGTTGACAGCGAATGGAGCTTCATTTCCGATCCACTGTTGACGAAAGGCAGGCTAGCTGTAGGATAGTTAGACCTCGCATCGATCTATTCACTGAAACATTGCGAAACATTACCGAGTATCAGCTTTGCCGTATAAAGCCGTAGCTTGTTTTGTTCGCAGTTTAGAAGCAGTAAAGCCCTTGAAGTCAAGGATAATCGTCTTTCGGCAACCTTCACTGCCATGGAGAACCAATATCGAAGTCGAGAAAGCTTGTCCGATGGAGTAAAAGTCTTCTTTAAGAGCGATAAATCAAACAAAGTAGCTTTGCTGAGCGCCCTGTCATTGATCTATAAATAACAGTGTCTAGACAAGGCCAGACACCGCTAATGGGTTTTTTGAGAAAGCCCTCTCGCTGCCTAATTCTCGGTTTTCACGTGACGTCACGAGCGGATTAAAACTTAGTGTCCGCCATATTGGTGCACAGGAAGCTCATTAGCATATGTCAAATCACACACGTGCGCTTATGTTTTGATTCGAATTATGCGATGTCCGAGGATTTACTCGTCGATATTTCAAAAAACGAAACCCAAGAACAGAAAAGAATTGAAGATACCTCTTCAATTGTCTTATCTGAATACGCCAAAAAGCTTGAAAATCACATTCGAACGAGATATTTTAAAAAAATCGAAGGTATTGGAGTCGACCCCGCGTGTTTACAAGGCGAGAAGTTAGATGCAGAATGTCTGCCACCGATCGAAGCCACCGATCTTCTCTCTTATCTTGTGCTGGAAACCAGCTTCTATACTTTAAGGCAGTTCAAGGCTTTCAAGAGTCTAGAGAGTTACAATCAAATGGTATCGGGCTTCATAACGAGCGTTCAAGGAAAAGCCATTGGAAATAAGTTCGTGGTGTTAGGAAAAGTTCGTCATTCGCAGCGAATGAATGAACCGCCAATACCAATTTGGATTATCGCTAATGGAGAAGGAACGATAATATCTGCCCACTGCCTTGGTTGCAAAGCAGGTCTAGCAGAGTGCTGCTCTCATGTAGGGAGCGTACTGTTCTATATTGAGGCGTGGAATCGTATACATGGAAAGTTGGCCTGCACAGAAGTGAAATGTACGTGGCTACTCCCAACTTACGTAAACGAAGTACCGTACGCTCAAGTTGAAGACATCAATTTTAAATCAGCTCGAAAGTTGAAAGATGAATTAGACGTTAAAATTGATGGTGTACAACCTTCGACTAGCACTCCGGTAGGGAAAACGAAGTCCGTCCCAAATGTCACCCCTACAGAAACGGATATGAAAACCTTCTTTGCAAAACTAAATGAGAGCCAAAAAAAGCCTGTCATTCTTTCTCTAGTGGCTCCTTATGCTGATCAATTTGTACTAAAAAGTCGGCGTGTTCTAACGATACCATCCCTTTACAATCATGAGAATCTGAAGCTGAACTACCCAGAGCTGTTACAAAAGTGCTGCAAAGTCGAACTATCTCTTTCTGATTCCGAGATAGAATTAATAGAACAGGAAACAAGGGATCAATCAAAAGGAACTGCGTTTTTTAAACATAGAGCTGGTCGTGTTGGGGCTTCAATGAGTTATTCTGTTGCCAATACAAATCCTGACCAACCATCTATCTCACTTATTAAAAACATTTGCTATCCACAGTTGTTTAGTGTGCAATCTAAAGCAATCAATCATGGAATCAAAAATGAAGGCAAAGCCATAGAGACTTACAACCATCTCATGTCTGCAAACCACAAAGATTTTGTACTGATAAAGTGTGGAGTTTTCATTGATAAGCAACATCCCTGGATGCATGCAACACCTGATTTCCTCTGTTCCTGCTCCTGTTGTGGTGATGGGTGTGGAGAAGTAAAGTGCCCTTACATTATTGAAAACTGGGACTTTGAAAGTTATGTGCTTAAGAAAAGTTCTTGCCTAGAGAAAGTGAATGGAATATTTCGACTAAAGAGAAAGCACCAGTATTATTACCAAGTGCAGCAACAATTGTCTATAACTGGTCGCCAATTTTGTGACTTTGTCGTGTGTGCATTCAGCGAAAACAAACCTCAAGTCTTCATTGAAAGAATTCTCCCAGAAACAAGTCACTGGGAAGCTATCGTTCCCAAAGTTACAAAAGTATGGCAGACATGCATACTACCTGAGATTCTTGCTCGATGGTATACAAGAAAACAGCACTTACCTGAAATAAAACCAGCAAACAAGTCCTCTGGTATTTGTTACTGTGGAATGCCTTCTCAAGGAAGAACTATTCACTGCAGTAACCCAAAGTGCCTAATAAAGGAATTTCACCAGACATGTTTGCATTTATCAGATTCAGTCCCTGATGTTTGGTACTGTCCTAACTGCCGCTTGCTAGCAGAATTTCAATGCAAAAAGCCAAGAAAAGCATCAAAGCCAAGTTCTACTAAGTGCACACATAATGATCAAGCTTTGAAACTGGACAGTATTTGTGTATGTGGCTCATCACCAATGATGAATGAAAGGCTTCTCAAATGTCACAGTGAAAATTGCCAAAATGGAAAGTTTTTCCATCTCCAGTGTCTGGACTATAAAAGAATGCCTAACAATAGTCAAACTACGTGGGTGTGCAGCAATTGCAAGGTGTCTCAAGCAGCCAAAGTAACTGCATCTAGTTCTATTGGTCCTACCACTTGTTCTTCTTCTTCAAAAGCCAACACTGTTAGTGCTGCATCAACAAGCCAATTAAAATGTGAAAACAGTATTCCACAAATGCAAGCAGCTAAATTGGACAAAAAGGAAAGTACAATCATTGGTAATAATGCTAGTGCTGTATCTACTAGTTATTCATCAATTATTGATTCCAGTGATGATGAATCGGATGTCAAAATAACACAAGTGACTAAAGGGGTTTTAGACAAGAGGGCTTCCCTTGGTAGCCTCAATGACAGTCATTTTGACATCATTAATTCACCTACTGGATGGCTGGACTGTACAATAATTCAGAAAGCACAAGTACATCTACAGAAAGTCAATCCTCTGATAGAGAGCTTTCAAAAAACAACCCTTGGCCCCATTAGGAACTTTGATGTTGTCACTTCAGAATTTGTTCAAATATTACATACAGGACATATGCACTGGGTCTGTATAAGCTCTATTGGATGTAGACCAGGCATGGTCAACCTTTATGATAGTCTCTACCATGATATCATTGCCAAAGAGGTTGAAGAACAGGTAGAGAGTTTAATGGCAGACAGCTATGTAGGCATAGAAAATGTAACAGTCCAGCAACAACTGAATGGGAGTGACTGTGGAATCTTTGCCATAGCATTTGCTACGTGTCTGGTTTATGGTTTCAGCCCACGAGACTTTACATTTGACATACCCAAAATGCGCCCACATCTGGCTCAGTGTTTGGAAATTGGTAAAATTACAATGTTTCCATCAGTTTAGAATATGTGTTTAGAACACGCTAGTGTTCACTAGCCATCATCTACTCTTTATTTGAAACAGTAATGTTGTTTTAGAAGAGCAAATGCATTAATACCATGAAAGAAATACAAAGTTGTTAATAATCATAGTAGCTATTTAGCAAATAACAGTTGGTTTCGATCCACTAGAATATTCATTACACAAAAACATATCTATACACCTATTTCATTTAAGAAAGGTTGTCATCGCTAAAGGAGAAAGGTGATAGGTTATTCATAGTTCCAACAATCACTTGTTTTTTTTTAATGAGTTTTGAGATATCCAGTGTTGTTTGTAGCCTGAAAGAACTTTAAAGGCTTTGATTATTTGCGTTTATTTTCATATATTACACCTTCGAATCGACTATTGCCTTTGGCAGTGACAACTGTTTTTTTGAAATAGGTGATACAAAAGACCACTATATTCTATTGTGCTTTAAATGCAACAAAATAGTAGTAAATTTGAGAATTAATAATAAACAATTAAGATACACTAGTTTTCATCAGCAATGTCCAAAAATAAAATAGCTACTCTGACAGGAACAAAGCAGAAAAATATTTCTTGTGTCACCAATACATTATGACATTTTGAATACAAGAATATCCTGGTATTTCATTTTTATCTTTATAAATAAATTCAAATTCTTAAATTTTGGTAATAATTAGTATGTTTATAATCTAGTCAAATGGAATGATTGGTGGACAAAGGTTAACAAGACCAGAACACACCCTTAAAATGATATCAATGACTGGTACCTGTTCCTTATTGCTCATGAGAAAGTCAGTGCTCAGTGTCCCTTTCAGAATTGTGTACTTGCACCTCAGCAAACCGATTACCCTCTCCACATGAATTCTGACATTTGCAATTCCTCGGGTGTTCTCAACATCGATGGGGTCCAGCTGGCTCTTCCCCTTAGTAAACGCTGGTATAACAAGCTCTGCTCTCTTGAATGCCACACTTTCATGAACTGTAAATCCCCTGTCGGCCATTACTAGATCACCAGGCACAAGTTTATTTAAAATACCACAGTTTTCAGTGAGGAGCTTATCAGATGTTCTGCCACCCCAGGCCTTTGATACAAAGGAAATGGTGCCTTGTGGAGTGATTCCAATTAATACCTTTACAGTGTTGTGGTGTTTGTAGGAGCTGAAGGTCTGGGCTCTTGCCAGCAGGTTGGTAGGCCTTTCTATGAAGACCTCAAAACAATCAATAATCACTGTTGTCTTCTTTCCAAACGAAAACTCGAAGCATTGAGGCATTGTTCTCCATAGTTCATCCCGCTCAGGCCAATATATTAGTTGAGAGAGTCGTATGTCCATGATTGTTATCCAGGTAAAAAATATCCTGGAGACAGTTGGTGCAGACACTTCAAAACGGTATGCAAGATCCAAGTATGGCACATTAAGTCGGAGTTTCATCAAGACCATGACAAGTTCCTGGAACTTCGTTAAGCTCAACGACTTTCTTGCCACATGAGGGGCTACATGTTCATATACAGCTTGTAAAATAGTAGCTGAAGGCAATCCAGTGTAAAATAGTACCTTCCCATCTTCCAGCATATCTTCGCGATCGAAAGGGGCTTTCTTTGGCTGAGAAAACATATAATCTAACTCCTCAGTTTGTGTGCTTGACTCGGTCATTTCTGGATTAACTTCGTTTGTTTGTGTGCTAGAGTCAGTGATCTTACAAAGTTCCTCCAGCTTCGAAGTAATCCCGTCCAATAAATCGCCATCTTGGCAGTGCAACTTTGATTTATCACTCGCTGATTGAAGGTCATTTGCGATCTGGCTGATTTCCTCAGTTAAAGAAGGAGAGTCAAAAGAAATATTGTCGATTGTAGCGCCTTCTTCATCCAGTTTCGCTACCTTTGCAGCTGACTCGAACAATGCTCTTTCCTGTTGTCTCTTCCTTCTCACTTTTGCACGTTCACTTCGCGCGGCTTGAAGATCGGAGTTTTTCTCACTTACTACTGTTTTGTTGTGTCCCAAATTTAATGTAGGCACCCAATCGACGTTAAACTTATCCCAATTGGCAGCAGGTTTTCCAGAAACGAAGTGACGGCTGCAAATTCTCCCACTGTTGATGATTTCTTCGGATAACCCAACCCTACTAATGGCGGCCAACCACTTTCTACGTCGTTCAATCGACAGCTCTTCTGCCTCCTCTCCTTGACTTTTTCTAACCGATGGAACACGAAAGAGGGAAATTCCCTTATCACGAACACTCCTGGTATGACAATTTACCATTAAACAAAGAACCATTATAGAAAATGTGCTGAAAATATTGACTTTTAGTCGCTCGATTGTGATGAATCTCTTTTGTTTACACTATGTTGTGCACCAATATGGCGGTTAGCAACCGTTGTCATGCACCAAGTCACGTGGGTGAAAACCGAGAATTGCATAACAGGAGCGTACGTGACCATCGACACGTCACGCGGCCCCAAGCCTGATGTAGAGATAGACATATCTAGACGCGCGTCCCCAAGTTTAGGCGCCAAAACAACCAACGGCTAACGGCCCCCTTAACAATTGATGAAGATAACACAGGAAACCCAACCAAACGGCCCACCGGCATACCCCCCCCTTATACTGTAGATTAAGTACAAGTCTTTGGACACCCTCCAGTCCGCTCGCCGCCTCTAGGCCAGACGTTCACTGGCCCACGAAACTTCCCGTGAGGGTGCCCAAACACCGATCAAGCCACCAGGTCTGGCCCTACATGGTAGCAACCAAACTATACTGCCCTATTGATGGACAAAAAAACCTCCCTATTGCTCACCATGCAAGCCCCTCTACACACTTCTTCGTGCAGAGCTACATTGCTGCCTTCATTAGGCTTAATGATGCCTTCAGGCACCTACTGGCTCATCTACAATTCCCTTCCCCTTTCTTCTTCTACCGACCAGCGACGAGCGACTCAACCACCTCGATCCCAACTCTCTCTTTATACGCGGCCTATATGCTAATCTCCAATACTCCACGCCATCTTGTTTACCACACTTCTTCTGCTGCTCAATTCCTTCCAATACAGCCCCTCTACGACCCAGGTAAGCTTCCTTCATTGTTATTTAGTCCTGCTACACTGCAAACACTCAAAGTCGCCAACACTTTACACTATTTACTGCTTGATACAAAACAATAGCAGGCTTTGCATGATTGAGCAGTTGCACGCTTTCAGTCTTTGTGCTCTTCATTACATTACCATTGTTTTATTTCTATTACTACACCGAAATTACAATGTTTAGCCTTACTTTTTGCATAATATATTGCTATTTTTCAATGCCTACAGCCTAAATGAACTCTAACTTTTTGCGTTAGCCGCTAGTCATTGCTTTTTGTACTTCTTTTGACCATCATTTCTATTCAATTACTTCAATGTCAACGTATACAAAAAACATATACTTTTATTATTTTTACACAATTTTATACATTTATTATTGAACTATTTTATCATTCTTACTATCAATAGCAACATAGGGTTGTTGGTAGAGTGCAAACCATTAAGCCCTCAAACACTAATAACTAAATAGTACTCAATAGTTCTAATTATCTATTCTTATATTGTCTTATATTGCTGAGTGCTTCAGCTAATTCAACGCACTACTCAAGTATTATTATCTTTGCATATTACACATTGATGTGCTAAATCACCGCCTACACATTTACATTCATATTAACCCCTGTATGCTGCCCCATCATTCTCATACAAAAATTATGACAACAATGAAAGAAAAATTCAAAGTAAAGAAAAATAACTTTCATAGATTAGAGGCTTCCTACGCCATGTGACTCAAAGCACATTAATTGTCAGGGTGGAAAGACATCTGCGACTTATTTTCCCATTCTTCAAGAAGTTTAAGATCTTTCTGTATGGTGGCAGCATCGGTTTCAATAGTCACAGTCATATACACAATAGTATCATCTGCAAACACAAAAGGCCGGATCCAGGGGAATGATGGGGGGGGGGGGCTAAGGGGGGTTGCAGCCCCCCCCCCCCCTTCCGCAGAAAAAACCGATGCTTTTGTTTCCCGTTGTGTTGACGGAAGAATCTCAATTGGCCTCCCCCCCTAAAATTTTGGCTGGATCCGCCTTTGAAATAGTCGAACTTTGGACTGTAGTTTAGCTGGAAGATCGTTGATATATATTGAAAATGGTATCGGTCATTAAAAATAATATAGGTCAGGTTTGGTAGCCATTTTGGCTGTTAGCATTGGAATGTCGTTCCCAGACGGATTTGGCCGAGCCCATCCCAGGAATATTAAGTGAAAATGTAAAGATTAAATAAATAATTTTCATTTTAAAGATATTTATGAAGTTGAAATAAAAATCTGTTGGAATGAAATAAAAATTTTAAATTTCAGAAAATGAAAAAAGGAATAAATAAAAAGATTAAAGTTTTAATGAAATATATTTTTTACGCTTTTAAATAATGAAGCCATGATTTAAATATTGTATTTGTGGATGAAATATTTTATTTGTGTATTAAATATTGCTACCATTGCCATGCAATAGATGGCCTTGTTTTTAATATAGCAGTAAACGAGTTGCTCGTCTTTCCAATCTTGTTGTCACTGAGTGACAGTATATGTAGTTGCCATTCTACTATCAAACTCTTCTGTGTCATCTGTATCTGAACAAAGTTCAGCCAATATTTGTTCTTCCTCGCAATCCTCATCAGAAGATAATCCAGATTCTGCACTCCCATCAGTGTCAGTGTCACTGCCAGGCTCTGTAGTTGCCCCGTCTATTTTGTTCCACTGTATGCAGATTGTGTATTATATGCCCTCTGAACTGTATTTAGTTAAACCTTGCTTTCACCACGGCACTGCAGTTGATTTTCCTTTCTTTTTTCTTTCTTCTGTTCAAGCAATTTTAAGTGTTCTAGATAGCTCTTAACGCACCTATCAGCTTCATGCAGTGACAGCATAATTCTTTTTTTTTTTTTACATTTCTTTTCACCTTATTTTCATGCACAAAAAGCTTTGGCCCTCCCCTTAAGACTTGCACAATTCTTTCTGTCCCTCCCTTTTAGCCTGCATGAAAAATAATGACCCTCCCCCATTTGCACCAGTCCTCCCCCTCCCCCTCCCCCTCTAACCCTAACCCTAACCGTAATTCACCTGTCCCTTACAAGTTTTTCGAGAACCCTCATTAAAGTGAATGAAGTAAAGGTAGAGAGACCGTCAGAATACACTAGAGAGTTTTGCTTTTTGCGGTTACTGCATTGCTTATTGTTTTTGTATCATCCTAAGTATAATAATTAATATTATTGTAATATTGATGCATTTGAATTATGAATAAATGTGATATAAGAAAAGTACCTACAATATTAATTTTCAGCATGAATATTTCAATGTGATCTGAAGAGCACACTAAAGCATAGTCAGTAAAGGTTGAGGTCGTTGATAGCGGTGGATGGACCTTGACGTGCACATTTAAAAGACAAGACCGTGTAGTCTTATAAACAGTTTGTGTGCAACAAAATATCAGGTAAATATATATCTTTTATTGATAACAATAATAATCTTTATTCACGTGTCAATACACTTTAGCATGAAATATACTAATTGAGGACACAAAGTAATAATATAAAAAAGAAAATATAACAGTTATCAATAAAATCCATATTAACATTACTATATAAAATTTTAAATATCTCAAATCTATTAAATATTTTACTTTAGATCTACGAGAGTGCTAGTAAATATTAAATCTAGTTGAACGGTTATTCGTAATAATTGCCATGTATACCATACCAGTAAATCAATATTAAACCACAATAGTTTTAGGTTTTTATTTAAATCCTTCTTCAATCTTGTATGAATTTTGGAGTATTATGAAACAGCCAATTTAAATCGATCTTACTGGCAGGTTACCCTGGCAATTACTTCCCCGCTACGCCACGTGGAGGCTACCATTCTTCGTAGCGGGCACGCCACTTACACAAAGACAGAAAAAACCGACTGATAGGCAAACCACACACAAAATAGATGCGCACGTGGAACAGAAGCAGAAATTAAACTGAAACAGACATTTAAAAGGAATGCACATTAAACCGAGACACACATGCATCTAGCTTGGCTGTGGTACTGTCCGGGGGTTCCCTGTCAGATGAATATGATGTTATTATTAGAATGGATAGAATGAAACTATTATTTTATTCTTGTCATATATAGTATGACGACAACAACAGCAACAGTAACAGTGATAAAAGCAACATTCTAAAAATCAGAAACAGCATTATTGTTTACTTACATCTTCAGAATAAAGCTTCAAATCTATGGTTACTTTGTAGTGCTTGGCTGACACTTCACTGGTTAGTTTTTCTTGACTTATAAAATGATAAAATATATACTTTAAGCTATGGGTAAGATAGATGAGTCTTGATGAATTTCAAACAAGAATGAATTAATCAAAGAGCAGTACCTAACGTTTTTGTTGATAACTATCATTGGCAAGGCTTTATTCTGAAAAACACACACTTAAAGATAGTCAGTAAAAACGCAAAACGCATCTATCATATTCTATTTCTTCCATTTTTTCCTGTCCATTCTCTCGAACCTGCTCAATTTGTCCAAAATGAAAATAAGTGTTGAAATTCAAAATAAAAAAATTATAAATTGTTCCAAAAAACTGCGAAGTACCTTTGTATTACATAATCATAAAGCTAAACATACCAAAGGCATGTAATTTCTTATACCCCTCTTATAAAATGTGAAAATTCTAAATCACATAATACAGTTATTCATCGATACCATGCCCAAGTAAATAACATTTCGGTATACATCGTATCATTCGAATGCGCTAGCACAAGAGAGTACATTTCTTCATTAGCAATGCGCAACTAAAAATACAATGTCCATCGAATATACCAGTACAAAACAGTATGCATCGTGACCATTACAATATGTTATTGCAAAAAAAGTACACGTCTTCATTTATATATTCGCTATAAATAGAAGTTCTATATACATCGTAACAATCGCATATGCTGTTGGAAGACCGTGCAACCTCGTCGTTTATATCATCCGCAATTAAATTACATTACGATATATATAGTATTCATCGAATACCACGCTGTTGAAAGATACTACACTTCTTCATTTATAATGCCCAATTAAATAACATTAAATAATATGCAGTTGCAAGAAGGTCCCCTTCTTCATTTATATCATTCGCAAGAAATTAAGGCTCAGTATACACCGTAGCCATCGAATATGTGCAAGACAGTACCAAAGGCAAAACATACCAAAGGCATTTATTCTTTTATACCCCTCTTATAAAATGTGAAAATCCTTAATCATATTATAATACAGTTATTCATTGATACCATGCCCAAGTAAATAACATTTCGTTATACATCGCATCCTTCGAATGTGCTAGCACAAGAGAGTACATTTCTTCATTCGCAATGCGCAACTAAAAATACAATGTCCATCGTATCCTTGGAATATACCAGTACAAAACAGTATGCATCGTGACCATCACAATATGTTATTGCAAAAAAATGTACACTCCTTCATTTATATATTCGCTATATATAGAAGTTCTATATACATCGTAACAATCGCATATGCTGTTGGAAGACAGTGCACCTCTGCGTTTATATCATCCGCAATTAAATTAAATTACGATATATATCCATCGAATACCAAGCTGCTGAAAAGATACTACACTTCTTCATTTATAATGCCCAATTAAATAACATAAAATAATATGCAGTTGCAAGACGGTCCCCTTCTTCATTTCTATCATTCGCAAGAAATTAAGGCTCAGTATACATCGTAGCCATCGAATATGCGCAAGACAGTACCAAAGGCAAACTATACCAAATGGATTTATTTTCTATATCCCTCTTATAAAATGTGAAAATCCTTAATCACATTATAATACAGTTATTCATTGATACCATGCCCAAGTTAATAAGATGTCGGTATACATCGTATTCTTCGAATGTGCTACCACAACAGAGTACATTTCTTCATTCGTAATGCGCAACTAAAAATACAATGTCCATCGAATATACCAGTACAAAACAGTATGCATCGTGACCATTACAATATGTTATTGCAAAAAAAGTACACGTCTTCATTTATATATTCGCTATAAATAGAAGTTCTATATACATCGTAACAATCGCATATGCTGTTGGAAGACCGTGCAACCTAGTCGTTTATATCATCCGCAATTAAATTACATTACGATATATATCCATCGAATACCACGCTGCTGAAAGATACTACACTTCTTCATTTGTAATGCGCAATTAAATAACATTCAACAATATGCAGTTGCAAGACGGTCCCCTTCTTCATTTATATCATTCGCAAGAAATTAAGGCTCAGTATACTTCGTAGCCATCGAATATGCGCAAGACAGTACACTTCTTCATATGAATCCTGCACAACTAAATAAGAGTTCAATATCTATTTTTTCGAATATGCCAGTACAAAACAGCATACATCGTGACCATCAGAAGATGTATTGCGAAAATGTACAGATCTCCATATATTCCATGCACAATTAAATAACATAATATACATCGTATCTATCGAATACATTGTTGAAAGATGCTACACCTTCTTATTTACAATGCGCAACTAAATAACACTTCAATATGCATCGTATTCTTCGAACATGCTAATACATGTATTTGTAACTAAGTTAAAGTTTATTAATGTCGTGCGCAGGTTTCATAATGGGGAATGGAAAATATCGCAGTTTACCAATTATCTTGTGGATCGCATGTGGACGTTACAGTTTTAGTTACGTGTCGTGCGAAACAAAACAAAAAGTAGTACATCGAATGGGTCGAATATGCTGTAGCAAATCATAATACCATGTCCATCTAAAAACCAGTTTAATATACATCGTATCCCTGGAATATGCTTCAATAAGACGTTAAGCCTCTTCATTTATATTATACACATTACTGAATAACAGTTCATTATCTTTTTCGAATATATCTTTCGAATATGCCTTGGCAGGAGTGTACTCTTCTTCATTTAAATCATTCGCAATAAATAGCAGATAAATATACATCTTATCCATCGAATACATTTTTGAAAGAAACTGCACCTCCTTATTTACAATGCGCAACTCGTCGTATCCTACGAATATCCTCATACATATATTTGTAACTCAGTTATAGTTTGTTAATGTCGTGCGCAGGTTTCAAAATTGGGAAATTGAAAAAATCGCAGTTCACTAAGTATCTTATGGATCGAATATGGACCTTACAACTTAAGTTACATGTCGTGCGAAACAACAACAACAACAAAAAAAAAAAAGGAAAAAAAAAAGTACATCGAATCGGTCGAATATGCTGTACATTTCATGATACCATTTCATCTTAAAGAACCGTTTATTATACATCGTATCTTTCGAATATGTTAAAATAAGACAGTAAACGTCTTCAATTATATATTGCACAGTTATTGAATAACAGTACGACATATTTTTGTAATATATCTTTCGAATATGCCTTGGCAATAGTGTACACTTTTTCATTTATATCGTTCGCAATAAATAACGGTTAAATATACATCGTATCCATCGAAAACGCTTTTGAAAGATACTACACTTTCTCATTTACAATGCGCAGATAAATAACATTTCAATAGACATCGTATCCATCGAATACGCTAGAAAATATATTTGCTACTCAGTTAAAGTTTGTTAATGTCGTGCTGAGGTTTCATTATGGGGATTGGAAAAAATCGCAGTTCACTAAGTATCTAGTGGATCGAATATGGACGTTACAGTTTGAGTTACATGTGGTAAGAAACAAAAAAGAAGTACATAGAAGTACAAAGAAGTACAAAGATAAGAATTAGAATAATAAAACAAGGTTTACGGAATTCAAAAATAGCAAAATGCGTTGTATTTATTAACTTAACTTACTTAAATTCCTTAACGAACTTAATTACTTAAACTTAAATTACTCCGACGATGAAGAAATCAACGATTAAAATGAATAACTTACGATCTGACCAAAACATGTTCTTGTATGGTTAATGTTGTGAAACAAGCTTGACCCTAAAAACGCCCATTTGGACTCTATGTGTTGTAGAACAATGATGAATATTTTTATGACAAAATATATGTCATGAAGGTTTAAAAGAATAATGTTCCGAGGGTTAACGAAAGATGAAGATACTGGTCGAAAATAGGTAGAAGGAAAAAATGATAGACTTACTTCTCGAATGCCTCCTTGGTCATTTGGTTCCTTGGTTCCTTGCTTTGTAGATTCCTCGCCTTCATGATTCCTTGATTCCTTGGTTTCTTCTCTCCTTGGTTTCTTTCTTCCATGGCTTCTTCCCACCTTGGTTATTCCATCCTTGAGTATTCCCTACATGTTTCCTTCCTTCACTGCCTAATTGCCTTCCTACCTAACTGCCTAACCTTCTTTGCCACGTCTTTCACGACGTCTCCCTGAACGCAGCGACAGCATACCCGAAAGAAAGGCATAAACTATCCCCAAGGCCCGGCAACCGGGGCGGCGTCCTTCGGCGAGGCATTCGCTGCAAAGCTAGGCCTCTCCACGACAGAAAGTCACAGTTTAGCCAACGGCGATGTCGGCGCAACCGCTTCTTAACTTTATTTGGTTCCTGTTGAAACTCGTGGTTTGAAGCCGCAATAAATCCCTCGAAACAAACTCTTGTGCTCGCTTCGAAGTGACCTATTGGGCGCCATTGCCCTTTTTTTGCGTGGTTTGAAGCCGCAATAAATCTCTCGAAACAAACTCTCTAACCTTCTTTGCCACGTCTTTCACGACGTCTCCCTGAACGCAGCGACAGCATGCCCGAAAGAAAGGCATAAACTATCCCCAAGGCCCGGCAACTGGGGCGGCGTCCTTCGTCGAGGCATTCGCTGCAAAGCTACGCCTCTCTCTAAGTCACAGTTTGGCAAACGGCAATGTCGGTGCAACTGCTTCTACAATTTGTTTGGTTCCAATCGAAAATACCGGGTTTGAAGCCGCAATAAATCCCTCGAAACAAACTCTTGTGATTGCTTCGAGGTGACCTATTGGGCGCCATTGCCTTGTTTTACAATCGTCTTTTCAGCTAATATTTACTACGTTTGCCTTTCCCAACAAGGCTACTTTGAATTCATGGCTGATTTCGCTTTGTTCCCTTTCAGCCCTTTCAGCCCTTTTATAAACTCGTGAAATTCTGTTTACTCATGCATTTAACTTTCATTCATTTCAGTCGTTTCATACTTACTAGCCGCAGCCTTATTGTCTCAAATCTTCCCGAACGCATGGCCGGCATGCCCGAAATCCAAGAGGCTTATAGTATCCCCAAGGCCAGGCAACCGGCGCGGCGTTCTTAGGCGAGGCATTTGTTGCAAATTTACGCCTCTCCACGACAGAAAGTCTGTTTGCCCTTGCCCTTTTTTGACAAACGTCTTTGTAGCTAGTATTTACTACTTTGGTCTTCCCAAGCAAGGCCAGTTTGGATTCATGGCTGATTTCACTTTGTTCCATTTCAGCCCTTTCATAAATATATGTTATGATTATTTCTTTTTTTTTTTTTACATTACTAATATGTGGTATCTAGTAATTGTAAATAATGAACTCCGACAATGAAGAAATTAATGTTCTAAATATATAAATTACGTATACGATCTGACCAAAACCTGACTCAATTAACCAACCAAATAATATGCATCCTTATTATCGTTATCTCCCAGAAGGTATGGCCGGCATGCCCGAAATTCAATTGGCTTATATTAACCCAAGGACGGGCAACCTGCACGGCATTTTTTGGCAAGGCATTCGCTGCAAAGCTACGCCTCTCTCTAAGTCACAGTTCGGCCGACGGCAATGTCGGCGCAACTGCTTCTACAATTTATTTGGTTCCAATCGAAAATACCGGGTTGAAGCCGCAATAAATCCCTCGAAACAAACTCTTGTGCTTGCTTCGAGGTGACCTATTGGGCGCCATTGCCTTGTTTTACAATCGTCTTTTCAGCTAATATTTACTACGTTTGCCTTTCCCAACAAGGCTACTTTGAATTCATGTCTGATTTCGCTTTGTTCCCTTTCAGCCCTTTCATGAACTCGTGAAATTCTGTTTACTCATGCATTTAACTTTCATTCATTTCAGTCGTTTCATACTTACTAGCCGCAGCCTTATTGTCTCAAATCTCCCCGAACGCATGGCCGGCATGCCCGAAATCCAAGAGGCTTATAGTATCCCCAAGGCCAGGCAACCGGCGCGGCGTTCTTAGGCGAGGCATTTGTTGCAAATTTACGCCTCTCCACGACAGAAAGTCTGTTTGCCCTTGCCCTTTTTTGACAAACGTCTTTGTAGCTAGTATTTACTACTTTGGTCTTCCCAAGCAAGGCCAGTTTGGATTCATGGCTGATTTCACTTTGTTCCATTTCAGCCCTTTCATAAGTATATGTTATGATTATTTCTTTTTTTTTTTTACATTACTAATATGTGGTATCTAGTAATTGTAAATAATGAACTCCGACAATGAAGAAATTAATGTTCTAAATATATAAATTACGATCTGACCAAAACCTGACTCAATTAACCAACCAAATAATATGCATCCTTACTTTCGTTATCTCCCAGAAGGTATGGCCGGCATGCCCGAAATCCAATTGGCTTATATTAACCCAAGGACGGGCAACCTGCGCGGCATTTTTTGGCAAGGCATTCGCTGCAAAGCTACGCCTCTCTCTAAGTCACAGTTTGGCCGACGGCAATGTCGGCGCAACTGCTTCTACAATTTATTTGGTTCCAATCGAAAATACCGGGTTTGAAGCCGCAATAAATTCCTTGAAACAAACTCTTGTGCTTGCTTCGAGGTGACCTATTGGGCGCCATTGCCTTTTTTACAATCGTCTTTTCAGCTAATATTTACTACGTTTGCCTTTCCCAACAAGGCTACTTTGGATTCATGGCTGAATTCGCTTTGTTCCCTTTCAGCCCTTTCATGAACTCGTGAATTTCTGTTTACTCATGCATTTAACTTTCATTCATTTCAGTCGTTTCATACTTCCTAGCCGCAGCCTTATTGTCTCCTTATTGCTTCGAGGTGACCTATTGGGTGTCATTGCCCTTTTTTTACGACGTCTTTCATCGGCACATCTTCACATCTAAACTTACTGAAATTGCTATATTTATGATAACTATTTAACTATCTATTATGACTATGTAATAGCTATTTCTTTTTTTGTATTGCTAAAATTTGGTATCTAATTATTGTTAAATTACCCCAGCGATGAAGAAATTAATAATCAAGATATATAACTTACGATCTGACCAAAACCTGACTCCATTAACCAACCATTACGCATTGTTGTTCTTGAACCATTCGGAGGTGCATTCTTGTATGGTAATGTTTCATAGAAAGGTCGAACCAACAACACCCATGTAGACTAGACTTACTTGTGGAGTGGTGGGGAAGGATGAGGTCCAAATCAAGCTTGTCTGTGGTACTGCCTGCCAGGGGTTCCCTGTGAGGTGAATATGAAGTTATAATAAGCTAACAGTAATATCAGAAGCAGCAGCAATAACAACAGCATTGCAAAAAAAGAAACCGCATTATTGATTACTTGTAACATCTTCAGAGTAGCCTTTAAATCCACAATCACTTGGTGGTAGTTTCTTGACATATCATTGCTTTTTCTTGAATTTCTAAAATAATAAAATAGATAATTATTAAACTTATAGGTAGAATATGTTTTATAAATATAATTAGATAACAAGATTATTGATTCAAATAGGGTAAAAAAATCAAATAAGATTACCTGACTTTCTGTTGATATATGTCATTGCCAGTGATTTAATCTGAAAACACTCACGCTAAAAGATAGTCAGTAAAGACACTAAATACATCAAATATATTCTACTTATCCTTAATACTTCTCACAATACCGATTTAAATCCAATACGGCTGCTATATAACCTATATATACCTATACCTTTATGGACATCTTTGAAGGAATTTAAAAAGAAGTGTAAGATATGGTCAGCGGTAACATAGTTCGCCATGCGCAAGAACGTAACAAGAACGTAACAAGAACGTAACAAGAACGTAACAAGAACGTAACAAGAACGTAGCAAGGACGTTAGAGGATCTAAAGTCATTATTGTAGGCCAAACTTGAGGTAAATTCCGGTTTTCTTACGTTCAGATTTGTAAGTCTTATGTTAAGAATATAACTTTCTCGTTGTAGAACCGTACAATAGCGTATAAACCATACAAAGGTCATAAACTGTACAAAGTCTTCAATGACGAGATGTAATGAGAGTCGTTACGAATTAAATGAAAACTGAGTTACGCGTGTCTAAGTCTGGTCCCTACATCAAGTTCTCAAGTCGTCCAAAGTTAAGGTAAAAGGCAAATGGAAAACTAGTGATAAAGAGCTGAAAATTGTTACGTTACGACGAATGGAAATTACTGAGTTGACATGTCAACTGAAACAAACGAAGATGAGTCTGAAAACCCGATAAGCGAAGTATGTGGAAATGTTAACGCTAGCATATCAAAAATTAATGTCAATGTTTATGGTTCGCCGACTACAACTGGAATTTCAGGAAGTTATGAATTCCCTGCTATGGCAATTTCAACATGTAATGTTCCTGTTAATGGTTTGTCAAGAGCCGAAGGTCGACCGCTTAATGTTTATGTTAGTTCAGAGACCACAGGAACTCCATCTAGCGAATTTCACCCGCCGACCACAGGAATACCGCCAACCGATGTTCATTGGTGTACCACAGGAATCCCATCACACAGTTTCTACGAATCAACAGGAAATTCATGGAACAATCTTCATGGGCCGTTGAACACAGGGATTCCAATTAATGTTCATGATATTTATGGATTATCAAAGACACTTACGCTACCACCAAGACTGAGGACTACGAACATACCGTATGACGACGTGGAAGGAGTACTTTCAGAGAAACTGACAAGCTTCAAAAGATCCTATAGTAGTTACAAAGGACACTTGACAAGAATTTATAACGAAATCGACCGAGCAATTAAACTATCAGACAAACACTTAGTTGAAGAAAAGAGGAACACAATGGAATCTACCTTCAAAGAACTGACAAGGATTTATGACAAAATGATGCAGCTAATGGATTTGCACGAAAGAGAGACCTTCACCAAAGAACACACCAACGAGATTCAACGGAGAGGTGCGTGTTTACAGAAGTGTGGACAATGGCTGACGACTGTTAATGACCAAGCTTCGAAAGCTACCGTGCCAGCCGCGACAAGAGATTTAACAACGACGACGGTAGTGCCATCACCTCACATGTTTAAACACTTCGCTTCCGTCAATTTAACCGAAGAAGGCGACAGATGGAGCCGCAAGTCTTACAGTAGAATGTCGTCAAAGTCCAGTCGATCTTCAACACGCAGTCGCGCATCTACAAAGGCTAAGTTGGAGAAGGCACGTCTACGATTGCAGCGGCTGGATGAGAGGAAGGAGCTAGAGAAGAAACTAGAAGAACACCGACTTCGAACAGAAATCGAAGAGGCTGAGATAGACATGCGGGTGGTGGACGAAATAGATAGTGATGGATCGCAAAACGAATTTCTCGACCTACCAATACAAAGTGACGGTGAGAAAATAGTCAAAATACTCGATTATCTCGAAGAATGTTCTCAGTCATCTAAAGTTCAACATACGGATGTGAGCCCTGACGTAAAACACGTAGATGTAAGGCTCGAAGTTGAGCATATGGACGTAAAGCCCGAAGTTAAGCACGTGGATGTAAGCCCCAAAGTTAAGTACGCGGATGTAAAGCGCGAGGTTGAGCACGTGAATGTAAACCCCGAAGTTAAGTACGTGGATGTGAAACCCGTAGTTAAGCACGTAGACGTAAAGACCGAAGTTAAGTTCGGGGATGTAAGCCCCGAAGTTAAGCACGAGGATGTAAACCCCGAAGTTAAGCACGTGGATGTGAACCCCGAAGGTAAGCACGTGGATGAAAAGCCTAAAGTTCAACACGCGAATGTAAAGTCTGAAGCTAAGTACGTTGACGTAAACCCTGAAATTAAGCGCGTAGATGTGAAACCTGAGGTAAAGTACGTGGAAGTGAAGCCTGAAGCTAAACACGTTGATGTAAACCCCAAAGTTAAGTTAGAAGATGTAGAGCGAGAAGTTAATGAGTCGCACGTGTATAGCGAAGACGGCGATCAATCCTTTAGATCAGATGAGAGTCACAAAGGCCAAGTGTTCAGCAATGAAACTGATTATGATTTTCTTCAAGATCGAACAGACGGCGACATTCGGTCGGCACACACCACGAACACTTCTACAGTTTTTAACGTTTTACGAAAACAACAAGAGACAATGGATGAAGTTGTCAGGACATTGAGCATGCCCAAGAGAGGATACATGTCATTCGATGGAGATCCACTGATGTTCCCATTGTTCATCAAAAACTTTGAGATAAACATCGAAGGAAGAGAGACACATGACAGTGATCGACTAAGCTACTTAATTCAATTCTGCAAGGGCAAAGCTAGAGAATCGATTGAACATTGTGTGATGATGCCACCAAGTGAAGGTTACTGTAAAGCAAAGGATATCTTAAAGAAGAACTTTGGTCGAACTCATGTTGTATCGAAAGCATTTCTAGACAAAGTCGTTAAAGGATCATGCATCAAAATAACGGAAAGTGAAAGGTTATCACAGCTCTCTCGCGATATGGAGACCTGTCTACTGGGATCGAGTGAGCTCGGACTTGAATCAAGCTTGAATTCTTTGGACACTCTAGGAAAGGTCGTAAATCGTCTACCAATTACGTTGAAGGCAAAGTGGGCTGAAAGGGCCAGTCAAATTTATGATCAAGGACTAACTCCCACGTTTTTACATCTAGCGAAGTTCATCGAGCAACGAGCTACCGTAGCAAACACTTACTTTGGTCAATTGATTCAAGATAACAGAGCTGACAGAGACGTGAAGATAAAAACTAGAGCCTATGGTGGTCCAGCTGCTAAGGTGACTACGCTCGCTACGACGTCAAACAAGAATCACTCCGAAGAAAAGGCCTCACAAATCAAAACCTGGCGACCCCACTGTCCTCTATGCGGCAAGGAACATTATCTCGATCAGTGTGAAAGTTTTCGTGAAAAGACGGGAAAGCAACGTATGGACGTGACGTCGGAACGGGAACTCTGTCGGAAGTGTCTTAAAGGGGGTCACGTGGCGAAGAACTGCAGAAAAACGAGAGCATGCAACGAAGGAGGATGTAAAGGTAACCATCACCCTTTACTTCACACAGCTCTGGTGAATGAACAACGACCACGTAGTCAACCAAGCCTTTCTAGTGATAAAATAGTACCACGTGAAGAAACAAAAAGTGAGACGGACAACAGTTCTGCAACAACCAAGTCACCAAGCACGGTTCACTCTAGGACTGCGAATGTAGCCCACAATAACGCATTAAGGACTGACTCACGTCTGGTGAGTTTGAAGGTTATCCCTGTTAAAGTAAAGGCTCCCAACGGCGATCGAGAGGTAGAAACGTATGCTTTCTTGGACGACGGATCCGATACGTCAATGTGCCTGCAAAGTCTTGCTGATGATCTTGGAATAAAAGGAGAGCCGGTGCGGTTCATTCTGTCTACTATGACGGGTGATCAAGAAAACAACGGAAGACAGCTAAGTTTAGACGTCACTGGAGTGTCAACTGAAAAGGGTGTACGAATAACGAACGTCTGGACGACCAACCGACTGCCTATCACTGAAGAGAACGTTGTTGTCAAACAGGATGTCAGTGAGATGAATCACATGAAGGACATTGACTTGCCAGAGTTAATAGACAAGAAGATAACATTGCTAATCGGTAGTGACGTGCCCGAAGCGTTATGTCCTTTGGAAGTTAGAAGTGGAAAGAAGGGAGAGCCCTTTGCACTGCGAACGTTATTAGGATGGACGGTGACTGGACCATTGAGAAAGGGAAGCAGGCAAAGAGCAAGTATGAACTACATCCATGTTGATCAATCGATAGGATGTAATGAATCGGAACCAGTCTTAACGAACATACACGACGACTTTGTGCGCATGTATAATTCCGAGTTCTCTGAATGCACTGCGGAAGTTCGAGAGTGCCTCTCAGTAGAAGACCAACGTGCCAAGAAGATAATGGACAAAACGGTAGAATTCGTTAATGGACACTACCAAATAGGATTGCCGTGGAAGTACGAGCGACCACAGTTATCAGACAACAAGTCAATGGCAGAAACACGACTCATGTTACTAAAGAAACGTCTTTTAAAAGACCACAAGCTGTTAACGAAATATACGGAAACCATGGAACAGTATATATCGCGAGGTCACGCAGAGAAAGTGCAAGCAAGCGATCACAAAGAACAAAGTAACCGAACAAGTCCCCGGTGGTACCTACCTCACCATCCCGTGATGCACCAACAAAAGCCCGAAAAGGTCAGAGTTGTCTATGATTGTGCGGCATCTTACAACGGAACATCGTTAAACGAGCAGCTGCTGCAAGGTCCGGATAATACGAACTCGTTGGTTGGAGTGTTACTACGTTTCCGAAAGGAACGTGTGGCATTCTTATCAGACGTCGAGCAGATGTTTCATCAAGTTTATGTACAACCAAGTGACCGGAACGCGTTGCGTTTCTTATGGTGGCCAAATGGAGATCTTCAAGGCGAGCCTGAGGAGTATAACATGAACGTTCACTTGTTTGGGGCGACGTCGTCACCAAGCGTCTGCTCTTACGCACTCCACAAGGCAGCGGAAGATAGTAGAGAAGAATACAGTGTCCAGACGATCGAAACAATCAACAACAGCTTTTACGTGGATGACTGCCTCAAATCGGTTGCAAATGTAAATGAAGCAATTTCACTTGTCAAAGAACTTACCTCTTTACTAGCAAAACGAGGTTTTAGGCTCACCAAGTGGGTTTCCAATGAAAGAGAAGTTCTATCAGCAGTACCGTCTATGGAAAGAGCAAGGTCAGTCAGTCTCGATATGGAAAAGTTGCCTGTCGAAAGAGCTTTAGGCGTTCAATGGGACGTTGAAAGAGACATGCTAGGATTCCGTCAAGGAAAGGAAACGAGCAGCACAAGAAGAGGTATCTTGTCATTCGTCGCATCTATTTACGACCCGCTAGGTTTAGCGGCACCATTTGTTCTCCCCGCGAAGATGATGTTACAACAGCTGTGTCGCCTCAATCACGACTGGGATGCAAGCCTATCAGAAGGATGTCTTAAGAAGTGGGCAGAAATCAAGAAAACGGTCGAGAAACTGATGGAAGTACAAATTCCACGCTGTTACAAGTCACCAATCTTGAAAGAGATACGACGTGCAGAACTACATCACTTTGCCGACGCTTCTGCAGAAGGTTATGGCACAGCGTCGTATATCCGCTTGGTCGACATCGAAGACAATGTTCATTGTACCCTGATCATGGGAAAGTCAAGAGTGGCTCCCTTAAAAACAATAACTATACCAAGACTAGAATTGTCAGCGGCGACCCTGGCAGTAAAGGTCAACAAGCAGATACGCCAAGAGCTACAAATGCCAATACACCGTGTTGTATTTTGGACAGACTCTGTTATCGTTATCGGATATATTCGAAATGTATCCAAGCGTTTTCATACATTTGTAGCTAACAGGCTACAAATAATCCACGATGCATCTTCTCCAGAACAATGGCGTCATGTACCGACGGAAAGTAACCCTGCTGATCTCTCTTCAAGAGGCATTAAAGTCAACGACGAAAAGGAGATGTGCAAATGGTTCAATGGTCCAGAGTTTTTACAAAGGGAAGAAGATTACTGGCCGTCATCACCAGACAACGAGCAAGAGATAGGAGACGAGGATGCTGAAGTAAAGGGAAGCAAAGCACAAATGTACGCTCAAGTCAAAGCGAATGTTGATGTCAAGAATGTTACCACTTCCTTAGATGAGCTTCTGCATCGTTGGTCAAGTTGGTACCGACTATGTAAAATGGTTGCATGGCTCCTACGCTACAAGCGATATCTGATGTGGCACTTCAACAAGACAAAACATCCTGCAGTATCTTCAGAACCATTAAAGGTGAATGAAATGTCGGAAGCAGAAGTTGAGGTGATCAAGCTAGTGCAGAAAGAGGCCTTTCCATCAGCACCAACCAAGATGCGTACTAAACATGGAGCAAAGATCGTACATGATCGTCTTCAAAACCTGAGCCCGATTACAGAGAATGGAGTCTTACGAGTAGGTGGTCGTTTGACAAACGCTCCACTAGACGAAACCCACAAGCACCAAGCTATATTACCCTCCAGTCATCATGTGACGAGTATGATTATCAGACATTACCACAAGCATAATGGCCATACTGGTCGTAACCAAACGTTGGCGGCGATACGGAAGAAGTTTTGGATAATAAAGGGACCATCTACTGTCCGGCGAGTTTTGAACTCATGTGTACCGTGCCGTCGTCAAAGTCAGCAAACTCCAACACAGATAATGGCACCGTTGCCGAAAGCTCGAGTGACCCCTGGTAGACCGCCATTTACATCAACCGGTGTAGATTACTTCGGTCCATTACACGTCAAATACAGACGCGGGACTGCTAAGCGGTATGGATGTATCTTTACCTGTTTGAGTGTACGCGCTGTGCACATAGAAGTTTCCTCCGATCTGACGTCGGACTCATTCATCCAAGCAGTATGCAGATTTGTTAGCAGACGAGGCGCACCTATTGAACTGTACAGTGACAACGGGAGCAACTTCCGAGGAGCCGAGTCGGAGATCAAAGAAGCCCTGAAACAATGGAACCAAGATAAGATACGCGAAAGATTGAGAGAGAAAGAAATCCAATGGTATTTCAACGCACCATCCGCTAGTCATACTGGAGGCGTTTGGGAACGGATGATCCGTTCAACCAGAAGAATTCTTAGAGCCACAGTCGGAAATCAACTACTTGATGACGAAACGCTGTCGACGACACTGTGTGAAGTCGAGAAGATCATAAACGATCGCCCGCTAACAGCCGTCTCAAATGACCCTAAGGACATGGAGGTATTGACGCCAAACAGCCTTTTGCTTCTCAGACCGAACTCATGTGCTACGCCATGCCCGAACGACGATAACATCGCGGCAAGGGAAAGATGGAAGCTGGCCCAAAGTTTAGCAGATTCGTTTTGGAAGCGCTGGGTAGCCGAATACCTTCCAACGCTGCAGGAAAGGCAGAAATGGCTCAAGAAACAGAAGAACGTGTTGAAAGGTGATCTGGTAATGATCAAAGACGACAGCCTTCAACGAGGACAATGGCCCCTAGGACGCATTATGGAGACATATCCTGATAACCTAGGAGTAGTACGAAGAGTTTTGGTGCGTACCGCCAAAGGAAGCTACGAAAGAGATATCAGGAAGCTGAGCCTATTGGAACAACAGGAGGATTCTGATGATACCCCATGAAATAACAAGCGTGAATACACGTACTAGGAAAAAAGAAAAAATTAAGATAGTTAAGTTACTGTTATATAAGTATCATAAGTACCGTTTTTTTTTTGGTAAGGTAAAAAGGGTCAATGCCCTTTTGGGGGGCGGTGTAAGATATGGTCAGCGGTAACATAGTTCGCCATGCGCAAGAACGTAACAAGAACGTAACAAGAACGTAACAAGAACGTAGCAAGGACGTTAGAGGATCTAAAGTCATTATTGTAGGCCAAACTTGAGGTAAATTCCGGTTTTCTTACGTTCAGATTTGTAAGTCTTATGTTAAGAATATAACTTTCTCGTTGTAGAACCGTACAATAGCGTATAAACCATACAAAGGTCATAAACTGTACAAAGTCTTCAATGACGAGATGTAATGAGAGTCGTTACGAATTAAATGAAAACTGAGTTACGCGTGTCTAAGTCTGGTCCCTACAAGAAGTTGAAGGCATACTTATTTAGGCAAGCCTTTTTTATCTAGTTTTCACGAATATTTGTTCATACTTATATTTTTATATTTTTATTTATTTATTTATTTTTTGTTCAAGCATATATTTTTATAGTTATTTTATTATGAATATACTTTAACTTATATTATTCATTTTGATCGCTTTTAATTTTTAACTACAAACGGAAAACTTTCAAAAACAAAGCAACAGGATATGAAAAAAATGTTAGAAGATAATAGTCTAAACCATGCAAGCAGGCATGCAGGCAAGCAGGCAAGCAGGCAAGCAGGCAAGCAGGCAGGCAGGCAGGCAAGCAGGCAGGCAAGCAGGCAGGCAGGCAAGCAGGCAAGCAAGAAAAAAGCTAAATAAACAAACAAACTGAAATATATGCATATATTAGACAAACAAATTAAACATTAAAGAAACAAAGAAACAATTATAAACTCATACAAACAAATAACAGTGATAGAGGTAACCACCAAAAGCAACTTGCATCCATTTCGCACCATCTCCAGAACCAAACTCATTTTTAGTTTTCCGATTCCTTGGATGTTTTTTGTCATTAGCCTGAAAAAGATAAATTTCTATAAATTGCCCTATTTCTGAATCACTATGACGTCACTGCTTGTTTATGTGGGGGATAGAATTGCCAAATTGAATTGCCCTTACCCTGACCCAAAATTTGCTCCTAGCAAAACAATTTCATCTAAAATGGCCTGGTTTTCAGATATAATATGTGTTAATATGCACCAAGAAATATTCTGAGAGTTTGCTGGCCTTATTCTACTTGACTTCGTGGATTGATACGGGTGAATTCGGTGAATTTGCGTTGATTTCAGACCCCCTCCTTTGCATTTAGATTTAGATCAACATTTAGATTAGACCAACATTAGATTGTTTTGATGTCACATCATAGTGAAATAGGGCAATTGAATTTATACTATACCAACTTTTATCTGTAAAATGCTTTATCAGCTTATCAAGTTATTTTTGCGTGTACAGATCTTCAATAGTTTTGGTCTTACAAAAAATGTATTGACTTACAAAAAAATGTTAAAATTCACCTTAAACGTCTTCAAGCTTCTATCGTTTTCTGTTTTTCACTTCTTCATTTTATCTTTGGAAACCAAAAAAGGTATTGTCAACATTGTCTGATCAGCCTTCAGCAAAATAAGTGGGTATTTACCCTCTGGTTACCCCCCAAAGAGGCAAAGTATTATGGGGATGTGAAAGTAGAGAATAAAATAATTAATATGTTAAATTTTTGTTAAGGAAAAGATACTGTAACTTCAGGGGTCTACTTGCTTCATTGGATATTCTTGAATATTTGAATGGTAAAAAGTTTTCATATATTCGCAATATACCAATGAATCAATACTGAAAATATAAAGTTAGAGGTGGCATCAGTCAATCAGTCAATCAATCAGGCAATCAATCAATGATTGAAACTATATAAATGTATAGAACTAAATAAATGTTTGTAACTAAATAAATGTAGAACTAAATAAATGTAGAACTAAATAAATGTTAAGAACTAAATAAATGTATGTCACTATAAATATTAAATGTATGGCACTAAATATCAAATGTGTGGCACAAAATATCAAATGTGTGGCACAAAATATCAAATGTGTGGCACTATAAATATTAAATGTGTGGCACTATAAATATTAAATGTGTTACACTATAAATATTAAATGTGTGGCACTAAATATTAAATGTGTGGCACTAAATATTAAATGTGTGGCACAAAATATCAAATGTGTGGCACTATAAATATTAAATGTGTGGCACTATAAATATTAAATGTGTTACACTATAAATATTAAATGTGTGGCACTAAATATTAAATGTGTGGCACTAAATATTAAATGTGTGGCACTAAATATTAAATGTGTGGCACTAAATATTAAATGTGTGGCACTAAATATTAAATGTGTGGCACTAAATATTAAATGTGTGGCACTAAATATTAAATGTGTGGCACTAAATATTAAATGTGTGGCACTAAATATTAAATGTGTGGCACTAAATATTAAATGTGTGGCACTAAATATTAAATGTGTGGCACTAAATATTAAATCTGTGGCACTAAATATTAAATGTGTGGCACTAAATATTAAATGTGTGGCACTAACTATTAAAGTGGACATGTTAATCAAGACTTTAAGGACTCATAAGCAATTGGCTTACGGATAATGGATTAATAAGCAATACGAAGAAATCTGAAGTAATGTTAATTGGAACGAAGCATGCTGTGAAGAATGCACGACAATTCAGGTTGTTTTGGATGACAAAACTGTTAAAACAGTCTGAACATTTTAAGTACTTTGGAGTGAATATCGATAATCGTCTTAATTGGAGCAAGCATGTTTCTTACATATCTTCTAAAATTTATCCAAAACTTAAGATGCTAAATAGGATTTCACCTTATTTAAATAGAAATGTACTTTTAAGAATATACAAAAAGACTGTTCTACCAATATTAGATTATGGGAGCATAGTGTGGGGAGACTGTGGGAAGCGGAATGCACAGCGCTTAGATCGCCTTAAGAATCAGGCAATGCGTATCATTTTATCAAGTGATCGCAAAACTTGCACTCAGGATATGCGTACTAAGTTAGTTCTTATAACTTTATCTAGTAGGTGGCGTTTTTTAAGACTTCAATTAGTTTACAAAATCATTAATAATATAAACTGCCCAGATCATCTAAAAAATTACCTAGTGAAAAGATCGGACTTGCATAAAAGATCGCTGAGAGAATCTATGTCATTACTAAACATACCAAAAACATCTTCCAAAATGGGGCAGCTATCATTTAAGTTTGCTGCTGCTAAGGATTGGAGTGATTTGCCTAAGGATTTGAGTGAACTTAGCTCTTTTTCCATTTTTAAAAACAAGCTTTTTAAATATTTTTTAGATTTTGATTAAAAAAATAGCATAAGTGTACTGTACGATAGATTTTTTTCTTCTTCATATACTAATTATTTCATTATTTAACCAATAATCTACACTGAGGCACGAAAATCACAGGTTTTGGATATATCTTTTGTAGCCTAATGTTTCTGTTTTGTTTTCTTTTTCTTTTTCGAGCCCTTGTATACACTTATTTCAATAACGTTAGTCACCAAAAAACCTAGAAAGCTGATATCACTGAGCATCATGGGAAAATTAAATATCTTAATATTTAATATTTTAATATCAAACAAGTAAAGCTTTTGATTTGCAGCTTGAGGATGCTCAGAAGAGGTGAGACTGTAACTGGTAAAAGATCTAAAATCCATCAACAGTTATTAAAGCGGTTGAAACATTAAAATTAATGTATCTACCCATAATCCTTATTGGTCTCAGCTTTGTAGCTTTTCAGGCGACTAGCTTTATTGAAATAAGTGTATACAATGGATATACAGTCAATTCAAAAAACGTTGTCGTCGACTGGCTCAAGCCTACGCGACTTAACCGAAAGGAATATGAGGAAAAATCACTGAAGCGGTTAAATATTTGTTCTAAATTAATTGTTCTCGCTAGTAATAAAGATAATAATGGCAAGAAACAATCAATCAAATGCATGTCTTTGGGTTTAGGAAAAGAAAAACCAAGTAGTTATGATTCAGTTCACGAATCCGAAAATACGAAGGCATTAAAAAACGTCTCCTCCAACTGTTTCTGCTCGCCTATGAAGGTTCGTGCTGTAAACCAGGCATATATAACTAGTCAGATAAAATTATGGAGTCAACTCGGCTTCAATGATTGTTACCCAGAGTTCCTTTCGGTCCAGTCACGTACGTTTGAGTTGGTTGACGACAACATTTTTTGCATTGACTGTATATGTTTTGTGGACGCGGGGTTCTCTTGTTTCTGTGTATATATATGTATAACATTATACTTAATTTTCTCTTTTCTTATATTTATACTTTTAGGTTCTTAATCACTGATTTTAGCATAGATTTTATTTAGATTCTTATACCAGCTGTTCTATCGTGTCCAGTTGATTGGTTTTTTAAATCAGGGTAAATAAAGATATTATTATTATTATTATTATTATTATCATTATCATTATCATTATCATTATTATTATGTAATATATACAGTATGAGTGGCCGTTTTGTATCAGATATACAACCACGAGGCGTAGCCGAGTGATTGCATATCTGATACAACACGGACGCGAATACTGTATATGACTTATCAAAGGTTAGTTCCTTTGTGTTTCACTAAAATTTTCAAAATTAAAGTAAATTTGGCAAAGAAAATCCAACTTAAAGCTTATGCAAATGAACACAGTTTTGTATCAGATTTACAACACTCTTCACAGTCGTGATTTCTGTTGTGTTTTCCTCATGAATTATTAATGAGTTGGATAATATTATTTAATGTGTGGCACTAAATATTCAATGTGTGGTGCCCACTGAATATTTAATGTGTGGCACTAAATATTTAATGTTTGGCACTAAATATTTAATGTGTGGCACTAAATATTTAATGTGTGGCACTAAATATTTAATGTGTGGCACTAAATATTTAATGTGTGGTGCCCACTGAATATTTAATGTGTGGCACTAAATATTTAATGTGTGGCACTAAATATTAAATGTGTGGCACTAAATACTAAATGTGTGGCACTAAATATTTAATGTGTGGCACTAAATATTTAATGTGTGGCACTTAATATTTAATGTATGGCACTAAATATTTAATGTATGGCACTAAATATTTAATGTGTGGTGCCCACTGAATATTTAATGTGTGGCACTAAATATTTAATGTGTGGCACTAAATATTAAATGTGTGGCACTAAATATTAAATGTGTGGCACTAAATATTTAATGTGTGGCACTAAATATTTAATGTGTGGCACTAAATATTAAATGTGTGGCACTAAATACTAAATGTGTGGCACTAAATATTAAATGTGTGGCACTAAATATTTAATGTGTGGCACTTAATATTTAATGTATGGCACTAAATATTTAATGTATGGCACTAAATATTTAATGTGTGGCACTAAATATTCAATGTAAAACTAAATATTAAATGTAGAAATAAATGAATGTAGAACTAAATGAATGTAGAACTAAGTAAATGTATGGAACTAAATAAAATAATGTAGAACTAAATATTAAATGTAGAACTAAAAATTGAATAATATTATCAAACTCATTGATAACTCATGAGGAAAATACAACAGACATCTGGACCGTGAAGAGTGTTGTAAATCTGATACAAAATTGTGTTCATTTGCATAACCTTTACAGTGCCACTACTCCAACCAAAGCCACTTTGACAAATTTTCGAACTTGAGTGAAATTGCATACCCTGTTTATGACAAGAAGCTTGAAAAACCATAACCTGTTTAGCGGATCACCCCCGTATAGTCCATATATGGGAGTACCCCCCCGGGATTATACACTCAATTGAATAATCGTTGTCGGGTTCAGAAACATAGAACACAAAAGCTGAGACCGAAATGGCACATCGGATAGTACGTTATCAATCAATCAGTTTGTTCAATATAGTAAATAAAGTAACAAGTATAGTAACAAGTATTCAAAATTGTATGAACAATAATTGTACAAATATGTAATAAAAGAAATAGTGATTGCAGATTTTATAATTGAATGTATATATATCCAGAAGGAAGACACCTAAAGAAGAAACCACAGGCTTATAGATGCATGCTGTGACTTGCGACCCGTGGCACCTTTAATACGTGTTTGGCATTCTAAACCGGCTGCATAGATGGCGCAAATGAATAAATTATAATATAATTATGTCATTTCCCATGTGCCATTTTGGTCTCAGCTTCTTGCTATATGTTTCTAAACCCGACAACGATTCTTCAATTGAGTGTGTATAAATTTTATGTGTAGATAGTAAAATAGTAGCTGAGTACCACAGGTTTGCATTCCCACAAAATCAGATGCCCCACGTCCATCCAGACACTGAAACTACTATTATTTCTCAATTGACACGGTTTTCTTTGTTATTCACAAGGCTTTATTTTTGTTATAACCCTCATTATAAATGCGAGGTCAATATATAGTTATTAACCCGATTAATAACTATATATAGACCGTTCGCATTTATAATGACCAACATTTGATAGAAAACCTTCTCAATTGATAAATAAAATACTTAATTACCTCGAACGGAGGCAATAAGCCTATACATCCCTCGGGCCTGCGGCCCTCGGGATGTATATGGCTTATTGCCCCCGTTCGAGGTAATTAACTCTTACTCAGGACATCTGAGTTCGCGGGTATGGAAAACTGCAGCACACTGCATTACCTATAATAATGAATTATTCAATAGATCAAGTAGAGACATGAATTAATTTAGACACAAAAAGCAGTCTTTACACTCCTGAGTAGAGATAGTCATGGCCAAGTCCAACTTCCTTACTTGATTTCTAAACATATTTATTGGATTCAGCCATTTTGAGCGATTTATCAAGCTTTCATTAAATGAAAGGACCCATATACCTTATACGGTGCCTCCCATATGTTATAGTGTTAATATAAATCTTGGTATGAAGAAATTGTGTTGGCTTACGAAAAAATGTTTAAAATGTACCTTAAACGTCTTCAAGCTTCTATCTTTTTCTGTTTTTTTACTTCTTCATTTTATCTTTGGATACGAAACAAGGTATTTTCAACATTGTCTGGTCAGCCTTCAGCAAAATAAGTGGGTATTTACCCTCTGGTTACCCCCAAAGACGCAAAGTATTATGGGGATGTGAAAGTAGAGATCAGACAAAAAAAAGACAGAAAAAGATAGAAGCTTGAAGACGTTTAAGGTAAATTTTAAAAAAATTTTCGTAAGTCAATACATTTTATGTAAGACCAAAATTCTTGATGATCTGTACACGCAAAAATAACTTGGAATAAACAGACAATCAGTATTGTACAGATAAAAGCAGGTATAGTTTACATTCCATTAAGAAACCTTTCAATTTGGGACAGTTTTTTGATTGGTTACCCCCCCCCCAAGACGCAAGGCATTATGGGGATGTGAAAGTAGAAAATAAATTAAATTTGTTAAATTTTTGTTGAGGAAAAGATACTCCAACTTGAGGAGTCTACTTGCTTCCTTGGACATTAGTGAATAAAGTGAATATTTGAATGGTAAAAAGTTTTCATATTAAGGTTTATATTCGCAATATACTGATGAGTGCGATGTCATTATAGGCATACATATGCAAAACTTTTCTAGGGCAGCAAAATATAACATCGTTGTCTTATTGAGGGTTTATAAAAAATTAATAGCAAATTTTTTTCTGATAGTAATCAGTGTTGAAATGATAAACGATGAGAAGCAATCTCAAATTCCTATCAAAATGCGTCGCTCAAATCATATAACGTTTTTACCATTCAAATATTCACTTTATGTAGAATCAATACTGAAAATATCAAGTTAGAGGTGGCATCAATCGATCAATCGTTCAACGAATGACTAAATCAACGAATGAATAAATCAAAGAATGACTAAATCAACGAATGACTAAATCAACGAATGACTAAATAAATGTATGGAACTAAAGAAATGTGTAGAACTATTAAATAAATGTGTGGAACTATTAAATAAATCAGTATGGAACTAAATAAATAAATGTATGGAACTAAATAAATAAATGTAGAACTAAATAAAAAAATGTAGAACTAAATAAATGTAGAAGTAAATAAATGTACAGAACTAAAAAAATGTAGAACTAAATAAATGTAGAACTAAATAAATGTACAGAACTAAATAAATGTAGAACTAAATAAATGTAGAACTAAATAAATGTAGAACTAAATAAATGTAGAACTAAATAAATGTAGGTTAGTTAAAGCTGAGTCCAGTTTGGTATAGTAGGAGACTCGAATGAACTGTTTACCACACACGCGACACATTTTGAGACACAAAACCTAACTAAAATGTAGCGCTTTAAACTAGAAATTTGCTAAAAACTAGATTTTTTATCTAGTTTAAAAAAATCGTTTTCACCAAGAATTTTAAATGCCTTCACTTTCTGCTGTTTCTTAAATGTACTCCAAAATCAAAGAATATGAATCAAAAAACCCACAAATACACCACTACCTCTCTATACTTTTTAATTTCAATCTTTTTTAAGAGTTTATGTAAAGTAATGCTTACGAAAAGAAGTATTTTCTACGCGTAAATATATAAGTATCGCTTACCTCATTAATTCGAAGTCTTCGCAGCGACTGAGTCAAGAAATTTGAATACTGCGCCTTATACATGAAGACCATTTAAATTCCAACGAGATGTTGAGACAATAAGCTAGTTGATAGTTTAATAATCGTGAATAGTGCGCATGCGCTTTTATCAAACCTTTTTTTTTACCTTTTGTCGAAACCTTTTGTCGAAACCTTTTGTTCTTAATTAAACAAAAGAAGATGGAAACTCGGGATAAATCGCATGCACACTGGTGCATGCACTACCTCATGCACTATTGATGGTTGCAAGCATTCCTAAGAGAGTCAAAAGACAAAAACATAGCGGCCATTGTGGTGGCGTTAACAATGGATGCTAATGAGAAATCTTTTGTTAAATGGCACCAACATGGCCGCGATCGAAGAATACTTTTTCAAGTTCAGTCTTTTTAAAGAGTTTATCTAAACTAATGCTTACGAAAATAAATACTTTCTACGCGTAAATATAAAAGCATCTCTTAACTCATTCGAAGTCTTCGAAGCAACTGAGGCAAACATTTGAATGCTGCGCCTTAAATGAAGACCATTTAAATTCCAACGAGATGTTGAGACGATATGCCAGTTGATAGTTTAACAATCGTTTTAAATGTCCCCCTCCCAATCCGATTTTATCCCAAATTTCTCACCTCCTTTTGTCAAAACCTTCTTTTGTTCTTAATTAAACAAAAGGTGGAAACTCGGGATAAAAGCGCATGCACACTGAAACTATTCTAAACTATGGACTGGTTTATGGAGAGGGATGTTGACCAGCATTTTATTTACAATGATGTAGGCTGATAACTACTAATTTCATCAATAGACCGTTTTCTTAAGGTTGCGTGCGCATCCAATGTGACGGGCCACAAAACTGAAAAACGCAAATTCAGTAAAATTGAGAGGCCAGTCATATTTTTAAGCGAAGAATAATCGATTTTATGAATTCTTGTCCAAAATAATTTCATAGCAATGCATGATAATACTCGTGTTCTGATATCGTGGCCTGTGAAGTTCCTTGAATTTGAATGCGCGCGCAACCTTGAGAAAACGGTCTATTGGAAATTTATCATTAATAGGATAAGATTAAGCAAGAGAATTCTCTTGGATTAAGTAATTGATAAGTACATACTTATTTTCAAGCATTACAAGTGTTCAGAGAACGAACCTATATTATTACATTACAATAATACGCTGCCCGCTACGAAAAAACCAGTAGGATAAAAACTTCTTTGGTAAAAAGCCCACTGGAAAACGTAGTCCTCGACCGATGCAACGTATTTAAGCTGCGAGCTAGGGCTAGAGCTATATTTCTAAAGTACATGTAACGTAAATTTGGATAAGTTTAGATACCAATGTTGGCTGCCTAACAAGCGAGAGAAAATGCATTTGGTATCACACCGGGGACCGGGGAGGAGGGGGGGAGGTACTCCGCTTTATTCGCTATGCGGGTACGTGCCGCCAAACAGGGTATGGTTTTCAGCGATTCTATTCTGGAACAGGGTATATGAAGCCACACTCTCTCTTCTCTGGAACAGGCTATCTATTTTCGCAATACCGGAACAGGGTATAGTTTTCAGCGATCTTGGTCTGGAACAGAGTATGAATTTCAGCGATTTTACTCTGGAACAGGGTCAGGGTTCAGAGGGCTCAGCGGCACATCCCTACCCTAAACATGCAAGAGTACACCTCCCCCCCCCCCCCCCCCCCCCCCCCCCCGGGGGTATTACACTAGCTTATATACTTAGCGTATATTTGCATTATTGAATGTCATACGATTAAAATATTCACAAGGAAATATATAAGATAGAGATATTCGCTTACCGTGATCAATGTGCTACGAACCATAATGAACACGACACTGGTGAAAAACGTTTGCGCATGCGTGCACTTCAGCACGTTTTCTAATGATTTTGAAGAGTTTGAGTGAGAAAATAAATGTTTGTTTTCTCCAAGTAAACAAAAAAGTTCGAGAGTATACGTTTGTCAGACCAAGATACTGTATTAACACTCACAATATGAAAGAATTAGACTTACGTTTCAAGCATGGACACTAAGTTTTGGCATTTTGTGAAGTAAAATTTATCAGGCATGGTGTTTTGACTAATTTGCATACGGATTCAATGAACACCCTTTCCAGCTGCACATTGTTATGTTGGAAAGCTGTTTTTCTGCTTATATGGGTACAGATAGAGGAATGAATGGATACACATAGAGTAATGAATGGGTACAGAAAAGATAGATAGGTACAGATAGAGAAATGAATGGGTACAGAAAAGATAAATAGATAGGTACAGATAGAGAAATGAATGGGTACAGATAGAGGAATGAATGGGTACAGAAAAGATAAATAGATAGGTACAGATAGAGGAATGAATGGGTACAGAAAAGATAAATAGATAGGTACAGATAGAGAAATGAATGGGAACAGATAGAGGAATGAATGGGTACAGATAGAGGAATGAATGGGTACAGATAGAGGAACGAATGGATACAGATAGAGGAATGAATGGGTACAGATAGAGGAATGAATGGGTCAGGGGCGTAGCGAGGACCTAGGAGCTGGGGGGACATTGATCCAAAATATAAAAAAATTACTCCTCCCCAATAAAACAAATAAACGCTCAAACAAAAATTTAAGAAACAAGCATTATTTTATTAACCATTCTTAAATCTTAGGTTGTAATAATTTATTTTCCTCTTTCGTTTCGGTTCAATGTTTTTTTTTTGTTGTTATTCTTTTTTCAAAAAATTTCTGGAATGGGTAATTATGAAGTGCTGCGTCTCGGGCTACCCCACTGGGGAACGTTTTGTAATCATGTTATTCTGCGTTGTGGGGGACAACGCTAAATGAGCCAGCAATATCATTTATCGAATACAAAATCTTGCATGTCAAAACCAAAAGGTATCCAAATAGCAAAAGTAGCATGTGGAATAAGATTAATTTTAAAAGTCACATATGAAAACTAAACTTTAATATGTTCAAAGTTGCAGGTCAAGTACATAATGTTACTAGGAAACCATGCCAGTAAAATGCTAAGTTCAATTTTTGGCCCCGTCCCTACGCGGCTTGCATCATCGCCTTACCATACAAAATAAGGCGCGATATATGTTCGTTTTTCATGAAAAATAAATAGCTGTCACTTAATGTTAGCAATTGGACCTGAAAGCAAACATGACACTATACAAGTCAAAAACCTGTGGTGGTAAATTTGCATTTTCTTCTATCTTTTACTCCCGGACAGAGGGCTAACATGATTAGCCTTGTATAGGGTTAACTTTATTAACCTCTATTAAATCAAGGACACAACATTTATTAATCGATGTTTGTTTCAAATAGCATTAGGTACTTGTTTAGGATGTTTGAGTGCTAGGAGTTCTTAAATATCTACAGGTTTTAATCGCTTGGAAAGCATCTTCTAAACTTTGTTTAAGTGGTTTATGGCTCCTGTCATCTGCGAAATCTTCAACAAAGTAATTCACCTCATCCACACGGTTAACATGATCTAAAGAATTTATGTTATTTTCTTGATAATCCACTTTTATTGGAGATATTGGTCTTGGGGTTGGTTTTGCTGCGGGATCATTCAGTTTATCATCTTGAAAAAGTCTTCTTTCTTCGAGTCTGTTGTTTTTCAAACTTTCTGACATTTTATTTTTGTCCACTCCCTTGATAATATTCAGGGTTTTTATCGTGCGGGGTACCAAAGGAAGCATTGTTGGACTGTCAGGATGTAGACATTTCAAAGATCCTAATTCCTCGTGAATCGGAAAGAAGCTAAAAGGCGAATAGGGTACTATTGCACGCTTCTGATTAAAAAGACTATCGTCCTTGACATAGCTGGTTGACGTTAATGGAGGTAATCGAGAAATCCTTTTACATTCAAAGTTACTTTGTTCCCCTGGAGGAATCCGCGTCCTTGACCTGTGGATATCCTCGAGCCTTTTCCTAATGCGTTTATCTCGCATTTTCATGATCTTTTGCTCCTTACTCAAAAATCTGTAACGATCTTTTTTTTCTGAATCCATCACTTCCATCACTTGTTGACATTTACAGATATAGCATTGACCACACGACAGTTTTCACGGCTTGGAAGACCGCAAGGCTGACACCAATCTTTAAAAAGGACGATGAAACTGACTGTGGTAACTATCGGCCCGTCTCTTTACTTAGTGTCCCGAGTAAGATCTTGGAAAGTGAGGTTAACGACAGACTGGTGCAGCATGTCTTTAAGAACAATAATCTAATCTCAGAAAGGCAACGGGCATATCGTGCTGGATATTCAACAGAACTGTTGTTGGTTCATTTGACGGAGATGTGGAGAAAGGCCGTAGACTCGGGTAAGGTCGTGGCAGTAGCCTTTATCGATTTCAAAAAGGCGTTCGATAGCGTTTCGCACGACATCTTGGGGCGTAAACTGGAAAATAATTTCGGCATCAAAGGTGGCCTATTAGAGTGGATGAAGAGTTATCTAGAAGGAAGACAGCAATTTACTGTGTTGAATGGAGTTACATCTGAACTGCTGCCAGTGTCTACCGGAATTCCTCAAGGATCCGTGTTAGGTCCAACACTCTTTACACTATTTGCCAACGATTTACCATCTGTTGTTGTCTCAGGATCGTCGTATATGTATGCAGATGACACAACAATTTTCTGTATCGGCGAATCTGCAGATATTGCTGTCTCTCATCTCAATAAAGCCTTACGAGAAGTTTATAGCTGGTGCTTGGTCAACCGTTTAACACCACATCCAGGAAAAAGCGAAGTGATGATAATTAGCAGGAAGACCATTACTGGACCGTTAGCTCCTGTGCTTCTGGGCAACTCAGTTTTACGATACGTTTCAGAAACGCGTCTTCTGGGTATGACTGTGGACGACAAGCTTAGTTGGGTACCACATGCGTTGGAACTAAAGAAGAACTTTGTCAACAAATTAGAACTGCTAAAACGTTCAAGATTTCTACCTAAGGATATCTTACGGAACTTCTACTTTAGAGTAATTTTGCCCTCTGTAAAATATGGCTTAGTTTTATGGGGTTCGTGCTGTAATTCAGAAATTTTCAATTCCATTGAGAGATTACATTGTAGGGCAGCTAGGATTATCTTCAATTTACCCAAAGATATGGCGTCATCTGATGTACTTGCATTTGACAAATGGACAACAATTAAGTTAGATTATAAATTAGAAATGTTTGAGATTTTTCATAAAGCAAGCAATCGTAGTCTACCAGAATCTTTATCAGAAAGTATTTTTATAAAGCGCAATAGTAAATATTCTTTACGCGGAAATGAAACTCTCGCAATTCCAAGGTTTGAAAGCAGATTTTTAAAGGACTCATTGGTGTATCGAGGCTCAGTTCTATGGAATCTAATAATTTGTAATATTGATAAGGTAACACATTCAAATTTTAAGGACATCAAAGCACAGCTCAGTGCCAAGGACTATTTTATAAATTTCAATTTTGACTCTACTGCCTCGACGTCTCGCTTTAGAAAAAAGGACTTTGTATATATGTAACATTATTTTATTATGGAGTGAATGTAACTGCGCGGGCTGTTGGACTCGCTATGGGTGGCGGGTGCTGTTCAGATGAGGTGAATGCCTATTGACACGGTGTTCACCGCATTTGTCTGTGTTTTCTGCCCCTGGCGGGTCTAATAGCTTGCGCAGTTTGTGTATGTGAATGTGTGTGAGAATTATATATAAGATATTTAAAGTTATCTAAGTTAATTAGCTATTTTTACAGATTCATACTTATATTATATTTTATTTATTTAATTTATTTTATGCACGACCCCACAAGCTTTTAGCTTTAAATTTTATCGTGTTTAAATAAAGGTATTCTATTCTATTCTATTCTAATCGATTTTGTTTGAAATTGCTTTTAATCGAGCATTTTCTACCGTGTTCAGAGGTGCTACTTTCTTCTTGTCGTTGATTCCAGTCGCTATATGGATTCCAAGTTTTCCAATATCAGGGAGATGAATGCCAGCCATTTCATATATTCATCGTTACATCTGAAAATTCAGTACATAGGTTGCCGTATAAGCTCTCGCGTATAACTGCTGGCGAACAACACGGCTGACAAAGTTTGTACCAAACAGACCAAATGATGGGTTGCCTTTTCATTCGTTATTTGTCACTTTGTTTGTTCAAAAGATTAACTAATCAACTCTGTATATAACTAATTAATTAGTTCCTCAAACTAAACAGTCTCGATTAAACCTCTTTATTGGTTCTAGTTGTATTTGCATGCTATACCAGTTGCAGTTGCAGTTCATCAATAAATCTAGACTTTTCACTCGCTGCATCATTTATATTTACCTGAATTTTATCTTTTGTCTAGTGGTCATAAAATTTGGTCTGAAAAGCGTCGTAGCGCTTGACCTCGGCACTGAGCAAATCCGAAACGATGTTTTCCCGCATTTACAGCAGAACGAATAGGGCTATGCGAATTAAGATAAAACCTCGCTGCCTGGATTAAAATAGCTCTATTCAATACAAAGCCTTTTACAATCGGCTAATGAGCTTTATCGTGTGGTGAACAAGACAGAAGTAAAAAAGCCAAGTGTGAAGGACAGGGGACGCGTAGTATCCTCAAAAGTGTGTGTGTTGGGGGGGGGGGGGGGAGGGAGTTTGAGGGTTAAGATTGAGACTAGTATGGGAAAAAGTGGGGGGAGGGAGGGTAAGATTTAAAAACATTAGAGACTATTATGGGAAAAGGAACAAATTTGGGCTCTGTTGTCACCCCTGACCACCTCCACTGTGGCCCCTGAAGGAGTGAAGTAAGTTCAAAAATCGCGATCATGAATTTTCGAAGACTACGGAGGGAGAAAACCTCGTCTCCAAGTATCTACCAGCAAACGTTTTCAGTTACAAAATTCACACTTTTCCAAAATCATATCTTTCCGAGTTAGGAACTTATTCCTTTTAGACTTCCCGGTCTTACTAGTAACTGTGCATTAGTACAGCACGGACTGATATCGTGCACAAGGAGGCTTGTACTAGTTCAGCATCAATAAAATAATTATTTCCGTATAGACTAAAAAAGATAAATAACAAAATAAGAAAGAAATATCCATCCCTAAATAACCACTAAATTAGTGTCCAGTTTTCTCTCATCCGTGCTGTAATGTCTTCCTCTGGAGTTCGTGGTATTCTATTTGACTTTGACGATACCCTCGTTAAAACTACGAAATCAGATATCAGTGCCATAGAAAAGGTAAAAGAAAGATTAAGACGTTCGTTATGTATGAAACACGTCGAACTGATAGTAAATGAATACCTGGAAAAATTGGCTTTCCATTCTATAGATCCCAAAGGAATTATCGACCCTCATAAATGGAGGACTGAACTATGGCAACAAGCGATAAATCTCGTACCAATCAGCTGTACAAAACCCAATGCACATGACATTTACCATCTTTGGAGGTTTTCGCGTTTAGAAGGAATTTCTTTAGATCAAGAAGTAATTAGAACATTAAGTCAACTGCGTTTAAGATATAAGTTAGCCATTATCACAAACGCTGACCCAGTAATCCAGAGAGAGAAACTTCAAACGTGCGGTATTAGGGAATATGTTGATGCCATAATTATAAGTGGGGAGCAGCTTTATCCCAAGCCACACCCCTCTATCTTCCATACAGCCTGTTCGAGTCTCGGAGTGTTACCTGAAGAATGTATCATGGTTGGTGACGATCTTATGTCTGATGTTCAGGGGGGTATAAATGCTGGAATGAAGGCAACTGTATGGGTCAAAAATGAGAGTCAGCAAAAATGTACTTCAGCTGGTTATCCCACCCCAGATTTCACAATCGATGCACTAAAGGAACTGCCAAGTGTTTTATCTCAAATCAGTTCGTAAATGAACAATGGTTGATTTAGCCTAGCTGACCTTTCATTTGTCTGTTTATTACTGCTGAAACCTGTCCTTTATAATCTAGGAAATATGTAATTTCAATACTGTGCAATAAAAAAATACTAAGAACCAAAATGTCAGTCAAATATACCTTTTTATTACACACTATTTATTTTGCTTGTATATATTATTTCCATCATATTTCTTGCTGGACACAAGTGTGCAAATATTTTAACGAATAATTACCATAATAGTATGTAAAATGTAACCAAACTAAATTTTAAAGTTTAACTGTATCAGTCAATTTGAATAGCTTGTCCTTAAATGATGACCTTGATTTCACAAAGAGTTGACATGCCCCTCCTGCACCTTCCTAAATCTGTCACTGCTATAAAAATTAAAATATGTCTGTCATGTTTGAAACATTTTATGATAATTTAGTAGTTGGAAATATAATGTGAGATCTTAATTCATGATTTTATTACTTCTAAACTTGATCATTGTAATTCTGTACTATATGGTATTCCTAAGAATCTTATCAATAGTTAACAGTCTGTTCAAAATGCAGCAGCTCGCGTTGTTACACTTACTAAGAAATATAACCATATCACTCCTATTTTAACTATGCTTCATTGGTTGTGTGTACAATTTAGGATTACATTTAAGCTAATGTTATTGGTATGTAAATCCCTTAATTGTTTAGCACGAAAAGTCTCATTGTTAAATTTGTCTTTATTCCCTTGAAATTACTGATCATTACTTTCTAGTATGAAGTATTTCTTAGTAGTTCCTAAGATTAGGTTTAAAACTTATGTTGACATATCCTTTGCCGTACCTAGACCTAAATTGTGGGATGATTTACCTTTAGACTTTAGAAAATCAACCTCAGTGCAGGGGTTTAATAGGGCACTGAAAGCATATTTGTTTAAAACAGCATTTAATTGATAGAGTATCCTTATCTTTAGGTTATTTTTGTGTATTCTAGTTAGAATTATATATACATGTAAACATTTAAAAGAAAAATGAATATAAATAAATTAAATAAATGGGATTTACCATTGGCATTTATACAGAGTAGTTATTCATCCACTGTCATTCCAATTGGAATTTAGGAGTTGATTTTTGCGGAGGGAGGAAAGCCGGGGAACCCGGAAAACCCTCGAAGCACAGGAGAGAACCAACAAACAACTCTACTCACATACGACACTGAGCTCAGCGGGACCCGAACCCAGGTTCACATTAATTGGTGAGAGGCGAGCGCTCTCACCGCTATGCCATCCGTGCTTCCCAAAAACATGGAAACTTTTCTTTAAATGCTGGTCAAAATGGGACTGCTTGATTAATATAATTGTTTTTTATTAACAAACTGAAACCCAGCTTAAATGTGCAAAGTGACTCTATTCGGGCTAAAGTATTTTAATAGTGCTTTAGTTTTCTTTCTTTGTTCCTCATTTTATTGTACAATATTTAAATTACATACATTCTTTGTTTTCACACCTTTTTATACTCATTATTATTCATGTATATACGGTCAACGTTTTCTCAGTTTTTTATTTTAGTATGTATATAAATATATATATATATATATATACTGTAAATCCTCTATTTAGCCCCCCCCCCTCTCAAATAAGTCCCCCCTCTCTAATAAGCCCCCCCCCTTTTCAAAGCAAGAAATTTGTTAAGCCCCCCCTTTCTTTTTAGCCCCCCACCCTCCCCCTTTCACAACTAAAGAATCACGTATACTGATTAAAGGTGATTTATTAAAGTCTTGGTTGTTCAGAACATTTTTTTAGCTTGCTTTGTTAATGTTACCGTGTTTTAGTTTTGCTAGTCACAATAATCATAAATTATACTTGAGAGACTAACATAGGTGAATCAAATAATAAAAATGCCATGTACATCACTACAGATTGTGCGAGACGGTCAATAGTAATGCTTCCATTTAATCCTGAGTTGCAATCATATTACATACTGCGTTTCGACTAAATCAATAAGCCCCCCCTCTCGATTAAGCCCCCCTCTCCAATAAGCCCTCCCTCAAACGTGCCTGAAATAAATAAGTCCCCGGGGGGCTAAATAGAGGATTTACGGTATATACATTTGATTGTATAAAGTTTGTAGTATACATTTATACATATATCGAATGAGATGCAAAATATCGAATGAGATGCAAAACTATATCTTCTATTGTATCAGAGACATAAGTATTGCACAAACTCAAGTTAAAAAAATATTTTCCACAAAATGCTGTGGCTAAGCAATCGTATTAAGCTTGTTTTAAATTCTGCAGCTCATTGGATATCTTGCATCTCATTAGATATTTGTATAAATGTGTACTACAACCTTTCTGCAATCAAGTGTGTATATATCATATATATATTGTTATTATTATTATTTTAGGAGTTTTAGATAACTATACTTTTTTAATATTATTGGTAAGTCATATTTTATTGCATTATTATTTTATTATCTATCTATCTATATATATATATATATAATATTATTTTAAGGGCTTTGGACAATATTAGTAAATAATAACGCTATATAAACATTTATTTTATTTGTTTTATTTGGTGTAAGTATATATTTGGGCTTCCTGTGGCAAGATAAATCAAGCGCATGCGCCTTTTTTCAAAATCAGACTTTCCGCCATTTTTGTTTTGTGTTTTTTAACCGAGTTTAGTTTTATGTCTCGTGTTTGTAAAGAAGGCTATGTAGATAGCCATAAAAGGCCTTAAATGCTCATCTTTCAGTAGAAATTGTTGCTGGATCGTTTGCAATGTCCAAGTAAGCTTTTTTATCCTTTGTTCGCCACTATTCAAGATTGCCTTTCGCGCTTTTCAGCCGATAGCTCGAGATAGCGTGCATAAATCTTATTCTTGTTTCGGCTCAAAAAGTCTAAATCTTTGTCGTTGGTATTACAATTGCAGCTCAACGAATGTCAGCAACCAGCCACAGAGAACCTATGGCGTAACTTCTGCCATAAGTCATGCCAAGCCAAAACCAGTTGTAAGTCAATGTGCTTCTAGTGTTTTGATTCTCCACGTGTTCGTTCTTTGTATAAAAAATTTTCGTACCCTAATATTAATTAATTTCGTGATTCTTGAATTCAAATTGTTTTTCCCTTAGGATATTGAACTGTCTAAAAAGTTAGAAGAAACTCTTAAACCTTATGGCGTGTTTGAGTCAGAAGATGAACTCCAACACCGGTACGTAACTCATTAAACAGGGTTGTATTTTTACTGGGTTGCCTGTGCCAGCCCAGTCGTAAAATGCCTTTGGTTTTTTTTGTAGTCTCCTCGCGAAATGTGCATTCTTGTGCAAGAGTACCCTTGTATGGATTTCATAGATTACTGCAATTCCCAGTCACACGCAGCCAAGTGAGACCAAAATCACAAACGAAAAATTGAGTTTTGGTGGACGTCAATCAAAAGGCTTTCTTAAACATGTCTAAAGGATTCCGACTCCGAATTTCAAACGTTTAACTGCAAACTATCAGTATTGACTTATCCTATCTTGAAGAAACTGAAATCTTAGCAATAGCGATAGCTTTGCAATCAAGCATTAAGATTCGGAGCCAGAACCCTGTGACATTTTTGAGAAAATATATCCAGAGCGAGAAATTCACAGCGACAAGAAGCATGAGATAAGGACAACGATTTTTGCTCATTTGCCTGTGTTCACGTGAGTATTCACATCAGTCCTGGTGTAGAAACCAATAGAAACGATAGAAACCCTTTTGATTGACGTCCACCCAAATTCAATTTTTCGTTTGTGATGAAGGTCTAGTTGGTCGCTTGTGACTGGGAATTGCAGTAATGGCTTATAGATTGACTTAGCGGCTAATGTAATTCCGGGCTTTAGAAGTAATATGATTGAGCAGTAAAAAAAGATTTCTCAGACTGTAATTCAGATATTTATTAGTATTAATACAGCTACTCAGTCGGCAGTATTCTGGCTTTAATCATGTGGGTTAGTAGAGCCTGAATGAAAATATGGCTTTCGGGCTTTGGTCAATAAGGCATATACATGAATATATCGTTAAATTTCACACGGTAATCAATTAGAGCTGGTTTGCTAAGTTTCGAATCCCTTAACTAACCCAGTTCAATTCCACTTCACTGGTTTTGATATTTAAATATAATATATTTGGAGAACATAATCAATAATGGAGAGATCAGAACTTCAGAACGGTTAGTGAAAAACAGATAACCATTTCAACACATTTCTAAACAAATTTAGAGTTCCTGAAGTAAAATTATTTATTTATTCAGACGTAACGAGTCTTAGTCAGGTCAAAGTCACATCAAAGTCAGGTCAAGATTCTTGTGTAATTCAAGATGGAGAGTATATCAAAACTTGTTTTCTCTGTCTACAAAACCGCATCAGTAGTATTGAATAGTAGTATAAATTTGAATCAAAATTTTTATTTATTCGGTTAGGCCTACCCTCCACACTAGTCCAGGCGAATCCAAACAATTCTTTACCAAAATGAATTTTTTCAAATACCTTCTCCAGAGTGGGACAATTTGAAAATGCCGGCCAGCCGTATTAGTGTGGACAGATAACATTTCGTATCCGGAATTTTCGAATACAATGACATCATGTTTGTTATGAAAACATGGCGGAAAGGCTAAAAATTCACCTCGGGCTCAATTTCAGCTACGATGCACGTGCTTAGATGTGCAATGAAGCGTTTTTGCTGCCTATGATCGGACTAGTGTGGACGTGCAACATTTTATCCGTTTTCATGTGTGGATGGAAAACTTTTTTTTTCTAGTTTTTTGGTGAAAATTTCGGATTCAAATTCATCCGGCATAGTGTGGACAGGGACTTAGAAAAAATTTCAATGCACTTAAGCCAAACACAAGGGATATGCGATTTTTTAAAGTGCTTCAAAATGCGCTCACATCATCGGGTCTTTAATGACAATTATCTCGCTTGAATGTGTGGGACCCCCAAATTTTTTCACGTTTTTAGAGAGCCCCTTGTGTACTCTAAATAAATGACACAATTTCATTTAAATAAAAATGGGTTGCGAACTATTCCCACCAGCCTTAAGCTTTATAAAAACATTTTAAAAGCAGTTTTAGATATTTGTGGGGGCACTCGTGAGATGATACGAGAGATCAAACAAAGATTGATGTTAATGTTCAGTGACAAGACTTAGGGTTAGGGATAGTCACAGGCAGCTGAATTTGCAAATAAGTGAAATATCAAACAACTTTTCCAAAGTTTTTGCTAAATGGAGCAAGAAGACCACTAATTATCATTTCTTAAAATTGGAGGGGAAGAGCATATTAAATATGAAGTTTTCTGCATTTTTTAAACCTGTTACATTATTTTTGCCTCATGAAAGAAACTGATTTCTAGTTATCTAGGTTACTCTTCTGAGCTAATGGATTTATAGATTTAATACCCCATTGTAAGGGTATAACGATGCATCAGAATATTTATATATTGCTATATTAAAGCCACAATAGCCATGCATTAATGGAAACATTGTATTATTGATAACTATTGCAATAGTTGACTTTGACTATCTATTGTATCAATTGTCTCACTCTGAAATGATAACAAACATAAAAATTTGTTAGTAGATAATGTGTGGTGCACAAATTACTCATTTTGTTGCTTCAGATTGCGGCTGCTTGAATAAGATCTCGCAAGACACTTCTGTCGATTTGCCATCTTTAAAAGTGCGAGAGCCTGGTAACAAGGATTTCCCTTGGAGGGGGAAGCATAAAATTCAGTCCAAACTCGTCCCCAGGGCCCTCTACTCGCTCTTGAAGGAAAACATGGCAACAAATGAAGGCATTTCTATTTTCTATAATAGACATTAAATTAATCGCAAGTTTCCACCATCGCAATATCTAGTCTACTATCACAATGCTATCGCAATTGTTAGAACAAATATTGCAATACTATTGCAATAGGGGAAAAGTGCTCAATAGTCACCACTACCTTATTGCTTAGTATCTGAAAATGTTAGTGTCAAGCTTTGCAATAATCAATAATCTCTCTTTATTTCTATTCAGAATGGTTGTTCTTGGCAAGTTAAATGAAATTGTTAAGCAGTGGATAGTTGATGTTAGTCTGCAGAAGGTATTTAGAAACTAGCATCCAGCAATATGTATGGCAAACGGTACACATGTTGTTCAAAAATTTACTTTTATGTATTATTTGAGTAAGCTGCCATCTACAGGTACATGATTATTGGGTAAAATATACCTTAATTTACATTCACAGGGTTAGCTAACCATTCTTGCATGAGGATTGAAATATGTATCATGTGTTTACCAGTATTCAAAACAAGGGCTGTTCCATACGCTGCTCTATTCATGTGCTGAACCTAATGATGTATTAATTAATTAGTTGCTGTTCTATTATCACATGATGTGGCAAGCCCTGTTAATAACATGTTTGCCATACAAAATTAAAACTACCAGACCAAATTAATTTGTATGCTTACCCTTTTTTTAACTACGAAGTAGTAGACACTATTGTCATCGGGTTGTGTAAGTAACTCTGTCATGCGTAACTATCAAATAAATAAACAAAGCATTTTTTTTTATAACTTATACCTGTTATTCGCTAAACAGAATCACATATAAAGTATGAGAGACCTCAAGGAAAAACTGCTCTAAGTCTGAGAGAACATTGTGGCTTTTTCATTGAGAAAACAAGAAAAACGTTCCTCAAAATATGACCACCATTTTGTTTCAGTCACGCAACAGTTGCACAAAATGAATCGGCATAGCACAGGAAACCCAAATTACACCGATGTAAAGGATCATGAAGTATTTCATTACTTGTCTTATACCTGTTAATCGCCATAAATAATGACATATGAAGTAGAAGAGACATTACTAATGGACAACTGATCGCTACCCTCAGTCAGTACAACATAATCTCCAGCCAAATATTTCCCAATAAGTGCTCAATATCAACATTCATATTAGCAAAGCAAAACCATCTAGACTACAAACACTACTCCTACAATAATATTTGTTCTTTTAATTCTGTGCTGAAAAAGGCTTCCTCATCTAATACTTCACTCCGACTACATGACAAATTTGTGAGAATTTATGTGTGAAAAAGAGTCTACAAGATCAGTGATTTTATCCAGTTTAATATACATCAGCAAATATGAAAAAATTAATCAATGAAACAAAAAACATGAAGTAATACAACCCATAAAACAATTACACTATTGGTACTCGCTGCGTAATGGCTGTACAAACACACAAAAAATAATGGAGTTAGAGTTTATTACTTTCCAAAAAGTAGTAGGCACATGCGCTTTATAAGCGCATTTTTTGTTGTTGTTGTTGTTATTACTTTATCCCATATTTCACCCTGTATAACTTGCCATTCCTTCTGCATAACCCGGAAAAAAATCCTGCATAATTTGAAGTTTTTTCGCATTCTGTCAGAAGACCTGTATACATTTGGCAAGAGGTGCCTAATTTAGTTTAACATATTTAAAAGTTTGGTGTTTGAATCAACAGTTGCTCAAAAAACGATTCAGAGTCAAACCTGATTGTATTAGGTTCGCGCACATGAGTAGAGTGGCATATGGACAGGCCTTATACATTATCAAGGCACCAAAAACTTTCTTTTCATTCAATTTATAAACAGAGCATGCCAGAAAATGTGGCCCATTCTGTTGGTGGAAAAATATTTACGTTTGGATCTTTTCGTCTTGGAGTACACACAAAGGGTAAGCTTCTATTTCATAAACGGTCTGTAATTATTATGTGTATTGATTAATATTTTGAAAATGTATATGCTACAAAAATCTTCGAACTGTGGATGAGGCCCAAGTTTTCTTATGATAGTCACACCCACTTTAGTATGATTGTCCCGTGCGTTTTTAACTTGTGGATACACAAATTGAATTTTGCTTTCATTTTTAACAGGTGCTGATATTGACACTCTTCTCGTAGCTCCTCGACATATTGATAGGGCTGATTTTTTTTCATCATTTTATGACCTACTGAAAAACCATGAAGATGTGAAAGAATTAAGAGTAAGTGCACAATAATGTACTGAGTTGAAGTCCATTCACTACTTAAGTAACCCTAACCCTAACCATTAGGTTTCCTGGTTTCACTATTTCTTATCTGATCTTGGCTGTATACTGACTTGTAGATCATCCCAAAGTTCATTTGTCATCATCTTTAACCACTTTATTTTTTATATTAATTATTTTATATACTGTACAAACTAATGATTAAGTTTATGAAATTCATAGGCAGTTGAGAATGCATTTGTTCCAGTTATTAAACTCACTTTTTGCAACATTGAGGTGTGTATAGTAGATTTTATTCTGTAATACCTTAGAATAAACCATATTTTATTTGAGTCTATTTGGGGCATTAAACTGAAATAAAATTATGCTAAAAAGATCCAGGCTTTTACTGTGAGACATGCTGTACCATAGTCACTATGCTTACTCAGTAGATTGATTGGAAACAAAGGTGGGACAAATTACACACATCAAATGCGTCAAAAATATGTCACGAATATGTCAAAAATTCATCAAAAATTTGTTCAAGTGACAGCAGTACTGCACGTCGCACAGTAATGGGACTAGAATTTATGAACATTGTAATACCAGTGCACTGATCTTACAGTCTGCTAGTAAACTGTCAAAGCAAACACAAACACCTGAAGAGTTGAGGCTTTGACTAATATTGTAGGTATTGTATTACCAATGTGATCATCCTAATGAGTTAAGGCTTTTGTACATATATTATGATAGGAAAGAAGGTCTTTATCCAAGTCATGCCTGTCAATAGCAACAAATAGTAGGCTGTGATCGCATCGAATGCATGGCATAATATTTTTAATGGGGCTACTAAAATAAATAAAAAGTAAAACTAGATCTGTCAACTTTGAATACTGAATAAGCATCTTATGTGTGTTAATGTAATTTAACAGTAACAATGTAGCATACAATAATTTTACATATAGATCTGTACCGAGTGACAAAAACACACTTCAACAATGTGAATGCTGTTTTTTATTTCTGTTATAAGGTTGATCTTCTCTTTGCTCGTTTGGCTTTACCAGAAATACCAGATAACTTAGATCTACTTGATGAAAATCTGCTGAAGAATTTGGACCCAAAGTGTGTCAGGAGTTTAAATGGTAAAACTACTAAGTTTATTGTACAGCACAAAAATATACCAAATGATGATCAACTGCTGACAAGTTGTGCTTTTTGTGTTGAACAAAGGTTGTAGGGTAACAGATGAGATCTTAAGACAAGTCCCAAACATAGAGAATTTTAGACTCACTCTAAGGGCAGTTAAACTTTGGGCCAAGAGTAAGTAGAAAAATAAATATTGTTCTTTTTAACTGAGTGAGAGGTCCGTAGCGTAAGTTAAGGACCTAGTTTTTTCCATGGCCTCATAATATTTAGACATGTAGAGTGTAGCACGTGGGCCATAAGAAAGTGGGGGCAATGAGGATTGATAACTTACCGTGCTGTACCTTTGGACTGTTTCAAGCATGCAGGCCCAAGGGTGGATCCAGGGGAGGGGTCCAGGGGTTTTCCCCCTCCTCGCACTTTACAACTCATAATTGTTTTCCCCTTTTTTAACATAAGATATATATATGCACAGTGGCATTAATATAAATGTCAACAAAATATGCAAAATATTTGTCTCAAAAGCAAAAGGAGAATAATTAAAAGAGCTATCTTTCATACCAGTAGCAATACATATGTATGTGATATGACGGGTATAGTGTGCGTATGACGTCAACAATGATGTCACTCATGTCTGTTATACCGAATTACGGTCTTTTCGCTACCTTGCACTTTCGCTACTGCACATTCGCTACTTAATAGAAGTCGATTCGCTACCTTGAGGTAGCACAATTGCTACTTTATCCCAAGATGCCTGTAAACCTCCTCTATAACATTTTGGATCGTTTATTATCAGTAATTCTAAGTAATTTGTTATTATTTGAATGTTTTTTGAAGAAAGAAATTTCAAAGCGTATTTGGCGTAATGGACAAGTCGGCCGAATATCTGTCTTGTAATCTCTTATATCGAACAGGTTTCTTGATTTCACTCTTTTCTTAGAAAATTTTTTGAAGGATATTCATGTCAAGGAAGAATTTTAGTTACGAAAAAAGCAATCTAGTGGAGTTATTTTATTAATAATTGTAAAATAGCAAACCGACTTATGGCGTTGTGTTACAACAAACAAATCAATTTGTTTGTTAAACACCTCACACAACGCCTCACGCCTGGAGTCCATTCACTACTTTACTACGAAGCTAAAAAAACTCAAAAAAAAGCTCCACTAGATTGCTTGTTTTGTAGCTAAAATTCTTCCTTGACATAAACCCTTTTATTTTGAAGTCAAACTTTTAGTCATCGAGCAAAAGTGGGGATAAAAATAAGCCTTCGTTCCTCATAGCTTTTGATTTGCTTGTTGTAACACAACGCCAAGAGTCCAATCGCTACTTTGCTATGGAGCAAGCCAAAATAACTCTGAAAAACTCGACTAGATTTCTTCTTTGTAACTAAATCTTTTTATTTGTCAGAAAAGTTCTTCATTGAACGCAAAATTTTATTAGTCGTCGTTAACTCGCACGTAAATGAGGAGACGTAAATATCCTCTCTTCTCTATGTTTAGATTTCTCGATCGACATCTGACCAGTTTCAATGCCGTAAAACACAATTTAAATTTATCGATATAGACTCAAAATTAATATATACGTAATATATATTCCTGATATTGTGATATTTAACATTTTGAGATAAGGTAGCGAATCGACTTCTATTAGTAGCTAATCGACTTCTATTAAGTAGCGAATCGACCTTTTAGGTAAGTAGCGAAAGTGCAAGGTAGCGAAAAGACCGGATACCGTTATACCACTAGCAACATATGTGTATGTGTTATGATGGGTATAGTGTATGTATGACGTCAACAATGATGTCACTAATTGAGTGTAGGTTTTGGACCCCCCTTCAAAAAAATTCTGGATACGCCCTTGTGTTCATAATGCACAATGAATAAAGAAACTCTTTCAATTCAGTGCCTGTCCATAAATGCATTTAAATTTGAGTGAGATTGAAATTTTATGAACTATGGAAATACAAGAACAGATTGGAAAAGTGTTTTAAAAGTCAAATAAAGAAACCACACTGGCTTCTTCACAGAATTCATTCAGATAAGTTCAGACTTGATGTTGTTTTCCTTTTTCGTCGATACTGTAGGTTATGGACTGCATATTGAGCAATCAAATCATGTGAAATTACTTTGGCGTAAAATCAGAATTTTTATTGAATCCATGTTTCATTAATGTTTTTGTCAAAACTAACATATTTCTTTCTGTTTTCTTTCTTTCTTTTTCTTAGAAAGAGGTATCTATTCCAATGTATTGGGATTTTTAGGAGGCGTATCTTGGGCCATGCTTGTTGCTAGAACATGTCAACTTTATCCCAATGCTGTCGCATCTACTTTACTTTTGAAATTTTTTCTTGTATTTTCTCGATGGTGAGTATGTTTGTGCAATCTCCAAAACTTATAGAAACTGTTTATTGCATATTGCCTTTGCTTATCAATTACTCATCTTTTAATATTAGGGAATGGCCAAATCCTGTTTTGCTGAAACAAATTCCTTTACCGCATGAAAACAGGCTAGGCTTTCAAGTTTGGGATCCTAGAGTAAGTATTGTGAATAAGTTTTAGTAACAATACTGTGTCATGCTGTAGCCTTTATTTGAGGGTTGTTTTATCGTGTTATATTTTATAAGAACTTTTCATGTTAACCCTTTGACTCTGATGCCCAACACTGCCTGTAAGAAAATGTTTGAAAAATCCCAGATTCAACAATTTTGAGCAAGTTTGCTGGAAATCATTTAACCTTTTGGCGTTGTTGAGAATGGGCTTCAATGTCTTAATGCCACCTGAGGGATGCACTACTCCCTTGTTGCAAGGAGGAAACCATGGTAACCCTGCCTCTAACCCACCTGACACCTGTCATACTGATACTAGTCAGTAGAAAATATATTATATACAGTATATAAGAAATCTGTGAATCAATTTTCCGTAAAATAGTGCTCAATACATCGATAGAAGTAGAGCAGAATATTTGTTTGAGAAGAAAAAGTCAAGACAACATTTTTCCTGACAAGCCTGTTTCGTGAATTGCTTCACTCTTCAGGGGATTTTCCCTGAATCCCCTGAAGAGTGAAGCAATTCACGAAACAGGCTTGTCGGGAAAAATGTTGTCTTGACTTTTTCTTCTCAAACAAATATACAGTATATATATATATATTCGACTTAATACTGACCAGGGAGAGGAGGGACGGACCAACAAACTTGCAAAACCAAGCAAAACAAGCACAAACAAGCAAGCAATTGCAAGCGACCAAATGTAAGGCAAACGTTTGGCTCCTGCAAGCATATTCTGGGGCCCTTGCAATTATAGTACTAAGCAAGACCGCAAATCAGACCCTTACCAGCTAGCCTCACGTTTGACCTTGAATAAATTACATTTAGCCCATTAAAAACCTGGAGAAATGTCTAAAATTCTAACAAAATATCCTTTAAACATTTTTGGAAAAACAAAAATCCCAAAATATCCCTTGGTGTCAATCTATTTACAATAGCTCACAGGATTATCATGCCCAAAATCTCTTAAATGTAATTAATTGGTACAAGAAATGTCATCTGTCTTATTTGCATAAAACACTGACTGTTTCCATCGGAACTCCAAAAATGGTTTTGCTAGGATTTGCAAAACATTTAGGTCCAGAAAAGCACTATAAAAAAACTGAAAAATGGCAGGAGTCAAAGGGTTAGTGTGATATTATTACCCAACTACTTAGAATATGATTCCCCCTAAATACCATGAATGAGAAAAGTATTCACAATGGATCATTTGAATTTCAGCTTAACACCTCAGACCGCTATCACCTTATGCCAATTATAACACCAGCATATCCACAACAGAACTCTACTTTTAATGTTTCCATGTCTACACGACAAATTATGCAAGAGGAATTTTTTATAGGTATGTAGTGATTTTTGCTAAAACCGGACTAAAGGCAGCTAGATGAAACAAAAGCTATTGAAGTAACAGTAACCATGTTTGAATCTGTTATGCTATTGCAGGATTTAAAAACTCTGAAGATGTTCAAAATGGTAAAGCAAACTGGGATATACTTTTTGTACCTTTTAATTTCTTTTCAAGATACAAGTAAGTTTTTATCAAAGATTGTTTGCATAAACAACACTTGCAAACCATTGAAAGTATTAGTGCTTTTTCAAATACAGAATTCTTTTTCTAACCATGTGATGTGTATTTTCAGATTTTACCAATTAATGATTCCAGGATTTTTTCTTGCTTTCAGACATTATATAGTACTTAGTGCCTTTGCTGCAAGTCAAGATAATCTTTTGGAATGGTAATATTAACATAGAATAAAAAATGTACTTTATAGTGGCTACATGTTTATAGTGGTTACCCTTGAAACCATGTCTAATCTACTAGCTTTGGCTGTTTTATCACAGCGTGGGACAATCACAACAGAGCTAGGCTCCAAACTAGGTGAAAGCCCAAAGATCAAATTAGAATTTAGCAATTGATTTTTGAGGAGGGAGGAAAACTGGAGAATCCGCAGAAAAACCCTCGAAGCACAGGAGAGAACCAACAAACAACTCTACTCCCATACGACATCGAGGTGGGCAGGACTTGGGGCGCATTGGTGAGAGGCAGCACATTAGCAGCTCACACCACTGGTGCTTGTCTGATGTTCGCTTAATAGAGCCTTAACAGTGGTTTGCTTGATTTGCCCAATATTGGTATTTTTGCAATACTTTAGTGTTTGCAGGAATCTGCTTAATATAGTTGTCCGCGTAATAAAGGTTCGTTTTCCAGTAAATATGGGGGAAAAGCTTCAGTACTTGAGCTAGATGTGTCCACTTTATAGGTTGTTGCTTAATAAAGGGTTTGCTTATAAAAGAGGTACCTCTGTATTTTGTATTTATAGTTTGTCTTTTAACACTGACATTCTGCTTACTTATATGTCATCCAAAATATTTATATTATGCCATGTTTTAATCTTGTGAAACTTGCAGGATTGGTTTGGTGGAATCAAAAGTTAGAACTTTGGTATTAAGCTTGGAAAATAATGCTTACATCACTTTGGCTCATGTAAACTCTACGAGTTATGGCCCCTTGGAATCAGAGAAGTAAACTTTATTTACTGACTTATTAGTGTAAAGTGCATTTTTATAGAGCACACTCAAGAAAGGACTTGTCAGGAATTAGTGGGGGGAGGTGGGTGGAGATTTAAAATTGAGTGCTAAAAATTATGTGACCTCCATAGCAATTGGAATAAAATTTCCTGTCCCTCCCCTTGGGCTTGGCCAAAAATATTATGACCCTCTATAAATAACTCCCCAACAAAACTGAAATAAGACCTGTCCTTAAACATATGTATATCCAGAAACCCTAAAATATTTATGAACCTAGGAAATGATATATTAATAGCTTTTCTCTTGGTCTTGAAAACAAGGAAATAGATATTTTCTTTCAGTTAAGATACATGTATATGATTGTTCAGGGATTTGTGAGGGGGAGGGGTAAGGATAATGACAGCCAAAGGCGGGAGCATGTAGGGAGCTTGAAATTTAGAGCCTCAGAAATGTGGTTTCCAGTGTTTTGAGGGGCTCCTGGCTTAGAAACACATAATATAGATATTAGTGCTTCTATTCATGTTCTAGTAGATTTATGACTAATTTGTAGTTTTTGTTCTAGGGACAAGTTTGTTACTAGATGGTTTATTGGACTTTTGTTTAAAAAAACAGGTAAGTTTGATGTTTTCTTGAGTCATCTAAAAGTAGCCTGCGTTCAGCTAGTATAATTTCCTCAAAATGAAGCAAAAGTAAATGATGCTGCTAATAATATTCTGTTATGCATCTACATCATTAGTTTAACTAACCCTTTTGACTACCAAACATTTTTTTGTATTGTCTGATAATAGAGAATGTAAACATTGACCTTACAAGTGAGATACAGATGTTTACAAATACAGGTATTGATTTAATGGAATATACATAGATTTTGTGTTTATTTGCAGTATCAAATTTTGAAATGGTCTTTCTACTGAAAATTACGAAAAATAACAATCCAGCATCAAAAACGTTTCTGGATATATCAGCTAGTATGAAGCATAAATGAAAAATATTTGAAACATGACTCTTGAATATATTAATATAATCCTAAAATTTCATTTTCTTGGAAACCTGGATAAAAAAAGCTATTAGAAGAGCCACTTTAAGGCCCTGTACATGTTGAAACTTTTAGTTGAAACTTATGTGCAAAAGCGAAACAAGGTTCAGAACTAATTGTACTGTGTAACACCCCAAGCTTTGTGAAACTTTTGTTATAAGAAACTTTTATGAAAAGTACTGTTTTCTACTCATGCAACCAAAACTAGTGTTGCAAGCAAGTTTCAGGATGAAATTGCATCATGTAACACCCATCTTAGTCTTCATCAAATATTAGTGCAGAGCATATTTTGTGTATTCCATTTAAAAACAGATTGTATACAGTCCTGGAGAGTATTTCGTGATGTTTGCATGTTGTCATTAGGGTTCACTGATATATACAGTTGGTTGTCGTCGGCATAGAACATGTAGTTTACGTTGAATGAAGATATTACATCTTGAAGAGGAGCTATGCATAGGATAAACAATAATAATATCCTAATATAGATCCTTGTGGGACTCTGAAGTCGATGTGTCTTGGAGATGATGATGATGACTGGATCATGACTGATTGTGTTCTTACTGTAAGATATGATGAGTACCATTCCAAGACAGTTCCAGTAAAATCAAAATAATTGGTTTCCAAACGTTTTAGTAGTATTTTGTGGTCGAGTGTGTTGAAGGCTGCCGACAGATCCAATAACACCAATTATGCGTCGAGTGTTAATAGTTATTAGTTATTGGTAGAAGAGCAGTTTCAGTAGAGTGGAATCGTCTATATGCTGATTGAAAAGTGGGAAATAGATTGGAATTGTTCAGATAGGTATACGTCTGCATGGTAACAGCTTTCTCAATTACTTTGGCCAAAGATAGGATGTTGGCTAGAGGTCTGTAGTTTTTCAGCAGATCTTTATTGAGGTCAGGTTTTTTGAGTTTTGGACGAATTTATTGATTTCTTCAACATATCCTAGTAGTGAACAATCCAATCAGAGCCCAACTTTCCCAGCAAGCAGGCAACATCATCAACAGGGGATAACGGTTTCAAAAAATATTGTGTCGTGTAACACTGCCGTGAAAACTTCTCACAACGCTGTTGCACATTAGTTTCAGCTAAAAACCTCAACATGTAACAAGGTCTTTAACTTTAAGTGATTCTGTAATATTTGAAGTGCGAGGGGCTAATTATGAATAAATGTTTTGTGATAATAGTTATGAATATTCTTTACAACATTCAGTTAATATTGCCTCTGGTTTCTGATGATTTAGTTCACAATCAAGCAATCAGTACTAAGTTGATCAAAGATGGAATGACCATTGAAGCTAAACATGTCAGAAGGTTAGTTTTTGTTCATTCAAAACTCTAAGTTGCTGAGCTAAGTTAAAGTGTATTTCTGTGTTTTTTCTTTCCTCAGAAAGCAACTAAACAAGTACTTACCTCCTGGGGTTTTCAAAATGAAGAAAAAGAGTGGTGTGGTAAGACCATTTTATTGCTGGGGTTTTACTAGACATCATTTCCTGTCTAGTGGGGAATATTCACCAGCTGAATCACAAGTTTTTAATGGAATCCTTTCTGGTTGACAGCACTTGGTGGTCAGTGTTTGACCACCATTTGCAGCAGACAACGAGATTCACAGACTTTTATCAGCTGAGTGAAATCAAGCAATTCCATAATATGTACTTACTACCTTTAGTGATTCACTTCTTCAGATTGGAAGTTGAGAGGAGGTCATTGTTGTGTTGTGTGGTTAACACAACTAACAGTACTTTCTAAATGCACTTATTCAATTCAAAATCTGACTTTGTACAATGCTTGTGACTTTTTAGGTGGGTGATGACAAGCCAAATGTTGTAAAAAATGAAAACATTCTGAATGAAAGCTCAAGTCTTGAAATCAGCACTGAAAGTATACCAGAGGGCAAAGAAGAATTGCCAAATGTCAAAGACATCATAGGTATTTTGTCACAAACTTTCCCCTTAAAATGTTCAAATGTGCTGCATTGCTTCCTCCTATTTATCAACAGGAAGGGTTTATGAAATGTCAGAATGCAATACTTGAATTACTGACATTAGGTCGCTCCACTCTCATCAGTGCGACTCAGAATTCATTTAAAAGGGTTAGGTTAAGGTTAAGGTAGATTATTTGGTCACTCTACTCTCATCAAGTTTAATTACACTCAATTAATTCCAGAAACCAAAATATAACTGAAGAATCCAGAATAAATCATTTGCAGAACACAGAAAAGAACCAGCAAACAACTTCATTGTTATGTTATAGCTTAGTCTGGGGATTACACACATAACCACTGTGACAGTGATATGGAGTAGTGTACATGATTCATTCCCTTTGATACAGTCATTCTTTCTTTTAACTTCTACATTTAGATGAGAAAATGTTAACTGATGATCATGAGCACAAAGCATCCATAAACAATGATGCCCAGATATCCAAACCCTCTATCATAAAAGAAAGCCAAGGTGAAGTGATATCACTAGCACCTATTACATGTAACACACAAGAGATCACAAGCACTGCTGCACCAGCAAAAGTTCAGCCAGATGAGAAAAGACAAGGAGTTAAACGCCCAAGCACGCCATTGGGACCAGACACAAAACGTACCAAAATAGAGAACCCAACTGAAACTTCCCCACAGGTATTGCATGTAATATGTGTTAAAGCTTCCCATATCAGACCCTTTACTGGAATAGGAATGATGATTCCATTAATTTTCTTTATTTTTTTTAATTATTGCATTCATTATAATAATAGGAATTTATTATAAAGGAAGACCCTTCAAATATTAATACAACGAATTTGGTCAAGTCAGTGGATGAAATTGAAGCGCTAACATCCCCTACTGATGACGAAATGGTTAGTAAAAATGTTCTTCAGTTTCACTCTTCACATGAGAAATTTAGCTTTTAATTCTCACATTATACTGGTCTACTGGTCATGGTGGATGAGTATTGATCCTGAATCAAATGCTGATCAAGATACACTTCAAGACACTCATCAAGTCACACCAAGACACACATCAAGACACACATCAAGGCACACATCAAGACACACATCAAGACACACACAAAGACACACATCAAGACACACATCAAGACACACATCAAGACACACACCAAGACACACATCAAGACACACATCAAGACACACACCAAGACACACATCAAGACACACATCAAGTCACACACATCAAGACACAAATCAAGACACACACCAAGACACACATCAAGACACACATCAAGACACACATCAAGACACACATCAAGACACACATCAAGACACACATCAAGACACACATCAAGACACACATCAAGACACACACCAAGACACACATCAAGACACACATCAAGACACACATCAAGACACACATCAAGACACACATCAAGACACACATCAAGACACACACCAAGACACACACCAAGACACTCATCAAGTCACACCAAGACACACATCAAGACACACATCAAGACACACACCAAGACACACACCAAGACACTCATCAAGTCACACAAAGACACACATCAAGACACACATCAAGACACACATCAAGACACACATCAAGACACACATCAAGACACACACCAAGACACACACCAAGACACACATCAAGACACACATCAAGACACACATCAAGACACACATCAAGACACACATCAAGACACACATCAAGACACACATCAAGACACACATCAAGACACACATCAAGACACACATCAAGACACACATCAAGACACACATCAAGACACACATCAAGACACACATCAAGACACACATCAAGACACACATCAAGACACACATCAAGACACACATCAAGTCACACACATCAAGTCACACACATCAAGACACACACCAAGACACACATCAAGACACAACTGATAGCCAATAGAAGTCCAGATGAAGATCGATTTGAAATTTTAATTGACTCCTAAATAGAGTGAAAGATTACATTGCTTAAAGAGTATGGATGTATGCAGGAAGTGAACGACAGACCCCTTGCTTTTCCTTACCATTTCGCTATGATTCATTCGTTGAGCAAGAAAGACATTTTGAAACTTTTCTGTGCATTTTTACAAGCATTAAGTCCATTATACAAGATGTGTAAATAATACCAAATAAATTGATAAAATTTTATTTTCCTATTTTGAATTAAAATGAGTTTGTGGAACCAGATCAAAGCTTATTGCTTTGTGTTTCATTCGTAGTTCTGACTCCCCTTAGTTACAGTTACTATGTCCCACAAGCTTAACAAATTATCTAAAATATCTCATAATTTAAAACTTTGATTGCAGAAAATTGATTTAAAAAATTGTTTCAATTATAGTTGTCTGTCCTGTGTCTGTCCTCTTTAAAACAGATACTGTATGGTTGTTTGTAAGACAAGATTATAATTTAATTTGGAAAACTGCTGTAAAGGTCCCGTAATTGTCTAATTGGAAATTATGAATTGGGGTTCAAAGTACCTCAAAGCCATAAAAAGCACTTGGCCTATGGCCTCCTTCTTTCGTCTGCTTCTCAATGTTAATTGGAACCCTGATGAAACACTTGCACTCACTTTTGATCTACTAGTATAATTATATTCATCTTTGGTCTTTCCAGAAAATGGACATCGGATGATGACCAAAATAATAGTTAATTACCAACATGAAAAACAAGCATTTCTTCAACTTATTACTAACCCTAACGACTGTTTGCTCAAATTAACATATTTACTAAAATAGCATAAATACCATTTATGTATTAAGCATAGTATAACTAATATCTCTTGACAGACAAGTTCAAACCTTAAACCCTCCAGAGGAATAAAGCGAAGAAGTTCAGATCAAAAGGATATTTCCACTAAACAATTGAAAAAGGATAGTTTTCAGGAGGTTTGTAGAATATTATTTTTTAAATATTACAAATCTTAACAATTTTATTCATGACCTTCCAACTTTTGCCTCCTCACAGGAAGAAGAAAAAGAGCTTTATGATACAGAGGAGCTTCAGCCTCAATTACCACTTCCAGTAAAAAACTCTATAAAACTTACACTGAAGTAGTGTTGTTGGTATTATCATAGTGTTAGGGTAACCTTGGCTTGATTAGTATGGAGGGTCTGCTGCAAGAGTCAACAGATGTTAAGTAGAGTTGCATTTATTTTTGATGTTATATATAAGACATCAAGTTGTGTTGTTAATCACTGAGAGGTTATTTCACTAACTATTATAAGGTAATGCCAAAGAAAACAAGTCAACAACATGATATTTCTATTTATTACAAAAATGTCCTTGCATTCGTAGTTAACCTAGTATTAACAATTAATCATTATTAATAGAGATAACAAAATGCTATTTAGACTGCCCAAAAACTGTCTATCATATTAATTCTGACTCAGTAGCACTTCACACACACTCCTCGTTCTTGTATTGCATAATATAGTAATTGGTAATAGTAACTATTAGCACCCCAAGCCATGTGTTGACTGACTGTTGGTCAGCTGTTGGTCAGCAGACTACCAACAGTTAGTTGACAGCTAGTCGACAGGTCATCGCTATGTACCAAAGCTGGTTTGGGGCAATAATAGCTACTATTACCTATATAGTTCAAGTGGTTGTTTAAGTCAAGACATTTTTATACATCCTGTAAAGAAAAAGAGTTGACCATTGTTTTACTGTAAATTTCCAAAACAGCTAAGTAACCAAGTAACGTTTATTTAAAACCCAGAATGCTAATGCTAAATGTTCATGGTGAAAATATAGTTGATCCTTTGTAAACATGTAATTACTTCAAAACTAGACTAGACTAACATGGTCTCTCGTTTTCATTCTTCTCATTTACTAGTGTACAGACAATCTTCTGACCTTTAAAGTCAGTTTATCAAAAATAAAGTTTAATATCATCTCCAAAGGAGGAGATGCCATGGATCCAGCTAATTATCGCCCAATTTCAACTTTATCAGCTTTTACTCAAATTTTCGAAAAGCTCGTCTACAAACAGTTGATCAATTACATTGAAAAACACAATTTTTTATTCGAGTTTCAGTTTGGATTTCGAAAAGGCCACTCAACTTCACTAGCCATTACTGAAATAGCGGACAACCTAAGGAAAGCAATAGACAATAAAATGTATACTTATGGTGCATTTTTAGATTTTTCAAAGGCCTTTGATACTGTTAATCACAAAATTCTAGTAGAAAAGTTAGAACTATTTGGAGTCAGAGGTATTGCGCTAAATTGGTTTACCAGTTATTTAACAAATAGGCAACAATATGTTGCTTTTGGTAACAACGTATCCTCAAAACAAACGATGAATTGTGGAATTCCTCAGGGTAGCTCTCTTGGATCTCTCTTGTTTTTATTATATATTAATGATTTGCCAAACTGCTCTGATACTCTGAAATTTAGAATATTTGCTGATGACACGAATGTCTTTGCCTCGCACTATGACTTAAGGGAACTTGAAAAACTAATGAACTCTGAGCTCCAAAAAGTTAAGACATGGTGTGACGCAAATAAACTATCAATTAATTATACAAAAACAAATTTCATGATCGTGAAATCAAGTAAAAAGAAAGACGCGGTAATTGATCTGAAATTTCAAAACAGATATGGTTCAAGCAATTCTTTACAAAGAAAAGACCACATAAAATATTTAGGAGTCATAATTGATGACTGCATATCATGGAGATACCATATTTCTTATGTCTGCTCAAAAATTTCACGAAATATTGGAGTGATATCAAAATTACGGCATTGTCTCTCCATTCATCAACTGAAACAAATTTATTACAACCTTGTTTATCCCTACATATCATATGCAATATTGGCCTGGGGAAGCGCTTATAAAACGCACATTAAGAAAGTGCAAGTCAAACAGAATATAGTTGTAAGAATAATGTTCTTTGCTGTATCTTTTGGCGAAAACACCGAAAGCGCTCTTCCCTTGCTAAATCTCTTGGAGCTTCTCACAGTAAATAATATTTATCGTCTTCATGCTTTAAAATTTACTCATTTATGGCACAAAGGTAAGCTCCCAGAGACACTTTCCTCTTTTTTCAAATATGCAAAAGATATCCATCCTTACAATACCAGGTACGCAGCAAAGCAAAACTTGCATAAATCACAAGTGCGTACCAATATAGGCAAGCAAATGACGGCTAATATGGCGATTGAACTCTGGGAACAAATTCCTAGCCACTTAAAAAATGTTAATGTATTTTCGTTTGCGAAAAAATTAAAAAGTTATTTACTTGCCGACCAATTACAGATAAAAATTTAGTTCTTCCTTAGATTTTCCTTTTTCTAAATATTCTATTTCTTTCTTCATATATGTTAATATATACCATACATGTCATTACTCTAATTGTGGATTAACAGTTTTATTGTTCAGTTAAATTGTAATTATTTTTTATGTACTTGGTTCTTCTTCAGTTTACTCCAATGTTAAATTTTACATTTCTGGGGTCTAACTCGAAAACCTTATGGTTAATTTAGACCCCAGGCTCTGAATTATGTTCTTTAGACAATTATCTATTCTTTATTTTCTTAGTTGTTTTCTATAGTTGTTTTTCACATTTCATGTAAATTTTCTTGTATGAGCAAATAAAAATTGCACATAATAGTATTGTATTGTATTGTATTGTATTGTAATATAATCTTGTTTCAGTCTGTAATATTGTTAGCAATACTACTAAAACTGTTACTACTATTTTGATGGTTTGTTTTTGTTTCCTCGGTTTCTTTTGTCTTATTCTATCATATAAACACTCCTTTCTACCACCTCTTTCTCTTTTACTCCGACAAAGGACTAGCGTCCGAAATGTCAGTAAAAAGTTTTTTCATCTTTTCACGGTGTATAATTTACCTTTATATCATTACTGTTTCATTAAAAACACTGACGCAGCTCACACTAGTTTTTAGCTAGTTATCTCTTCCTATTACTAGAGTGCAAACAATCCGTGAAATACTAATTGCTAAATAGTACAAAATAGTGTTAATTAAACAATAGAAAACAATGGAATTTGCATGAAATTTTGCTATTTAGTATTCTAAATAGCACAATCAATTTCCTTTCCTAGGATCAAGTCTGTTTGTTTCAAGTATCTGAGTGGCAAAATATATTTGTAATGTTATATTTATAATCTTACATGAGCAATTTATTTATTTATATCAACTTTTTTTGCAATAAATAACACGAGTCAAGAAATATATACAGAAATATGTAAAATATATTTAGCTGGATTCATGCGACGCACGAGAACGAGGCTAACATTGAAAAGCGTTCTTGACAACCAACATGGACAACGCAGACTTGGAGAAGTTGACTATTTCCCCAGGAAAATTATGCCCTGTTTTCAATCCAAATACCATCGATTATTCTGTTACCTTAGAGAGCGATGTAAAGCAACTCAAAATTGATCCACTGACAAGTGATTGTGGAGCTTCCTACAGGATATTGGTAAGTCTTCGTCTTTCTCAGAAACTAGTGGTAACCGATCACACTTGGCTTATTTTAGCTTGCTTTTTAACAAATATGAATGGCATTAAATCGTTTTAAAGGGAGGTGCTGGTAAGATTTTAGATCTTCCAGAAGGAGAAACCACTTCAATTAAGATCGAGGTAACTGCCGAAGATGGAACTACAATCAAGAACTATATCATAAGCGCTACCAGATTGTCAGCTAAGGAAGCTTTGCTCAGCTACCTGAAATGTTCAGTGGGGGAACTCAGTCCAGCATTTGCAGCTAACATTCAAACCTATACTACAGCTGTTCCATTATCAGTGTCGTTTATTCAGATAACAGCAACTGCAGCAGACCAGAAAACGGCTTTGAAACTAAACGGAGGAGAGGATTTCAATGCACCAATCCAGCTCAACTTTGGCGAAACGAAAGTAGAAATCGAAGTGACATCTCCAGATAAAAGTACCTGCAAACTTTACACTGTAAAAGTTTGCAAACAACATTTATTAAGACCTGCACACTTTGTGAACAAAGGCGACATCAAGAAAGCAGAGTGCCCAATTTGCCTTGGTATACCACATAGACCAAAGTCTATTAAAGGAAGCCTTTCTGGGCGTGTGTACTGTAAATCTTGCATTGATGAGACCACGCGAACCTCAAAACAAGACCCACTGGATGATACGCCTTTGATGGGAGAGTGGAGGCTTGATGAGTTTGAGCTGGATAAAGAGTTGTCAACTTCACCAGCCTATTGTGTGTTTAAACACTGGGGCTGCTCTGAAAAACCAACGTTATTCGATTTGGGCAACCACATGGACTGTTGTGAATACAGACCAGTCATAGTTGACAAATCATCAGAGTTAGTTAAAGCTAAGGTTTTGCAAACCACGTCCAAGGTAACAGCTCATGATCACCCTTTGCATTTACTTATTATTAAAAACTTTTACGAACAAGAGGGTGCATCTTAGAGAGCTTTATTTACATGGGAGAAAAGCACATTTGCATGAGCCCCGAGGGGGTACTCAGCCAGGATTTGGGTAGGGGTGTCCCGCTGGGATTCTGAAAGGGGTACCCTGTTTATGACAAAAGATATAATTAATTGCACTGAATTCCCGTTTCAATTATCATGCCAGCTCGCGTATCGCTTTTTGAAGACCATAGTAACCAGTTTCGGTCAATACGAAAGTAGAAACCCTGAGTATGACAGGAAATGCAGGAAAAAAATTGAAGCTTGAGTGAAATTGCATACCCTGTTTATGACAAGAAGCTTGAAAAACCATACGCTGTTCAGCGGATCATCCCCGTATAGTCCATATATGGGAGTACCCCCCCGGGGCATTAGCTAGGATCATTGACCTCTACTACCAGACTAACTTGCACACTTTCTTTTGTTTACTAGTTAATTAGCACCAAATTTTGTCTTGCTATAGTGCTATTCTCGTGAGGGAATAAAAATTTAAATAAGAAAGAAAATTTGCAAAGCATCATGGTAGTGAGAGTCAAATGATGCAATCATGCAAAAGTGCTATCAAACAAGCACTAACCAAACTTGGTTTATTGGTTTATTTTCAGCCTTTGATCTCATTTTGAACACACACATTTTCATTTTAACTTTTAAGATCTCCCCTTCCCCTCCCCTCCCCTCCAACTAAATGTTTGATGTTTTCCTTAATAGGACTGTACAATGGCCTGCTCAGATTGTACTCGGCCTGTGCGCACAAATGAAATAGAATTACGCAAGATGTACATGTGCACAAGCAAACAATTTAATATTGTTTCATTGCATAAAGTGGAAGTTAGAGGATGGGAGAAAAAGTTAATACAAGAAACCAGTGAAAAGTCTGCTGAAAAGTTGATGCTTACAGCAAAAGGAATCGAAAAAGATTATTTGAAAGCCCTTCCCAAGCATGGTATGTAAGAGATATATATTATATTGTAGTATTCCGCACTACAATATATGGTTTATATATATTCTCATGTACATATATCTCCTATGGGGCCGATAAACCCACATAATGTTTCCTAGCTTGAAGTCTCATAAATGAGGTAGCTTGGTAGCTCAGTGGTTAGAGCATGGCACCAGAATTGCCAGGGCATGGGTTGAAATCTTGTTCAAGACTCAAAATTTTAAAAAAATGTTTTCAACAGTCTTATAAGCTGTATAAGTTGCTTGGTTATACTGCGAGAATCAGCTCAATTTAATACATTACAACCACAGTACAAATATATAGCTATATATATTCTCATATGCAGTATATTATCAGCACAGCAAAAGCAATTAATATTTCATTTTACAAAAACTTATATGTGTGATGTCCTTCCTATGCAAAATAACTTCAAAAATGAAAAGCAGATCTATTAAGTTTGTTTTGCATTTCTTCATATTTAGTAGGAATGAAGCTTCATATTTAGTAGGAATTAGGCTTGCTATCTAAAGCTAAAGAGCAAGTTTTTGATCAAATTTGGCTTTATTTTAGTTAGGTGTGGGTGGGGTTTTTGTATTTATTCATTATAATATTTATGCTGAAAGCCCATGTCACCATTAGTGTCTCCAAACTAAATATTAGATCTTTCCCAAATTTGCCTGATACATAAAACAGAGCCCAATATTTCAAGATATGCTTCATTTTTCACGCACAAAGGTTTCAGTGGAAGGCTACACTGTATGTGCTAAATTAAATTTATTTTTTTTACCTGCCACAAATCACTGAGCATTATAAACAAAGTATCACATTGAAAGTACTGTTTACTTGTAGATCCAAATTTACAAAGTCCATGGTTACCAAGTCCATCTAGAATAGTAATTATCTTATCTAATTTAGCTAACATAAACTATACAACAGTTTGGCTAAATTCCCAACATAAACTATACAACAGTTTGGCTAAATTCCCCGGAGATGTTCAGGATATTCATAAATGGCACCTATTTGGGTAAAAATCATTTGTTGCCATGCTGACCTGAATAAGACTCCATTGCCTTTAAGGTAACCTTTTTTCAAAATCCTCCCCCCTCCCCCCCCCCCTCCCAGATTTCTAGTTTACCCTTAAGGTCATGATTTGGGTTAGGGATTAAGTATGAAGCAGGCTGATCCTATACAACAATAAAAACATTTTTTACAGGATGTGCTGGACAGTTTTATGGTGAGGTTCATCCTCTTCAACTTCTAAATTCAGCAGCAGAGTGGTATGCTACAGCTATCAAACTCACACCCAAAGATGCAAAAGTTCATTTTTGTCTTGCTCAAGTATATGAGGAAATGTATTATTGTCAGGATTTATATGGACTAAAGCCTCCGGTATGTGTTATTTTGCTTGCTTGTTTATATTTCACAAATAAAATAAAATAAAATACTGGGCTTATAACCCCTAATTCAGTAGTTTTATTAATACATGCACTCAAATGCCTTACATGATGTCACAGTCATTTACATATACTGCAAGAATAAAGCTTCACGACACTTAAAACAGGAAATATTTTACCATATATATTCACTTCAGCTGAAAACAATATTGAGAATTAAGAGTTTCTTTGTTTGTGGGAGTCATGATTTTGCTACCCTTTTGTTTCATCCATATTTTTTTATTTTGTATTCCTGCTCCAAGCTTTCAGGTTACAAACCCATCATCAGGGAAAAACTGATTGAAATTACATTCAAAGTTGCGAGACAATGACAATCACGTGTGCGCGAGCTAACGAACGTTATGCGCACGGAAAATACTTATAAACTAAGATATTCTATAGTAAACAAAACAAATAAATAGATTAACTAATTAATTATCAAAATTATATAGACGATACTAGCGTTTGACTTATTATTAAGTGGCATGTAACTATGTGGAACAGTCCTTCCACAGTCTCTATTGAACATCACATTGTTCTTGGAAGCTATTTAAAATACTTCAGTCAATTTGCACTTAGACCAAGAAACTTCACGCCAGGACCCTCAAATAATTCCATGCTATATCATGGTTACATTTATTAGCATGATCTGCCAAGGCTAATGATCCTGTTTTTCCAAGACGGACTCTGGCCATAATGTATGTTCTTTCTGTCATGTTCTTAACGATCGTTCTGTTTCGAGTAGTAAATATTGAGAATATTAAGTCAGGGATTCTGTGTACTTTAATGTGATCTTACTCAACACACGTTTCAAACTTTTCAAAATAGAGAAAACTGCAGCTTTCCATTTCTTGTTGGCATTTTTGGTCAAAGAGATATTAATGCTAATTAGGAGGTTAATTAAGGTCATATCAACTCACAGTTTCCTGCAATATAGATCTATCCCAGTATATTTCTGAGTATTTGATGAATGTCATTCAAACTTTGCAGTCTACTTTTATTCAAAACATGTGACATGACAATACACAAACTTTTCAGGCTATATTTTATCACAATCCTATGCATATCATAATCCTTTGCTGGTTAAGTCATCAGGAAAAGTGGCCACCATTTTAAGTTTCATTATCTTTGGAAGGAAAAAAGAAATTTGACAAAAGAAAGTGACATTTCACTTTACTATCAACAGTCTTTCAATCCAGGCAAAAAAAGCAGCAAGTCAGAAATTTGGTCATAGTAGCATGTTAACTTAGTGTAACCATTTAAGCAAACCAGTCTTCTTTTTATTTCTTTTTTTTTTCCTTTGATATATATAGAAAACCTCAGAACCTGAATTAGACTTCAATTTAAAGTCAAAAGAAAGTTCCAAAGAAGATGACATTCAAGCTCTTTGTGAGTCACGTGGTGTTGGTCGAAATGCTCCTTTGAGTTTACAGCTTAAGGCTTTAGATGACGAATACCACTACCTTGTGGAACAAGGAAGATCTGTTAAGGCTGAATATGTACAGGAACTATATGTATTCAAATCAAAACAGACATTAAAGGTATGTTAAATGTGATCATAATTCAAATGTATTACACATCAAATAATATTTGTTTACCAGACTCACAGCTTAATTTTTAAAAATTGTTCATAGATTTCCATTGTCTGTCCTCTTATTGATCATAGATGATGTCTGTAAATGTTCAAAACTTAAAGTGGAACCATGAGCACAGCGAGTGGTTTCACTGTAAACTTTTGAACATTTACGATGTAATCTATGTTTGATAAGAGAACAGACAATGGAAATCTATAAGCCATTTGTTTTTTTACAATAGAATAAACATAAAAACATCTAAAAATAAGAAAAAAAGTTTAAAAGAAAAAAAGTTTCAAGCACGCTGGATCCAAGCGCTGTGTTTGTCCTCTTATTTATTATAGCTGTCAGCCAACCAGATTGCGAGAATATGCTCTGTTATTGCAAAAAATGAAATGAAATAAATAAATAATCCTGGCTTGTTTCACAAGGGGAGTACTCTCACCTCTATACCACCTGTGCTTCCAAAAACCTGGCTGGTATTGTTATTGTTATTGATGACAGGATTGCAAGACTGCTGAAATAGTTGTTAATGAAGAAGAGCCATTAGGTAAAGCCTATCTGAAGTATATGGATGCATTAGCATGCAATGTGGATAATCACCTATACAGCCTGCATGTTGGTAGGATGCTTGTACTTCAAGGTAAACATGATGAGGCTGTACCTAGATTGCAGACTTCAGTAGGACTTAAGCCAACAAATATTGAGTCAAGGTATCAAGTACAAATATGATGCAAATTTATGCTTTTTAATTTTATAATTCAACTTTTTGATAACTTTTACTGCAAATATGTTATTAATTTTCCCCTTCATTTACCTTTTGTAAAATTCTTAGATTTTATCTAGGTCTCGCTTTAGTCCAGCAAACAGAAGGAGCTGGTACACGAAAAGATGAAGCAATTGGATACATATCAGAGGGTTTGGAATATATGTTGAGTTATGTTCCAGGGGAAGAAAATCATGAATTTGGAGCAACCAAACCAATAAAAGTACCTAATATTCATTGTCTTCAAGCATTTTTGATACTGGCAGATCAAGGTAAATAAACAAGTTGTAACTTCTAACATGTAACTTCTAACAAACTGTTACCTTGATGTCGGGGACTATCCCGGTATGAAATATGTATGCTGTGCAAAATACTCACTTGTCTTAATTGTAAAATGTGTTTACTTCTAGTGAAAGGTAATCCTACATTGCCTGTTGGGGTAATGTCTTCAGGCGATGCATACCACTGTGCTGCAATAGTTTGTACACGAGTTATGCACTCTCTTGTTGCTAGAGGTCACACATATTATGCAGTAGAATGGATTCTGTTTCAAGCTCATTCCTCACTTCTACAGTTGGCTCTCGAGGCAGACAATAATAACAAACCAATTGACCAAAATTTGGTTACAAGTCGATGTGACAATCTCTCAGCACTTATTAAAAACTCTAGTATTCCACCTGAGAAACAAGTTTTGGAGCTACAAGAAAAGGTAACCATGTGCTTGACTTAATAGCCACTTTAAGAAGGGCTAAAAAGAATGCTGTTATTTGATTACTTTATCCTCAGACGTGTCAGCAAGCAGTATTGCTACAGCCGTCAAACAGCAGATCAATCTACCTTCTAGGAGATGCGCAGTTACGCTGCTATGACAACGATCCAACAAACAGCAAAGACCGTTTACTTGAGTGCGAGGATACCTATCGTGTTAGCTTAGAATTAGAAGGTAAACCTTCAGGAGGAAAGTCATTACCTGAGAAAATATGCCAACAAAACTGGTACAAAGAGCGACAAGCTAAGTCTCAGTCAGAAGAAAAAGCAAAGAGTACATCCACTACACAGAAACCTGCCACATCTTCAAAGATAAGTGGTGTGATAGGAAAAGGAGCTGCTCCAGCGAGAGGTGGTGTGTCTGCCAGGGGACGCGGAACTACAAGTAATGGTAAGTATTGTTTTTAGAAACGACTTACTGTGAGTTCGCTCTTGTTAATAGCTTGCGTATCATCTATATAATGTTAGTTGGACGTGTGGGTAATACTCCAAGTACCAGAGGAGGAGTGTCAGCTAAACCACCAGTTGCAAGAGGTAGGGCATCACCAACAAAGGGAACTTCTACGCAGTCGAGGAGTGGAGTTGCGGTTGCCAAACAGACAACTTCTGCAGCCAAGTCTTCAGGTATATCGAAAATTGTATGAATCAAGATGTAATATTCGCACATTATACTTTACTTGATAAAGAGAAATATATTTACTAACGCTAAAATACTTTACTTTTATTTAGCATCGCCAACCAAACCGCCGTCATCTCACAAAAGTGGCTCGTGTGCGGCAACGAAGTCACATTCGCAAATTGAAAAAACGCCAGAGAAACAAGACGTTATTTCTAGCAAATCAAAAGGTGAGGCAGACAAGCCTGTGGGACCAATCAACAAGCCTGCTTATCAATCCCGTCTAGGACTTGCGAGAGTCCTAGTACGCAAAGATGCAGACAAGGATGAGATCCGTAAGCTTTATGAGGAAGTCATTTCCTTGGCGCCAGACTTCCATGACGCGTACATTGAGCTGGCTGATTCCCTTATCAATTCAGATCCTATGAAGGCTGTTGATGTTTATTCAAAGTATCCTTTTAAAGAAAATCAGAGCTTTGACGATGCCTACATTCACGGGGAAATCGTACGAATCATTATGAAATACGAGAAGTATGATGACCCCAGGCTTGGACCAAGTTTGATTTCTTTGGGAAAAACTATGGGACTAACTGTTATCGAGAAGTACGTTGAGGCACTAGATAAGACCTTCAAATACAGTAAGCTTTTATGTCAAGTATATGCTGGGGTACATGGGAAAGATGTTGACGATCCTGACCTTCATCAGTTTTTTAAATTCAAGTGTTGGATTTAAGGCTGAGTGAATGAACCTCACTTTCTGTATGGCCCGAACTAAGAGGCTAACACTTTTTTTAGAGGATTGCAAAGTGTTGCCTTGATGATAGGGCTAATTCTGTTAGGTTACTCATTGCCTCCATTTATCCGAAAAGTATGATCAAGAGCCATATCTGAAATATTTTTGGTATTGAATAACCATTTGTAAAACTAGTTTGTATTGATTCACTTCGCAAGTGTTTTATTTCAGGCCAGTTGTACCTTTGGGTAGTAAGAATGGTTAAAAAGACGTCATATACTGTTATTGGTGTGATTTTGGATATCGTCTTTTTCCTTGTTTTAACATTCTGGTCATGAATAGCTTTAAGTAAGAAATAAAACAGTGAATAGTGTGGTCATCAGTCGGCCTCGTCGCTTTATTAATAAGCTTCTCTTTGTTATCATATATTATTATCATATTATTTACAACTTATATTGCTAATGGTATCCGAGTACATGTTCGTGAGAATAAATAGATTGTTGTAAAACGAGCAGTTTTAGAATTACATTTTTCTATCTTTTGTTTTCTTGTGCTTACTGATGGTTTTCACGGCGGCCATGTTGGAGGAATTTAACAAAAGATTCGTCATTAGTCTCTTTTGTTATATCAACCAACATGGCCTCCTTGTCTTTTGTAATTACATTCTTTTGGAAATGATTGAAAACCAGCAATTGATATTGAAAAACGTCCTCATTTGGATGATCAACTGGAAAATGATTTGTTAGTCTTCTTAGACTTTGAAAATCTCTTGAACATTTTTTTAATGCCACTTTGGGGCACCTTCTTGTCATCATGTTCACAGCTTACTACTTCATCGCTATGGGAGCTGCTGTCTCGGTCCCTGTCGTCTGAAAAACTAAGATTGCTGCTGTAAGACATTTGATTCTCCAGTCTTAGATTTGTTTCGGAACGGGAGGACTCGGAATCGTCAGACTGTGTCAAAGATGTGGGCTCTGCGCACGTGATAATGGAAGTAATAATAACATATAGGTTAGCTGAATATTCTTTGACGAATGATATTTTTTACGATGATATGAACGATATATGGTCAACTCATTTGTAATTATATCATATTATGTTGTACAAACTAAATATTTTTTTGTAATTATAGACACAAAAAAATTATCTTCTCTCCTGGAATTAAAAACGGTGACTTTTTGGGCAAGTCTATGTAAAAGTAAGTCTTAGCAGGTAGATGTTCCCTTCCACCTCCCTAGTGCTAGTTAGTCTCTTCTATGATGGAACATAATTTGCATGTCAAGCAGTGATAGAGTGCACACCATATTTCCGTGAAACAATTATTACCAGCTATTTAGGACTTAGTATTTAGTTATAAACTATTTAGTTGTAGAATTTACTCGGCATGAACCAAACAAAGACGTGCAGAGATAGTGTGCTCACACTAAATCCCGTGAAACAAATACTAATTTTTAGCACTAAATAGTGATAATCAAACAATAGAAAACAAAGGATTCTGTATGAAATAGTACTAATTAGTACTATTTAATGCTCATGGTTTTAGTGCGTGCACTCTATTTCTTCTGTTCCCAATGGTCTGCTCCAGTAATTTCCACTACGTATTTCGACAAAATAGCTGCAATTCATTAGCCGTTATATCTGTTTCACGGATATAATAATGGCTTTTGAATACAGTAATGATAAGATGCGTATACACTTACTTCAATAAAGTTAGTCACCTGAAAAGCTACAGAGCTGAGACCGACAAGGATTATGGATAGATACATTTTACATGTTTCAACCGCTTGATAACTGTTGATGGACTTGAGATCTTCTACCAGTTACGAGTTCACCTCCTCTGAGCATCCTCAACAGATGCAGTTTGTGTCAAACGCTTTATTTGTTGGATATATGTGTTTGAAACATTTCCGATCACATCTTTCTAGGTTTTTGGTGGCTAACTTTATTGAAATAAGTATATAATATGTGTTTCTAGCCAAACTAGCTAATGTCCGGGGTAAAAGATTCCGAACGTATATTTCTGACCATAAATACCTTTAGCTGTAGGGAACATTTGAGATTTACATTGACGTTGAAACTTTCTTTCCTGTAGATGAAAGTTTTCAAGCGATTTTTTCGGCTCCTGATATGTAACAGAAAATATCAGCAATTACAACAGTCAAAGAATTGAATAAACATTTGTGTGTGGAGTATATCTGCTACTTACCGAAGATGGATTGAATGTTTGATCGCTTGACACTCTCCTTACACTTGCACTTTTCGAAGTCGTTAGATGTGGAAGAGAAACCCCAGCATTTGCAATACATTCTCCAGTATCATGAGGCGCCATCACACATTCCAGGTACGACATGGAAGAATCACGTAAATGCTGCTTATCCGTTGATAAGCCAGTTGTGTTCTTGTGTACCGGAAGTTGCGTGATACTTGTTAATTGATCCCGCGTATCCTCAAATTCTGTTTGTAATTTTTTGTAATCGGCTTCCAAGTTTACTAAAGTTTTCTTTGTTTTATAGCTTTCAGCCCTAGCCATCGCTAAATCGTTCTTTAAACGCTTGTTCTCAGCCTTTGAGTTGGAAAGACTTCTTTCGAGTTTACCTCTGTCGCGCTCAAGTCTATTTATTTCTTCCTTTGATGCAGATACTTGTACTTCTAATCTCATTTTCTCTTCGGTTAACGCAGTCATTTCTCTTTCGGCTTTCTTGATAGCCAGCGAGCGGTCGCATATCTTTTGCTTTAGAGAGTTATTCTTCCCGGCGAGTTTTTGCAACTGTGCTTGAAAATCAGAATTTCTATTTTTCATGATAGTCAGTTCATTCTCAAGAATTGTATTTGTACATTTGATTTCAGCCATTTCTCTGTGCATTTTGTTTATTCCTCGATGTCCTTTGGATGTAGAATGCCCAGGGCGTAAGTCCTCAGCCGAAACCCAATCAGAAGAAAAACTTATGTCTTCAAAATCAGTGACCGAGGCAAAAGAGCTATCAGTTAACACGTCACCGCTTGTCAAATCATGATCATTACACAGTGACTCAAAAGTAGGGTTTTCATTGGAACCAGTATTTCGTGCCTTTTGAATTACGTCAAAACGTTGCACTCCCTTGGTGCTACTTCTACACTGACAATCATGTGTACGACACTGACTGCACATCGTCTTGTCACCAGCGCTTTCAGGATTTTTTGCCACGCGATCTTGATCCTTGAAATTTCTCTGTTCTTGGTTTATTTCCTCAGAAAGTATGTGTTTAGATTCGCACGATGTAATACAATTGTCGTCAGTTGTGTTTTCTACACCACTGTCTACTTTTCCGAAAGTGTCAGGGCTCGAAGCTGATAACGGTTTAACTGCACCTTCCGTAGTGTTTTGACATCGATACTTCATCAAATAACCCACTGATTTGATCGGCAATTCAAGAAGAGCTTTGGAATAAGAAGTGTTTGTTTTATTCTCATATTTTGCGCTCTCTGGGGATTTTTTCTGTGTAGGAGATGTGCTGTTACTGTCAGCTTCGTCTTCGGTCGTTCTTGGTGATACTTGAGTACTGCCATCTACTATTTCTCTTATGTTGTAGCTTTTAAGTACCTGATTTTTTTCACGTAGTGCCGACACATCTTGATATAAAGTGGAATTTTCCTCCATTACAATAGCAAGCATACTTTCGAGTTTCTTGTTATTCTCATTCAGGTTTTCAGCTTTTTCATGGTCTTTTTGGCGGGCTGTTCTCATTCTCGTTATTTCTGCCTCCATGGCTAGTTTTACATCCAAGGCGTCCGAAAGCTCAACCTCGAGCTTTGTGTTAATTGTTTTTAGTGTCACCACTTGCTCCTGTATTTCGTTTTTTTCGCTTTGTAAATGTTCTAGTTGTGTTCTAAGCTCGTCATGGTCATCCTTTTCATGCGAGTTGTTTTCCAACTGTCTCGTAGCGAATCTTGCCTTGAGGTTGTTCATTTCTTGTAAAAGTGTTTGCATTTCTTCTTCCATCATTTGTCGCTCTTTCAGAATCTTTGATAGTTTTAATTCAATGTTAGCTTCTTCTTCTGCTTCTTCGTCGCTTTTAAGATCTTGCCCGCTGACTATAATTGTGTCATCTGCTGATGTTTGCTCAGTATCATTTGTGGTGGGTATGTCATCTGAAGTAGTTGCGACAAGTGCTTCTGGTGGATTATGCATTTCATTATCACGTTCATTGTCATGAGACTTCGTGTCTAACTCTTTCCTTGTTGATCTTCTTGTTTCATTTTCATCTAAAATCTCGTTTTTATCATCCTTGTTTTGCATGTTATCGGTTCTGCTATCTTCGAGTTGTTTCATAGTATTTTCATGAGCGTTGTGATCATTTTCGTCCTGATAATCATCACTTTCTTCTGAGCTTCTGGATTCAGACGAAGCGGTGTTTTTTCTGTTTTGCATACTTTTTGTATGTTTTTCTTTCAAAGTCATACATTTCGTTTTTCTTCCTATTCCTACAGAAAAACCTGCTTCCTTTTTCCTCCCGGCTACTTTTCTCCGTTGTCTGCTCATGTTCCAGGATTGTTTCCGTTTTTGAACTCGCTCCAAAAGTTCCTGGTTTTCTTTCCTGAAATGCTCAATCTGCTGTCCCATTGCCTCTTGCACGGTGCTCATCTGTTTGTTTTCGTTTCTGAGTGATCGCAACTCCTGTTCAAGTATCTCTAGTTCTTTCAGCTTGTTTTGGCAGTCAGACAGTTTACCTTTGAGTATTGCTTTTTCTTCTGTCTGTCGCACTAAATCCTTCTCTAGCTCAATGATTAGTCTCTCCGCCTGTATTTGTTTTTCTTTTAGCTCCTCACTGGACGCCTTATACTCCTCTTGTTCTTTGAGTTTTCTTTTTATCGTATTATAATCTCCTCTCGTCATTTCTAATTCTTTCAATAAACTCTGCTTTTCCTCTTCTTGCGAAAGTCGCAGTGTCTTTAACTCTTGTTTCAACTCGAGACTGTATTTCTCCTTCTCCTGCAGTTCTTTCTTTGCTTCTTCATGACTTCGTTTCGTTATTTCAAGTTCTTTTGCAACTTGTTTCTTTTCACGAGTCAAATACAATATGGCTTTTGAACTTGAAGTGTTGACCTCAGATATTTCATTTTCCTTGTCTTCCATTACTGGAACTACTACTTCATTATCATTTTCGATTATAGTTAATTCTCCGATTTGAGTTTCTTTTGTTAGGAATTCAGCCATCTTGGTCGTCTGAGTTTCTGCTTCACTGCGATTCAAACTTAAGCTACAATCGTTCTGTTCCTCTAGCTTTGAAACTCGAGATTTTATTCTTTCCAGAATGACGCGAGAATCATTGAGCTTATCAAGCAATCGCTTATTTTCTCCAAGTGCCTTAGATAATGATTGCTCTAAGCTCATTTGGGTTTTGGTGAGGTGAGAAGTTTTACTTTCAAGAAGACGTGCTGTTTCACTCTCTAGTAAAAGCTTTTCTTTACTAATTTGTGTGACTGATGCCTTTGCACTGATGGCTGCCATCTCTTCATCCTGTTGCTGCATTTGATAAATGTCGGATTTATTTTTATTTTCAGATAACGTCATACTCGAAGGCTGTGTGGCTTCATCACGATTTTCGTTTTTTTGCGTGCAAATATCAGTGTTTGAATTCTCAGAGCTACCCTGGAAACTGTTTTCCTGCCAGTAAGAATCATTCAAATCCCATCCAACTTCATCACTCAAATCTTGTTTAGTCTGTGGTTGATTTTCAATATGCTTTTCATTTTCTGGGGTCATCGTTAAACTCCTATCTTGACTCTTTATCGTGTCTTGTACCACTGTGTCATTTTCAAAATCCCAACCAATTTCGTTATATTCTGCTGTATTTGTAACACTGTCCTTATCTTTTGTCAAAAATGCTACGTTTTTGGTATTGCTCATTTGATTTTCACTTCCAACCTGCTGGTTGCTACAGTCTATTTTTCTATAAGCAGCTCCAAACTGTTTATTTACAAGTTCCTCTTTTTCTTCTTCTTCTTCTTCTTCTTCTTCTACTGCTTTTGCTTTAATTTTCTTGACTTCATTTGAAGGCTCGCAGTGACTGGCAGTCGATTCGCTTTGGACCAAGTTCCTTTCTTCTTTAATGCTACTGAGTTCTTTCCTTAACCGGCGAATATCCCGCGTCTTGCCTTCCAATTCTTTTGTCTTGCGTTTGATCTCCTTTTCTAGAATAGAACACTTCTTGTTTGTTTCTTCTTGCTGTTTTTCAATCTTGCCTAAATCACCTTGTAAAATGTTTGTATTTTCTCGTAGGCGTTTCAATTCTTCTTCCATTTTACGTTTAGTGTCATCTAGTTTCTTCACTTTTCCTTCCAATTGTTTCTTTTCGGAAGTTACCTGATTCAGTTGTTCTTCAGCATTCTCTTTCCATTCTTGGGCCTTACAGAGTTTTTCATTTAAATATTTGTTTTCTTCAAAAATCTTATGAAGCTCGCTTTGTAGCTGATTGTTCGCCACAAAAGTTTCCTGCAATCTTTTTTCCATCGTTTCTTTACAAATGTGTTGTTCTTGGTTTTGATGGTTCTCAAGCCTTGTCTTTTCATTCAACTGGTCGATTTCACTTTTCATACACTCATTAGAACATTTGAGCTCCAAAAGCTGAATCTCAAGATTGGCTGATCGCTCAATTTTTTCATTGAGCTCAATTTGTAGCAATTTTAGTTCCTGCTTGCTTTGTTCCAGGCCATTTCGTGTCTTTTCCATGTCAATTACAACATTTCTCATCTCAAACTCAGACTTAAGTTTTTCTCCTGAAACACAAACCAATTCTTCCTCTAGTTTTCTTAAAGCTTCGTTTTGTTTTTCTTGTTTCTTAACTGCAGATAGCGTCGTTTCCTCGCTTTGTCGTAGTTTTTTCTCCAGTTGTTGGTTTTTCTCTGTTAACTCTTTTACAGTATCCTCAAAATGCGTACACTTGCCCATTTCTTCCATCTTTTCTTGTAGCTCTGTTCTTGCCTCTCGTGCTTCATCTAAAGCCTTATCTAGCTCGTCCTTCCTCAAACGGATTAAATGAAGTTCATCATGAAGAAGCCCATTTTCAGCATCCTTGTCTAAAAGTTGTTCTTGTAGCCTTTCTATTTCTTTATTAGCCTTTGACAGCATCATTTCAGCAGAGATACTTGAATAATTCTCTAGATCATTACTTTCTTTCAATTTACAGTTCGGATCTGTGTCTCTCACCTCTAGACATCGACTGATACGATATTCCTGTAGCTGTTTTATTTTCAACATTGCTTTTTCCAAGTCTGCTTCGTAAATAGCAATCTTCTGTTCACTATTCCTAATCTTTTGGCGCAGTTCACTGTTTTCTTGTTTAACGGTGTTCATTAGATCCTCGGTGTTTTTGTAGTTTCGTTCGCGGGCACTTTCTTCATATCTCTCGTGAACATCAAAGTCTTCTTTTTTGGTTTTGATCGGAGATGTTCTGAGATGAAGGCGACTTAGGATGGTTTTTGGCGGTTCAGCAGTGATCTTAGAAGTGTTCATCATTTGTCTTCGTAGATGTTCATTGTCATGTTCGAGAGATTTTATATGTTCTGTTTTTGCTTGGCAGTCACATCTCAACTTTTCTGCTTCGTTTATAATTTCGTTGTATTCTTTTTCTAGCGCTTCGTGATATTCTGCCATAGAGTTTATTTCCTTTTGTAGAGTAATAACCGTTTTACCATCTTTATTATCTTTATGTGAATCAATCAGTTTGTTTATTTCTTCTTTTTCTTCCTCGCTACAACAATCATCTATGAAGACCATCTGTAATCCCTCGTTTACCGATACACTTTCCTGGTCTTCTTTTCGACCAGCACTTTTCTCTTTTATTTTCCAGCTACACAGTTCTGACTCTATTCTCTCTAAATCTTGCGCAAGCCTGCTGTTGTCCTGTCGCAGTTTTGCTACCATGTTACGTTCCATTGCAAGCTCCTTTTCAAGTCTTTCAGATTCTTTGCTGTAAAGATCCAGTTCCGTAGAGCTGATGAAAGATTCTTCCCTTCGTTCTAATAATTCATTGCCTAGTTTTGCTTTTCTCCTTTGAAGGGTCTCAATTTGCTCTTGTAAGGATCTTTTTCCTTCTTCAATATGACGTATTCTTTCTTCCATGTCTTTTACTTTGGATTCTTTTTCTCTTGAATGGTGCTCTGCCAACATTTTTTCTTCAGACAATTTTTCGTTTCTTGTCTTCAGTTCCGTGTTTTCCTCCAACAATTTGATGATTTGCATTTCCCGATTGCTGTTTTGGATGGAAGGAATACTTCTCAGATCAAAAACTTTTCTTCTTGAAGGAGACTTGAGGGGTGATTTCGTTGAATTGCTAAAGGCTTTGTTTTGACCTTCTTCTACGACTTCCACTTTATGATAATCTTTTAAAAATGTGTTTTCTCTTAAAGATTTCTCAAGCTCTTCCCTTAGAATAGCCACTTTCCCTTCTAGTACATCATTCTTGTCTTTATTCTCTAGATACAGTTTTCTTATCTGTTCCCAGTTGCCTTTTTCTTCAATGAGCTGAGATTCCAGATTCAGAATGATTTGTTGAGCTTTGCTTAGTTGACCTCTTACATGATAAAGCTCATCTTCAAGATCTTCATATGCAATTTGCAAAATTTTCGATGACTTATTTGACTTTTGAATTTCCAGTGGATTCTTTAACAAAATGGCTTGTTTTTTTATAGTTTTAGTGCTACTGCTATCCAGTTTCGAGCCCTCTTGCTCTCTTTCTTCATCGGATAAACCGACAGTGTCCTTAGTTTTGTCTTTACTTAAAGAAGGAGCATGGAAGTCTTGCATTTCACGTGCTATTTTTGTGATAATTATGTCTTCCTCATCACTATCATCTATGTCGTTTTCAGATAAGCTTGCATTTCCTTTACCATCGGAATCGTCTCCTTCAGTTAATGTGTCATCATCTGGATTGGGCATCAATGAATACATTTCTGTCATACTTGCTAGGCAGTTCTTTAAAACTTGAGAACCTTGTTCAGTACGTTCGGAAACGTGCGAGCCATTTTCACTTTCTCCTCCGCTAGTACTTTCGTATGAAGCTTCCGTCACATCGGAAAGTTCCCCTATTTTTAAACCTCTGTAATCCTCCACGATACTTTGAGCGTTGTTAAAGTGCTCTTTTTGTGGGATAATGCTAGCGGGGTCTGACAAAGTATCAAAGCTCTTTGCGGTTCTTTTTAAATCGCTTTCAAGATTAGCTCGTTCAATCTTGAGGTGAAACATGTTGGACCTAAGCTTATTGACGTAGTCTTTCATGACAATAAGTTCATCTTCAAGTCTTGCTTTTTCTTCCATGGTTGCGAAAAGTTCAGTTTCTAACCTTGATGTATCATCAAATACTTCGTTTATCTCCTGCTCGATGGTTGCCTCAGAGCTCGTTGTGCCAATCTTTTGTTTACTTGGAGATGCTTTCTCGTCCATACCTTTTCCTGGGTTTTCTTTGGTGTCCTGCGCATCGTAGATTCCTTGAGCTTTTGCACCCTGTTTTACGTTCGTATGCCCGCTACTTATTTCTTTTGCAAGGTTTTTTTGGACATCGATTCTGTCTTCTTGAAGGGTTCGTCCTGGTGAAGGTAGGCGATTGAGATGTTTATGCGCCAAGGCTCGACCATCCATGTGCTCAATGACTACCATCGACGCTAGTAGGGCTTTGTCAATCAGTACGTATTTGAAACAGCTTTCTAGAATATTTGCAATGTTCTCGTAGTTTGACCACATTTCGGTGTCTTTAATACCTGTTTGAATTTAGACCTTTAAATGTTAGACTATTGGTAAAGTGGATTTGTTTCAGTGAGGAATGGATGATAATTCGTGTTACTTGTCTACGGTTAACTTACCGATTATGTTGTTCCGTTTGAACATGATAAGTTCGCTGAGTTTCCTGCCAAGGACACCCCACTGCGGTGAATTACCTATTATTAGACAATGTTGATCATTTGTTTAGTATTACATAAACCGTAACATTTGGTCTACGCAGGATAGGGCTTACCTTGACTACAAATTAACTGTTCTCCGAATGCTGTCAATAGAAGATTTGCAACATGTTTCTCCACTCTTTCTTTCGTATGCACTAATTTGGACATAGTTTGCTTTGTATCCACGAGACAACATGGATTGGTTTCGCTCGCAGTCATTTCTTGTGACTTATCTCCTGCTCCTGACACTTCACCATGTTCAGATTTTGTATTACAATTATCTGTCTTTGCGATGTCTTTATTGCCAACCAGTAAACCGAACATTTTCTTAAGACCACCCGTCATGTTTTGAACGTATCTGCTTTGTCTTTTGGTTGGGGATTGGTCACCTTTATCAGGGACATCTCCTGGTTGCTCGGCTTTTGTAATCTTTGGTCTATAGTCTAAAAAAGTTGGGACAACGTCTTAAGTTTTTTTCAAGTATATGAAAAAAATTGTTTGATAAAGTTACTTCACAACAAAGAATGAAAGAAGAAAACATTATGCCAGAAAAAGTTCGACCCAAAGGTCCCATGAATAATCTGAATTAAAGTGGAAGAAATAAAATGTAAAACACCATTTTTAGGAATTGCTTTCGTACCTTTTGAGTTTAGTTTGGAAGCATAATCTTCCTGTTCTTCAAATCCAAGGCATGACTCCAGGAGTTGCAGCATGTATCCCGTATTAAGGAGTATATTCTCTTGGGAACAGGTGGATGTCATATAATCCCTGACCTTAGATGGGAGGTCGCTTTGAGATACTGCCTTAAATACTGCCTCGCTTTGATATACATGATTAAGGAGTTGCATGGACATCAACTCGGCAAGGAATAGGGCCTCTATATCTGGAGCAGTGACTGTGGGAGAGTTGGATACCTTTTGCTTTAAACACGTTAACTCCGACTGCAAACTATGTTTTGCTTCTTTTTCACGCTGTACGCTCTTTGAAAGATTTTGGATCACAGACACTAGAGTATCAGTCTGAAATTAAAAAAAGTCAAATAAAATCGGTTGATACTCCCTCTCACAGTTCCATGCGCCATCTAATAATAATAATAATAATAATAATGGTTTAATCAATAGAATCCACGAGGTGGCTCTTCTCCTATTGATAAAACTATCTAATTTACAATAACATACACACAAGATAAATTTACGATAAACTATGAAGCTATAAAAGAAATTAGACATAATAAGAAATAAGATTGACATAATTACTATTGGATTATTCTAAGCTAGACAATTATTATACATAAATAAAAAGGACAAAAACTGAAGATACTGGGGCTACGCCCACCGCCCCCAAGCAACCACCCCAGGTCGAGATATTCGGGGCAATCTTGAAAGATAGCCGTGTCTTTGCATCAAATGAGACGAAAGGTGAGCTTGCAATGAAAGAAACATATGAATAATAAGCCAGTTCATACTTTAAGAATCGTTTTCAGTGCACATGCTATTTTATCCCGAATTTTATCCCGAATTTCTCACCTTTTGTTTAAGTAACAACAAAAGGGAAGCAAGGGTGACGTGCGCTGCAATTGCGCCGCCCCCGAGTTCGAGTCCTGCCGATCTCGATGTATGTGAGTAGAGTTGTTTCTCTCCTGTACTTCGAGGGCTTTTCTCCGGTTTTCCTCCCTCCTCAAAAATCAATTCTTAAATTCCAATTCGATCTTTTTTCTTCTTCTTTTTCATTCGTATGTCTCGCTTCGATGCAAAGGTACAGCTACCTTTCAAGAACTATGAAACGGACTATTGGTCAAAGGTTTGACGCATGCGTGTGATACTTATGGTCTTGATGCTACAACGCAATAGTGTTAAGCTGCTGGATGCATAAGATTAAGTTTGTTTGCTAGGTTATCTAAGAACGACCAATATTTTATTGGTATTTTGATTGATTCACAGAGTTGATGAAACCATGCATAACTACTTACGTCACTGTTGACTACATGTTCGCTTTCTTCGTATGATGTGACAGCTGTGTTAAGTCGCTGGATTTCTCGTAAGTATTCAAGTTTTTCAAGTTTATGTCTATGGTCTGTAAAATATACAATATTTTAATTATTATCAAAAATTACCAACCCTTAATAGTCGTGATCGTTTGCCCATCCTATTACTAGGTATTTCTATTACTACCTATGAGTTACAATCATCTAGTTTCCAAACTCTGTTTTCCATGTGGGATGCTGAACATGACATTCTTAACTATTTAGACATGCGCCTTGACCATTAGCCTCCTACGCAGACGTTCGTGTACTTGACCATATGTGCTCGTTTTTATTGTTTATTTGTTTGTTTATTCATTCATTCATTCATTTATTTTAAAGTTAGCTTTCAGACTGTATCTATAGTATTTCCTTTTAAGTTTGTGATAAAAATAGGTGGACTATGGGATTTAAAAAATGATAGATTCGTGATGTGTCGTCTCATTCTCATTTAATAAAAATTACTTAAGTCGATCACATCTATTAAAACCCACCTTGATCTTCAAGTTTTTTTGCAAGTCTTTCTGCTAAGACTTTGTAATCCATCTAAAAGGGCGAACAAAAGAAATTAACTTAGTCAAACTATGTCTTGCCTAGGCCAGCTGTATGTGATTCACACTTTACCTCTACATTCAGCCGGGCGACATTGATTATTCTCATTGCTCGAAGTCCAAAGTTTAAACTGCATTTGGTTTCGTTGACCTCACTCAATGACGGGGCAATGCATACCTTTAAGAAAAGGGTTGCAGAATATCTTTAACGTCGTAAGTCTGAATGGCTAATAAGAATAGCTAGCTAAAATATATTTAAAAAATATACATACGATAAAGTTAGTTTTTCCATTATCCCCAAGGCAGTCTTGCAATAGACGTGTAAGTGTTGAGTTTCTGTAGGGAACGTGTCGTTGTTTTCCTCTAGCCAAAGCATGAATCACATTCCTATTAGATATGGCAAAAAAAAAGAAAATTAGGCATAGATCAGGCAGTGTAATCTAAAATACGGTTGAGTGCTTGATTGATTCATCTTACCCTAGCTCTAATAATGAAGTGTTGAGATATTTAGCCTCTGTCAACCGTACTCCTTCGGCCTTGGTCTTCGTAAGACGCTCACTTCCCGCGAGATCACAACTGGAACAAAAGTCAGAATCATATATTTCCTACACTCATTCAAACTATCACTACTTTAAAGTCTGACTTGCATTGTCTATACTTACAGGTTAATTTTCCCTTTTACGATCACATCCCCTTTAAAAGAATGGCTGTCATCCAGCTTTGAGATAATAGGAAAATGTCTTATTAATTATCAAATAAAATGCTTTATTGCTAAAAGTAAGTGTGACTGTAGACTGGTGCAAGTCAATCAACAATCTTGCTGCCCAGGTTTTCCCGGCTATAAATGTGGAAAATACTTTCTATTAGCCGTTCGCTCCTGATATAAACACTTCTCCTTTCAGAATCAAATTACCTCTTTTTCCATGAGCTCCTTTAGGCACTCCCTTTCTCTCTAAAAGGATAATGATGAAGGAATTAAATCTCTTTACGATCAGTATTTGAATAAGTATACAAGGGTGAGATACCTACCCTGTGGTGCGATTTTCTTTCTTGTTTCAGTTCCTTCAAAAGGTTATTTATTGTCTCGTCCACCGCCATAATTGAGTCGTGTACATTTTCGGGAGATGTTGGCGCTAAATCTTCACGAGAAGCTTGCTCTGAAAATAGAATAACGGACTCTCCATAAGCTCAATGTGATCCGAGTTGTCATTTGCCATACGTGGTTATGTGCATATTTTTGATATTTACCCATTGCAATGTGCGCTTTGAGCCTTCTCTCAATGATAAGTTGCATGATGGAATGGGACCTGCAACAAAAAATACGCACTCTTCCTTATTAACCAGACACAACTTGCACCATGTACCATGCACATGATTTACTAAGACTGTCTTCCTTATTAACCAGACACAACTTGTACCATGTACCATGCACATGATTTACTAAGACTGTCTTCCTTATTAACCAGACACAACTTGTACCATGTACCATACACATGATTTACTAAGACTGTCTTCCTTATTAACCAGACACAACTTGTACCATGTACCATGTACTTGATTTACCTGCTGGAATGACGAACCATCTTGGTCTCAGCCATTACCAGTTGTCTTTTTCCATATTCAAGTAAAGCCAGTACGTCGTCGGCTGATTTTACTTCGTTTTGTGTTAGATTGGCTACGTAAACTCCTGATTTAAGAGAAAAAGATTAGGCTAGAGTTACCTGGATACAGTACAAAGTAAAGTTTGGATGTTATTTTTTTACCTTTCTTGGGATGTTCCCGCACTGGGAGCTCAACTGTAAACCTTGGGTTAAGAAGGTCGTAAACTTTCTCCTGGTAAACTTGAAGAAAGGAGCACGTGATCTAAAGAATTCAATTCAGCTTTATAAATCTCTTGTTCAGTTTAAGATTGTCACTAACAGTTGCTATCATTACATACCTTGTAACTGTGTATCGCATCATCCTGTATTCTTTCGAAACAGTGACTCACGACATTTGTAGTTACTCCATCCTCTGATAGCAAGGTATAGGTCTTGCCTACAGTAAAAATGTATTAGTTCTGCTGTTTCCTCTTCAGAATATTCAAATATTCAATATTTAAATAAGAATGTTTAACTTACCTGTGCCTGTTTGCCCATAGGTTAGCAGTGTTCCTTTGTAACCATTAAGAGCTGCATACACAAGAGGTCGTCCCACTTTAAGGTACACCTATTTGATCATTTTAGACCATAATTTTAGTATAGAATATAAGACGATGTTTATTGCTACATATAACGAGATACCTCATAATTGGACGCTTCTGGACCAAAAACACCATCAAAGAAGTAATTAGTTTCTCTTCGCGGATCTAGTACTCGAATCTGAATGACAAGTAAATCAATCATTTACACTACTGTCAGTATTATTTAATTCAAACGTGGATCAAAAATGAATGTGCTTACCAAAGAGTGATCATGGTGTAAAGCTATAGCATTGGTTTCTTTCTTATCCTTTTCTTTGTCAGTGAAGGGACGCACCCGAGCATAGACCTGTATCCTACCTGCTTCTGTAAATTAGCAAAACACCAGGACATTTAGTTGAATAAAACATACGTGTTAGTATATAAAGATGATTGTTTTATGGTTACCTTTGCCTTTTGTCATGACTTATTCGTTGCCATAGCCTGCAAACCGTGATACCTTGTAGACATGCATGAGCGACTGTGCTGGTGTAAAGAAAACGTTCATTCAAATAGCATCATCAGTATAATATTATACAGTACGACACACTCAATTTCCCGTGTATTACGACAGAACAATAGAAATACAAGGTCTGTGAACCGGTTTTGAAATTTTTTTTTTTTTGCTGATGTCAGAGCGAGGAAAGTTTCTCCTTTTCCTTTGTGCGGGTTTCACACTGTAATACACAACTAGCAGTGTAATAACCTTTATATAATGTCCGCATATATTAAACTAGAATACAGTATCGTAGCATCGTTTTCCTTAAGACTGCTGAGTCGAGGAAGTTGCTTCCGCCTATGATTTCGATACTTGTAACAACTAGAAACTAGATTATCATCATCTCAAGCAGAACCAGAGGAACAAATCACAGAAACTGCTGTCCAGGCTCTCTCTATCTCCCTCTATCGATTGTGAAAACCAGTCAAACCCGATCTACGAGAAGCCAATCTGATCACGATATTCGTTCAATTATACTATATTCATATATAATGATCAATAGAACTGAGGATAATAACGTAAGGATAATAACGATTACAACAGTCTAGACCGCTGGACTTAATAGTTGGTTGCTTTAAAACGCCGTATTTTTTTAAGGATATTACATACAGGTAGAGTTTAAAATCTTAGATTTATTCAAATGTATTTTGGTTTTATCAATGTGTGTAGTCAATTTATCACAAAACTTATGTAGCCATATTAGCAACACTCCAGCTAAGTTAAGTTATTGACGTTACTAAGGAAAATTTAATGCGGACAATAAAAATGATCTCATTACACTGGAATTTGAAGTTTTTAGGGTAAACTAATGGAGCATTTGAATTAGCTGTAGAGTAGTATCAAGTTGTTAGTTACCCCTGTAAAACTTACCTCAGTTTGTTACGCACTAGGGAAACCTAGTTCTCTTTCTATTCGACGGTAAATCACATACAATGAAAGATTTTGAAAGTCATTTTCAGTACAAAGACTATCCTCCATTCAACTAGAACTCAGCTAGCAAAGAATAACATTTTTAATTCATAAGCTAACTTACTTAATAATTTAGTGTCGGTAAATATCGGAGAAACATCGGGTGCTCTCCGATCAATCCACTGAAGGAGAATTAGTAAAGAGCATTGAAGCGTGCTACAGGTGATTTCATTGCTACAGCATGGTGGCTGGCTTTGTTCAAAGATTGCACCTTTTGTCTTTCGTAAAATGAATTTTCAGATAAATGGCGGGTACTAAATTGGGTCAGCCAATAGCTGCTTGACTTTCCTTGCTATAGGACAGGTTGAAGATCAAAATGAATGATTAAGAGAATAAAATGAGACAAGCTTCGTATTTTTCCGATACTACATAAACAGATAATCAAGAAATGTTTTTTTTTTAATTAGAAGATCGAACAAATTTATCGATAATTAACAAAATGCAATCCATCGACAAACTGTTAGAACCGACAACTTGAATGGTATATTTTTTGCTAACACATCTTCCGTCAAATTTGCCATCTTTAGGATAAGAGCGGGTTTTTTTCTAACAGGTTATCATTGTTCGTCACCTGTTATTCCAACTGTCCCAATAGAATACATGCATATAGACACGTCAGTTATCTTAAAGTTATCTCTTTGACAAGGTGTTACTTGTTGCACTACCCCCTCGCGAGGCGATGGAAGACGATGGAGCACTTTAATTAACCCCCTCCCCCACCCTTCCCCCCCCCCCCCCAACACTATCACCTATTATTAATTACCTATAATTATAGATTAAATTACTCTCGTAAGCGACCACCTTCGGCTGTAATCACTTTTGATTCGCATGACGTGTTTGTCTGAACTTTCTATGTTTATAAAACAATTTTTGAAAGATATTTTGAAAAGTCAGACTAGCACTTCTGCGGAATTTGGATTGTAAAGCATTATTAGTATTTATTTATTTTAGCGCAAAGACTACGTCCACAATCTGAGCTATTTATACAGGCATATCAAGGATTTTTGTCACTCAACCTGACGAAGTCCGCGATTGTCGGACGAATCTTGAAGGTGAAATGAATACTGTTTTACATTTCAAATCTTGCAGAAGCTTCGCGCAATACTTTCATGGGCAAATAAATGGCGTTTAGATTGTGTTTATTAAAAAACATTACAACAGTCTCATGATCAGTGGGAGTAGTCGCTAACGGAAAAGAAAGAATTCAAGAAAACTTCAACGGTGGTCGCTTACGAGGGATTTTGATTACAGTGTTCTAGGGTTAATATTGAAAACAAAAAACGGAAATTAGAGAAAGTGGTCGTTTTAAGCAGATGATCGCCCACGAGAGTGGTTGCTTACAAGGGATTTTGAGTACCTTAACGATTTGAGCAAGATGAACATTACTACCTATGCCTTAAATGTAGGGATTTGGAATCAGCGGGTACAAACATTATGAAACACATCCCGGCATATATACTGAAAATTTTCATGTTTATTCAATTAAATAACCGTTATTATCATTATTGACGTTGCTGACAATTCAGGTGTACTTGACGCATAGTGCGTCTTGACTACAGTCCAAGACTGTTAGGGTTTAAAAATGTTTAGTAAGCTACTAAAATTCCTGATGTATCGAGGCTATTTGACTTGTAAAAACCTAATTGATTGAATGATTTCATCTTACTATTGCTCGTTATAGAACGGATTAGCTCTATATTCATTAGTATTCGCAGGATCTCTATTAACTATGGCAGGATAATACCAGAGGACACTACAGTAGTATGACATTTCAAACTAGAGTATCAGTATGGATAACCGAGATAAGTATTAGTTTTTTGAACTAATCAGAAAATAGAAAGTTATCAAGCATCGAAACTATTATTATATCTATAAAAACATTTTGTATAGCATTGGAAACGTTTTCTATATGTATAAAACAGACAAAAAATCTAACGAGAACAGAAGTAGAGTACACTCACTATAACCATGAAACATTACTGTATAGTAGTACTAAATTGTACTAGTCCCTACTATTTAGTTGAAAATATATTTTGTACTGTTTAACAGAGCAAGTTTTTTCATCCTAAAAAAAGTCAATAAATGTTACTGAGTGTAACTCTTACTAAACAGATATTAATATAGGGCATTGGTCTGTTGCGCGGGAATCATCGAATGGTCTTATATTGTAGCTATATTACTCTTTATGATGATATTTCCCTTTTATCAAAACTATTCAATAAAATGACTATAAAATAATTATTCAATGTCACTATACTTTGTAAGAATTCCTCGATCACTATGACAACAGCTATACTCAACGTTGTGTTACCATCTTGTGTTGGTGATCGCCATGACAACTGTTTGCTAAGCATTTGTCTTTGTATCCATGGACAACTTTCCATAGTAACACTTGTCGGATGTAAAGCCTCCACAGCTTAGACCCACGCAAGCACTTGATCAACTGATTTCATTCGTTGTTTTTATTGGCGTGCTGTGAAAGCGAAGCATCGTCGATCCGATAATAGCAACAGATACTTTCTTGCTAAATGATTTTTTAAACTGCGCTTCCATACGTACGGTTATCTGTTCAAAGGCTTCGGGCGATTCACCATGTTCCTGTAAAGTTCTTTTTACCAGAGCCTTCAGCACATCAAAACAGTGGACAACATTTCCTTCTCGTACTGGAATCGCCAATGTTTTTATTTCATCGTCGTTAGGTTTCGGTATTCTGAACGGTTTATCCAAGTCGGACAGGAAATCCGATAACAAATAAACTGGAATGTATTGCTTACCCAATGAAAAGTTGGCAAACTTATGATAGTAACTTTTAAATTTTTCTTTCGATAGTCCGAATTCGTCGCTTTCGTGGGCGCGGTTGACATTGTCCAGAAGAACGGCAATGTACATATTAACAATGATTAAAAATACAACCACAATATAGGACACTAAATAGAAGACTGATTCTACAACGTAACCACAGTTGCCGTTGGGAAGATTTTGATAGTTTGGATCACAGTTTGGTGGTTGTACCATTAGAGCATCCAAAATATCATTCCATCCCGTTCCTGTTGACAAGCGAAATATCAACATCATGGATTTCCCAAAGGTTTGGAAGTTAACGAAATCGTCGAGCTCTCCTTGCTTTTTTACGTTACCAAAGGAAGCCATGCCAATTATGGCATAGATATACATGATAAGAAACAAAAGGGTTCCAATGTTGAACAAAGCAGGTATGGAAATGATAATTGCTACCAATAATTGACGTATTCGTTTGGCAAACTGTACGACTCTGAGTAATCTTGCTACTCTAAATACACGAATTACACGTAGAAGACCAGCGTTGACCACTCCTGACTGTGTATTCATCTCATCCAGTACAATACCTGTAGGAATTGAAAACCCTTGTTACGTGCGTTAACGCGTGATAGTGTAATATTTTACACGTGCTTACTAACCTACAACAGAAGACACGACAACTATAAAGTCAAAAATGTTCCAAGCCTTTTTGAAGTAGTGATGCCTCATTGGAATCAGTTTGATAATCGCCTCGAAAAGAAAGATTCCTACAAGAACGAAGTTGGCAATTTGTGTGACCGTGCAAATATGCAACGGTGTGAGTCAAGGTGAAACAACACACAGAGTTTGATTAAACAATAGACCGTTTTCTCAAGGTTGCATGCGCATCCAACTTGACGGGCCACAAAGCTGAAAAACGCAAATTCAGCAAAATTGAGAAGACAGTTTTATATCTAAGGAGAAGAATAATCGATTTTATGAATTCTTATCTAAAAATTTTTCATAGCAATGCATGATAATACTCGTGTTCTGGTATCGTGGCCCGTTAAGTTCCTTAAATTTGGATGCGCACGCAATCTTGTGAAAACGCCAATCTATTAGTAGGATTACCAAGAAGTGATTAATGCAATTATATTATGGATAGCTATTAAAGGATATTCATGACGTTAGAGATATCTTCTGGTTGTCTGTAGTGTTGTACCATCATCAATCCCATGTTTATCATGATGACCGTTAAAATGAAAATTTCAAATTTATTACTCGTCACTAAATCAAATATCTTTCCCCGGAAGCAATCCTGAAATAAGGAATAAACAATTGATTATTGATTAATCTTTATTCTTGAACGATATTAGTACTGTATGAATTGTGTTAGCGTTAAAGATTGGTCGGTTGACTTACTGAAGGGCGAATTGTTTTTGATGGTGGTTTTCTTCTTGATGCAGCTACTAAAATCTGCACCCATTTTCGTTGTGATTCTGTGAGAAACATCCCCATACTACTGATCTCTTCATACTGAAAATATACCAAACAAAAACAGGACTTACTTGACATGTCTGTGGTCTGGTTACACTTTAGGTATGGAGCTTACCTTTTTCTTGAGAGTGTTGAAATTATCAATGATGACACCAACAAAAAGATTGAGAACAAAGAATGATCCTACGATAATAAACCCTACAAAGTACACATAAGCCAGCATGTTGTTTTCAAACATCGGTTGTTGATCTACCTGTGTAAGTAACAGAAAGTAAACAATTATATGTAAAGAAAGAGGTTATTAAACTAATACAATGAGTGGCCAGAAAGTACTCGGACTAAGATCAAAAATACCTCGGTTGAATCAACAGCATCAGCCATCACTTCCATCCATCCTTCATATGTTGCCTTTTGAAAAAAGAACAAAATACGATGTGATCTTCTCTTTTCCGTACAAAGTAAGATATTTCATATGAGCTAAGAATAAGCTATTGAACTCACCACTTGAAGCAGCGCTAAGAAGCCGTTACAGACATTGTCAAAGTTCACATTCGCGTTGACCCAACGGTAGTTGGTTTGGTTCAGACATGAAGTCCTGTTTGGTGCGACGCTTGTTGGCAACCTTTCATTGTTCTCATCTACGCATCTAAAGAATTTACCTGGATGATTGAAAGAGAGCGTTACTCTAACGATCACATACGAACCAGGTTAGCAAACCATGAAATGATTTACCTGCAAATAGCTGAACACCAAGGATACTGAACATAAGCCAGAATAAGATAGAAATGACCAAAACATTCCCAATACCAGGAATAGCAGCAAAAAGAGCGTTAATAACCACCTGATGGGCATAAGTAATAAGGTCTTAATACCGATGAATAATTTCACCAATAAAACATCAAATTAATATTATACTGACCCTCATGCCTCCCAATCGCGATATCGCTCTGAGAGGTCGTAGAGCTCGTATTGTCCTAAATGAGCGAAACACTGAAAGATTTGGATTTCCAAAAAGACATGCAACGGAAACCTGAAAGTGAAGCGTAGCAGAAAGTTTGTATGATAGTATCTTGGTTAGTGAGTGTGAAAGATAACTTACCGATACAATGAGAGCGTCAAGACAGTTCCAAACAGACGAGAAGTACTTGACCAGGCCAAATCCAATGACCTTCAGAAAAAACTCCAGACTAAAAATAATTGCGAAAATGAAATTAAGCATCTCTAGTGCTCGTTGAAGGTTTGGCTTTTCTGGAAGGTGAACGTCCTCGAATACCTGCCAAGAATAACAAAACTTAGAAGAGTGTACTGACATACAATATACACGGAGTAGCTACTAACCAATATAAAACTGCTTATCATGACGGTGAAGAGAATGAACCATTCAAAATAACGATGTTCAACAAAACAACGCACACGACAACGGAACTTGAGCCAGCAAAAGTGTTGGCCAGAAGGGCAGTAGCAAATCATGCAACACTGTGGAAAGCAGTCGTCTATCTCTATGATATATCGTTTTGGACTGGGATTCTTGTTACGATCTACTACATTACTCGATGATGCACAGCTGTCCGACCCACATTGCGATATGCTCTCAACTAGGAATCAAACACAAAGAATACATTTTAAGTTAATACATTACTTGAAGGAGGACGTGCTTATTCTAGTTATGCGTTATTGCGGTTTTTATTCTACATACGATTGATATTTTCAATTTTATGTCCCTTTGGCGTCACGTCCGAATATCTTTCCTGTAATGGAGATCCAATTCCGGGTTCGGTTGCTCTGCTACTTTCCAAAACCTTAACTTGATAAAGTTTGTATCTTTCTCTGAATGTTGCAACGTACATACGGGTTTTCTTGGTCTCAGTTAAGCGACATCGTCTTTTTCTCTTCGGTTTCTCTTCCTTTTGAATCGTTTCATTTTCTTTTATTGCAAAAGAGTTGAGAAGAAGAGCTACGAAGAGGTTAAGAACCTGCGGAAAATGATCAAAAACTGGTAAAACTTTGGGTCAATGTTAAGGAATGAAAACTCAAATGGACGAGATGGAACGCTACGGACTTACAATAAAATTGCCAACTATTAGACAAGGCAAAAAGAAGAGTAACGCAGCCGCGTCAGTCACTCGCATGCAGTCCCAAAGTGGTTCAACCCATTCACTACACAATATCCTAAAGACCATCATAAATGAGTGAGAAAAGTCCTTGAGGTTCCAGCGTGGTACTTGACCAGCTCCAAACTTCTCTTCAGTGTATGCTGGACCAAAGATACGCATTCCCATCACAGCAAATACATAAATAATCACACCAAGAATACACGTGATGTTAAGGATGGGATCGACGCTATGGGCAATGGCTTGAATCAGCTTTGCCATGGTTTCCCATGACCGACCCAGGTAAAGAACTCTAAGCTTAGAAAAGACAAAAAACAAACTATTTGTTAGGCAAAAGATAGTAGAGTCAGAATTACAGTTAAAAGCATGGTTCACTTAGTTACCAGTCTTAATATCCTAAACATGCTGATTCCAGTGGAGGTTCCCTGGAAGTATGCTACAACGCTAGCGAGGATAATGATACCATCAAACAGATTCCACTTGTTACAAACGTACTTCCAAAAGCCGACGACAAGAATTTTTATCATCATTTCTAGCAGGAAAATGCCGGTAAATATCTGTAAAGAATGAAATAAACCCTGTTCAGTGTAACCGAGGAACAGTCAATTGTTTATTATTCACAACGTATAATGTAATTCTTCTCCATTCTTTGCGCGACTTTCTTAGTCGAAGAGTTAGTTCTCGCACTCTGGCAGCCAGACCTTGGCCTGGTCCAGGCTGAGGAATTTAAACACCATACGATCGAACAACAAGAAACTGAAACTTACGGCGTTTAAGATGTCTAGAACCAACTCTAAATCAGGTGACATGCCATGGTAATACATGCTAAGGACCACTGTATTCAATAGTATCAGAGCTGTAACTATTCCATCAAATAGTGGACGCTCAACAAACTTGGACATTTTACTGTGCAGGATTTTGAGTCGGCCATTTCGTTCACATGATGAGTTGCTTATCTGTGAGCCACCAATGAGAGCTTCATGTGCATTGGTTTCGTCTTCGTCGTGTTCTTTTTCTTCTTCTTCTTCCTCGTAATCCGGGGGATACAAGTGTCGTTCCAAAGGCTCCAGACGTCGTAAAGTATCTTGGTCAGCGGAGTATGACATTGCTTTTTTCTTGTTTTGCTTGCGCCGTACTTCCTTCAATACAAAAGATTACAATTGAATGCATGTTCATCTTAATATCTGTTCTCATTGGACGGAATATCCCAATACAGTCTAATAAGATTAGACAAACCCAAGTCAGATCGGGTTTGGACTTACAGATAATTTTCTAAAGGCAAACTTGCAAGTACATAGATCCTATTAAAAAGTAGACTAGTAAATCATCATCAATAGACTTACACAAGAAGTGCTTGTCACTCAGCAGAAAGTAAGATAATAATTACCTCGTCCTCACTTGAAAGCATCTCGTGATGATAGGACATGTAGACAACCGCCAGAACAAGATTAAGCAAGTAGAATGAGCATGAAAATATGCCGACAACAAAGTACATTATATACCAAGCTCCCATAGAACGAAGACACTATAACCAAAAAAATGTATTGTTCATTACCGACTACTGAACAAGTTTGAATTGGAATGTACTGAGGCACGATTAGATTACCTTGTCATAAAGGTTTTCCCAAAAGTCCATGGTTAGAATCTGGAAAGCCATAACCAGCGCCCAGCCCATATTGTCAAAGTTGGTATAGCCATGGTCAGGATTGGGACCTGCACCACTCAAGCACGTGTAGTTTACCGGGCAGCCACTGACAATGAAAAAAAACAGTGGTTTATTAGCATTAACTGCCTTAAAGAATACAAACTATTTTAATCGACATATTAGGAGAATTGTATTTCAATAGTTACCCTGCAATTGAAGAGTTTCCACATATAAGTGGCTCGTCATCACGAGAGTACCAGTTACCTAACAAAATGAAATGTGGCGCTCTATCAATATTTTTTATTTTTTGTTAATAACTTAATGTCGATACATTGAGCGGCATGTTTCTAGCTTTTGATCACCTTTTATTAATCATTCTAAAGTTGAGCAAAAAACTGGGTCTATTTGGCATTGCAGTGCATTGTGGGGCTGCTTTAGGGCAGGTATTTCTAAGATGGCGTCGGTATTTGTCCCTTATAACAGTCCCACAATGCACTGTAATGTCAACTCGACCCAAATTATTGCTCAACCTCGAAATGGCTCATAGGAACTGCAAAATACATATGTAAAGGAATCATTTTTTCACTTACTTGCATTGTTAATATAGCGAACATATTCTATTGACGTGTTTGGTAAAGGCAATTGTACACATTTGTTCCTTAATTCACCAGAAAACAGTTGCAAACCAATTAGAGCAAGTACACATAATGAAAACATAAACAAAACCAAGACGTCAGTCAGAAGCTTGAGCGATCTTAGTAGACTATTGACCATGGTACGTAACCCTGTGATAAGGAAAAACTTAATGAGAAACTGTACAAATACACAACCATTTTATTTACGCCGAATAAGAAAAAAACAATGATAATAGGAATTACCTTTTAATGCTGATATTGTTCGGAACGCTCGTAAAACACGTAATGTTCGTATTCCAGAGAAACTGGCGATGTTTGGAGCAATTGATAGATAGCTAAATAATATAAACGTATTGATGAGAAGGAATGAAATAGTCATTGATTAGTTTCAGTTGGTAGCTTACCTTAAGAATACAACTATAAAGTCAAGCCAGTTCCACGAGTCTCTTAAGTAAGCATACGTATGAAGTATGAAACCGCGAGAAATGATCTTAAGCAGCATTTCTAATGTGTAAATAGCAGTGAATATGTATCTGTAGACAGACAAAAAGATAATATAAGCAACTATTCAAAACAATCCCCCACCCCTAGTCCCTCAGTAGGTTATCAGTTAGACCATATAGTACATTACAGATCAGTACTTACTCCGCTTCTTCGGGTGGGTCATTTAATGCTAATATTATGCAGTTCACAAGAATGACAACCATTACAAACATCTCGAAAAATCTGTATTTTGTATTCGTTAAGGAAATGTGTATGAAATGAGTGAAAAAGCGACATTGATTAAGTAAATCATTGGCTGATGGACTTGTAAAGGATACGGATGTGTTACTATACGAATAGTAAGAATGCGCAATGGATTGACAGGACTCAAGCACCATAGTGACGCACCAAGGTTATACCTGTAGGCCTGGTAACTACTCGATGTTAGCCTGGTACTAAGAACAATATACGTTTCTTCTGAAGGACGCTGTTAAGGACAGAACATAACAAAATGTCAACAAGCCTGATTCTTATTCTATATTTTTCGATGTTACACTCGTTGCTTTGACATTAGTTATCAAAAATTGTTTTTTATATATAAACCTCGTCATTTGACGACATGACAAACCATGATGACAAAACATATAACTAACACTCATTTGACAACATGAGAAAACATATAACTAACATTCATTTGACAACATGACAAAACATATAACTAACATTCAATTGATAAGCTTTCAAGATAAAGTTTTTAGGCTTTTAGGCCCCGTGATATTAGGCAGGCAATTCTCTGTTTTCAAATCAATTATCTGATATTTTGCTTTTGAGAAGCGATCTCAGACACAATTCAAATTGATACAAAACTTGAGCGTTTGAACATCAAAATATAAAGATCGAGTCTGTTGCTTTGACAACCAAACGTGTTAATTATGAATACTGCAAAATAATGAAATATGTTAAAGGGAAGTCTTTGACGCAGATTGTTCAGTAGTTTAGTTCAAACATCTTTTGAAGACACTATTATATATAGACCAACACAGTCACACTAAGTAATAAGTTGATCAGTGTCTCGACTGACTCCTATACTAACACCCTTCTCTCGCTATTTTCTACCATTTGTTTCATTATAGACCGAAAAACTGAAAAATAATGATGAAACTATTGCCGGCAACAATGTGAAGCACTAGAATCTGAAATGTGCACCCGGAAGTCAAAAATGCCACAATAAGTTGAACAAATCCAAAACTGACTGAACTGATCGACGAGAAGTAACTAGTAGAAATGATTCTCGTTTTCGTTTCGTAAATATTTCATTTGACCCAAAACCACAGAAGTTTATTAAGCAAAACTATCAGAATGTCGGCTTAGCCTTATCAGGACACGGAGTCACCACAACTGAGTTACAAGACTTGCATCAGCCAATACTAAAACCATCACTTCATTCTTAATAAATCAACCAAAACATACTATTCTAATATACTTGAATTTTGTTAGTTTAATAACTGAATCCTAGAGCCTAATGTTAACTACAGTAAGAAATCATCATGAGCAGCTGTTCGTGCTGGATAAATAAATCCTTACCGATCCTTCAGTAGCATCATAATCGGCTAGAGGATGCCCAATAATATAGGAAGGTACTTTACGTCTTATAGGCTTTTCTTCATCAGGTTCCTCGTCGACTTCATGATGTATGTCGTTGGCAGCAAACCTCACTCTCTTGGGTTTGTGAATTTCATCTTTCTCCTCATCCTCATCGTCCTTGGGCATCTTTGCCCTCAACTTTGTAAAAGAAGTTTGGAAAAATTCCTTAATATTCCAGTGATAAAACATGAGGAATTGCCTAGAGCGACAGGACTGAAGAGTTTAGTTTTTAAGTTGATAGGTCAGTAACACATCTAATTAACTTTTCTTGCGTGACGATAGAAAAATGAGTTTTTCATTCTCATACTCGCTACTTCCAGCATTATGTGAAATCATTAAAAATTAAAATCCCCCAAAGGCTGAAAGCTTTGGTCATAATAAATGACAACAAACGGCTGGACCGTTTTATGAAATCTTTCTAGGGCTCACTCTCATTCTTTCTTCATCTATCAACTTTATTAATGGCTTACTCCACTATCTTTTTTATGATCATCCAGAATATTGTGTTAATACAATCAACTGAATTTAGTATTGATAGGAAATAGCGCTCTGGATCCTGTATCTATTGAAAAGTCAACTATGAATACGAATATATAATTGGGTCTTGTTTTTACCCAGCCTGCACCTCGGCCTGTTTTGACAATATTTATATAAATAACATATAAAAACTATTTGGCAAAGCATTTGACTTTGATAGGCATTATTCCGCTTTCTTGAATATATCAGGCTCAACAACAAGCTACATGGAAATACCAAACTATCACTTTACAGCTGATTTGCATATATTGAACAGTTATAACAGCATGGGTGCCAAATAATTAAAACTGCTGGCTGTTATGGTCTATCCCGTGTGTAGTAGGGTGGGAAGCATAGTAAATTGACGCTTCCCCGCATTCGTTTCATTTCTATATTCATGCAAGAGACAGATAGTCATGCAGTGCATTGAACACGATCCAACAACTGCATCAGATTAAACCGAGGTGAATTGAAAGAATAAATAAATAAATAGTTCTTTGAATGGCAGACAATTCTTTTGAAAGAAAAACGCTAAAATCCTTTGGTAGCGTTAAGGTTCTTATGGTCAGTAACTGAGTATTCTACAATGCGTTAGTGATGTTTTGAATCTACACTTATTCAGTGCGTGTGAGGATAGGGTGATATTTGTCTGCATGGCTATCTGGCTGAGTCTGATCGTTTACATGCAAGACTGAATAAATAATAGTAGAATGAACTTACCGGACTTTGAGCAATAATCGACGTGAAATTCCCTCGGTTCAACATCTAGAAATACTGATGAATAAAAAGAGAAATCCTCAACAACACTGTCAGACTCGCTATTGTGTGATAAGATAGGCCTTTAATGGAATGAAAATTAGACTTGTAAACGTTACCAGCCATAACTTTATTAAGATGCCTTAATTAACCGATATTCAAAAAAATTGAAATATAGAAGGGAAGCATGGTAAGTGTGAGGGTAGCATGGTAAGTGTGAGGGTAGCATGGTAAGTGTGAGGGTGGCATGGTAAAGTGTGAGGGTAGCATGGTAAAGTGTGAGGGTAGCATCTGCTAACAACCTTATCAGTATTACCACCCCTCCACTACATTTTGTTCTGATCGGTATCGCTATTAAAGTTTGATTAACGCTTCCAATGTATTCGCAAATGGATTGCCAAATCACTGGCCAATGTATTGATGATGGCTATTTTCTTCCACTATCATTACTGTAATGACCATGCATCATACATTATATTTTGATCATTATTGTCCATCTTTCAGTCATCAAAGTAAACAATGTGTAAACGATGTGCCTCTCGAAATAAAAGCAAGCTCATCTCATAAGATGTTTAAAACACGTTATAAATTTTTATTATCTCAATGTAGGAAGCTTTTTCATTAACCCTTTGGGTTGTATTCCTGCACTCTACCACCATAATAATTTGCCCTTATGTTTTTTTTATGTATTATTTTATATTGTTGTAAGTGGAAATAAAAGACCTTGTAGACCTTGTAATAGTGTTGTATCAAAAATTCTTGAAAATCGCAAGGTGAGCCATTGGATTAATGTATGCTGAAGATGAATACTATCAGACCCTATAGCACACTGAAACAAAACTTTAGACATCTTACAACTCGTGAATAACGAGGTAACGTTTTGAATTTCTTGTTATCAACATTAATTGGATTTCTTGAGTTTTTTCATGCTAGTACTCGCGTATATCATGAAACATTTAACGGACTGATACTGCCGGCTACAATAAATGTTTATTCGATCCGATGTACATGAGAAATTAATGTAATGTCAATGGTTTTCCTGTGAATCTCAACCTTATATGAAAATATGAGAAAATTAAAAAAAAGATGAACTTTCAGTGAGTCCTGCAGGATTTAAGTTATCGTATCTGTACTACTGCTCGTCCACCGATACAGAAGAGAGTTGAATCCATACAGATATGTTAACTGCAGTGTCTTGCTATAGATAATGTCAGGCAACATCCACGACTCATTTCTCTTCAAAAAACTTTTGAATATTTGCTAATTTCTAACCAGAATTAATGAAGGGAAGTCTAATACTGTTTGTAAGGCTATTATTCTGTTACTACTGATTGGAAATAATCTAAACAAATGAATTATACTTACAGAATCAGGAAAAACTAATACATGGAATTCTTCTTGTTGGTGATGTTTAGTTATGACCTGCCAGGTGATAAACAAGCCGTTTTTTGACACTTGAACAAGACACTTTCAATTCATGAGTATCAGTGCGGGAACACTGCCGACTAGCTGCTTTCTATTCCAACACCTGTTAGTAAGTTTTGTTAATGGCTCATAACTGGTTGATCAGTAACACAATTTTCTATCAACCTTTTAATTGGTTATATTTCTTTGCATAAAACGTTATTGATACGCAATTGATATATCAAAATGCTTTCCTTATTCTTAGCTTAACTTTGGTTCACTCAATAATAATAACAAATATTAGCTATAATTTATTTTTTGGTGTGGGGGTTTTTTATTTTGTAGTCATCATTCTTAGTATATTTTTTTTATACACATATCTTCATAGTCTATATATTTGAGGGCCACAGGTTTGTTAGCATATTGCTATTCACTGCTACCCTCAGTAAATTAAGAGTTTACTTACTTACTTACTATTCTCTCTGCATTAATTGTTCATCGCAAACCAAACGTGTGCTTAATGACTTTATGCAGCCTATTATTTCTTTGGTCTCTTTTGGTGCTATTGTAGATATGGTAAAAAATACTGCAATATCACCACGGGGCATGGTCATGATCACGTGAGGTCATTGTTATTCTACCCTACAGCTATTATGCACTGTGCCTGCCCTCCCTCCCCCAGTTATGGGTCATAACAGTAATTACTAAGTGGAATTATATCATTTATCAACTTCAAGGTTCTCTCAGCAGTTTACGTTCAGTTTCTGATTTTGCTTCCATTTTGTTGGTGGGTTAACTTACTGGCTTTCAATAAGCTCTATGCCTGACTTCGTTTCTCATAATACTAGCAGCAGTTCGCACATTTCTGCTTGTTCAACCATAAAAAAAGTCGCCAGAAATATCGCCAGAAATAAAAACAAATTCAGCGTGCGTGAAACGACGACTTAACAAACAACTTAGTAGTGAGAAATACAATTGTACATGACTACACTGCTGAACTTCTCTAACCATCAACAATGTCATGAGCTTTAGATTTCACTTCTAAGTATACTTAACAGCCCCTGCAAAAATGACAGCCGAAACCCAAAATAGAATTCATTTCTATAATAAACTGTGTGAAGTAAAAGAACTATTAGGCTTCTTTCCTAAAACCATCGTCTTACCTTGGATGAGAATCTTAAGTTGAGTGGAATCCTCCTTGGAAGAAGACTATGCTCGCCGTTTTCCTCAGCCGGGTAAACCGATTCTATATTCAATTCTTGATTAATCCATTCAAGACGAATGTGTTTACCTGAAGTGTTCAAATACATAACTATTATTAATGAGAAGAAAAAGTTTGAATCTAGTCATTTTAGTCAAGTTCTAATGTTAGAAAAAGTTTAAAAAGAACAGGAAAAACGAGGTAAATGGAAAGAGAAAGATTGTAAAAGGAGGAATGATGAGCAGCATATTAAGCCACCTACCTCCTTACCTCTTCCTGCCTACCTGCCTGTTTGCCTGCCTGCCTGCTAGCTAATAACCACAGCATCTATTACTATTACTTGTAGTCCTTGCGGTACCCATTTGCTTTTAATATTTTTCAAACTACTTCAAACGTTTTACCTCAAGGTCTCTAAATATAGCTTAGGGAAAAAACTTCCTACTTTTCTGTCGAATTTAAAAGCCTTAAAAATCTAGTTAATTAAATTTGCTTGAACTAGATAGATTCCAATTAAGAATTAATAGTATGTAGCGAACAAACGAGTGCACTGACTTCTTACATCAGTTTTACATTAGGCAAATTGTTACTTCGGCTCTATTACTACTTACCCAAGGATTTCAGTTATCGATGCTGAACCACCGACACAGATTTGGAGGGACGGGGTTACTGAATTCGATGCCCTGAGTGAGAACATGAGTAGGATATGTCATAAACTTAGTGTGTTACATTTGTCTTCTCCTACTTACTGAATTATGAATTCTGCATGTCCAATGAACTCGGCTTGAATGTTGAAGTTGGTGAGTCAAGTGTTTGGCATTTGTTAACCAAATAGGAATACCTGTATTGGCTGAGCTACGCCACTCTTAACAGGTACAATAATTATTATAATGTATTTTAAATTTAAAGCATTAATAATAACGACAGGTGGTAGATGGGCTTCTTACTCTTGAGTTTTCAGGATACATACGACATTCTAGTCTATTACTGAGTTAGTCAGTCAGTCAGTCAGTGTCTTTAACACACACGAATGAGTTCGAGTCAGTCACATGCATGATAAATTGCCATGGATGGATAGATGGATATATTCACTGAATATAACATTTTATAATGGCTCTTTCTAACAACACATCTTCATACGTGGGATAGCTTATAGGATATATCGTACCTAGTGCAAGGCATAATATATACTAATTCTATATATAGAAATATGTATACACTTATTAACAGGTAACTTTTATGCAGATTTGCACGTTTTTTAGAAGCAGCTTCACCGCAGTGTGAAATATGCATAATAAAAACAAAAAGAAGCTAAGTGAAACCTTTAAGATTTTGTTCAGTTACCAAAGACAATGAATCTTCTTTGTTATCATTATTATTATTAATATCATAAATCACTGAGATAGAATTAGATGTTGCAAACAAACAAACGTAGCAAACTTTAGTTTTATTTTACTTACTAGTCATTTAGTCAGCTCAGTCAATCACTTATATCAATCGCTAATATCAAACACCAATATCATGTTAATATTATGTAGACTGGAGACATCCCAATGTGACGCTTGCTAGTGGTCGTAATGTCAACCAACTATAGCGACAGTCAGATATATATATATATATATATATATATATATATATATATATATATATAGTTATAATAGAAATGTGGTTGTTAAGCCGCAAAATGAACTAAACTAAACGTTAAAATAAGAAATGCAATAAGTACTAATATTGATGAATAAAACATGATGATTTCTTATCTATTTGTGAAAATAAGCAATTAGGGAACTCGTTTAATTTGAATTCTTTTGCTAATAATGGAAGCACAACATAGCATATTTCTAGATCAAGTCAATCTCGTAGTTATATCTTGCAGATCTAAAGAGTAGTTAATAAGATTGTATGTACCCTACTCCCTAGCCTATTTCCTCTCGCCGCGATCTCCAGTCTACCACCGCGTGCGGAAGTTACTTGATTCTGGATTCCTAACCGTACTACTAAGTTACTTTACTCTGAATCCTGAACGATTTTAAATATGCTATTTCGAAATATAGAATGATTTGAAGTATAAACGTTTTTGAACCCAGCTACACCATTATAGTTGGGTCTCATTGAGGGATATATGCTTTTAGTCAATCAAGTTTATACTCATGATAACTAGAAGAGAATGACAAACTCTGTCACAGCCTGCACATTTAAGACAAGAAATTCAACTTAAAAGTATGCGAAACGCCATACTTACTTGATTGGGTTAATCGGGAACATGCCGCGTCATACGGACAAGAGAAGAACGTTATGACCGCTTTTAGTATACTTGATAATGAGTTTGGGCAGTAAGTAATCAAGTATAAGTGACAGCAAGCGATTCAGTTTTATTACATTGCCCAATTAGTATGAAAAATGCTTTCGACTTTACTAACCCTATATTTATTCAATCACATGTTTATTTCTTATCTTTTTGATTCTTTTTAATTGAATGAGTGAATTGTTCACCGCCCAGGACGTCTTCTTTATTCTATTTTATATTGGACTGAGTGTTTTACAAATACGTACAGCAGAAGCTGGTAGTCGCTAGTTCAAATGCATGCACTTAAATCTTATAAATATTTGATGAGTTCAGCTTCAACTCGAGTTTTGCACTGATAGTTGTGTTTTGAATTTCAAATACAGTCTTGACACAGCTTCTTCTATTTTACTTCATCAAAAGCGGAACTCGCGCAGCTTTTTTAGTCAATAGAAAAAAGATATCCGTTCTGACCTAACTTTCTCATATAAAAGGTTGAAAGTGAGTCGTGGATTTACGAGGATCAGGCTGAGCCGTCATTCCTTTTGGTCAGCAACAATCGACTGACCGAATAAGGACTATCAGTAAAACATTTTTGTATGATAAACCAATCACATCAAACCGCTGCCATGGATATACGTTACTAGCCCGAGGTTACGGATATGCTAATAAGATATGCTATTTTTTAATCATTGGCTAGGTCGTTTAATTACCGATTGATACTGTAGCAAAGATTGATACCCTACTTTATCCCAGGCCCCAAGCAACAGGATATGACGTCATACTGGTTTAAGGGTCCTAGCCGGTCGCTTTTAGCAAAAGTTCATCATATCGTTTGCTTACTTTTGGTCGAGTCAAGCAAGCCGAAGCAGATGGTCTTACTGAATGGGAATTAACGGACAAATCAAGGTAGAAGTTAACTATTCTCGCTTGTGTAGTAGTATTAATAATAATAATAATAATAATATTTATGTTTATATGTTAGCTTTTAACTTTGCGACAATTCTGTCGATTGCTCATTGCGGTTTTACTGATGACCTCTAAAGGAGTTTCTGATGAAAGGCATCAAGATCGTTAATACTGACAACCCAGCAAATCATTGTTCTATTCCACCTTTTATTGTCATTTTCCTCTTTTTTAATAAAATTTTACATTCGTCGTTAATAATTTTCAGCTTCTTTGAAAGAATAGCAAACCAAGTTCATCTATAAAGTATTTTTTATTTCCTTTCTTTATCTTTTATTCGTTTTCGGTTTTTCCTTTTTGAAAGTGACAATAATCCAACAATATATCTTTTTTTCGCTTGGGTTTTCCGGTACGAAGAAAAGGACCAGGTGAAAAATGATCATTTCCATCTTTGGACTCGAGAAATCTCTTCTCAATGACAACAAAAAAGAGAAATCAGTCGCGTATATTAAACTGCAAGAATAAAACCCCCTACTTGCATTAGTTTTTTGGTGTTTGACAACATTACGAAGTAGAAATTAACATTTTCTTTTTAAAAAAACACCTGCTGAACTTGTTGTGCCTTCGGGTTAAGCAAATAGTCAATACATAAAGTTTATTGGTTTTAGTTAAGAAATGTCTGATTATCTACGTGATGTACGATAAAGGTCAATACAGGGCTGATGGAGGGTAATAACTGGTTTTTCCATTCAATACATGCAGCTATAAGATTTGCACAAGAGATTAAGCGAGAAAAGACAATCTACATTTAGACATCCTCGACTACATCTTTACAAAGCAGACTACTTTTACTATTCGCAATGCTTTTAAAGTAGTTATTTTTCGTCCAAAACAATTAATCTAACAATAATTTAGTTGCCATGTCGTACTAGTGACAAGCAGCTCGTGTGAAACAAGCCCTTTGAGTACCTTTAACTTCTGCAGTTTTTTTATGATTTATATGATTTTTAATGATCAATCATATCCATATATGCTTTACTCCTGTCATTCCATTTGTTATTTATCTAAAAAGCAATAAACGCTCGTAGTCTTGCTGAATAAATGTTAAAAATACGGTTTCATCTTTACTCAATCATTTATAACTTCTTGTTTGGCAGAATACAAAACAATGGACTGTCCCGAGGCAAGCCCTTCGATAAACTTAGACAGAATACTAACCAAAAACCACAAACGACAATCAGGGGTAAATGAAGGAAATACGGGACGCTACGTGTAAGTGTCAACATATTTCACCACTCCCTCCAACCCTACATGGACCCCACTCCCTCCAACCCTACATGGACCCCACTCCCTCCAACCCTACATGGACCACACTCCATTCAACCCAACATGGACCACACTCCCTCCAACCCAACATGGACTACACTCCATTCAACCCAACATGGACCACACTCCATTCAACCCAACATGGACCCCACTCCCTCCAACCCTACATGGACCCCACTCCCTCCAACCCTACATGGACCCCACTCCCTCCAACCCAACATGGACCCCACTCCCTCCAACCCTACATGGACCCCACTCCCTCCAACCCTACGTGGACCCCACTCCCTCCAACCCTACATGGACCCCACTCCCTCCAACCCTACATGGACCCCACTCCATCCAACCCTACATGGACCCCACTCCATCCAACCCTACATGGACCCAACTCCCTCCAACCCAACATGGACCCCACTCCCTCCAACCCAACATGGACCCCACTCCCTCCAACCCTACATGGACCCCACTCCCTCCAACCCTACATGGACCCCACTCCCTCCAACCCTACATGGACCCCACTCCATCCAACCCTACATGGACCCCACTCCCTCCGACCCTACATGGACCCCACTCTATCCAACCCAGCATGGACCCCACTCCTTCACAATGAATGATTGATATTTTCTTTAATTTACTTTCTAGCTATTCTGTTTTCGTGGCGGAACATCCATTTCTCCTTTTCTTCTCGACTCTTTTCGTCATCTTTATTTGCTCCCTCTGTAGTTTTGTTCCTGCTTTTAACGCTCCTGAATTTCCAGACTTTTCGACTCCTGTTATGGTAAGCACAAACAATAATACTTTATACTGTCAAAACCGAGAACTATTAAAGCAAGGCAAAGCAATCTTAAAACATACATTGGAATGACTACTTATGATAATTTTTTATTTAGGGTTTTGAAGCTCGAGGAAGTCAAATTAATGGACGTTGGAGGACCCGCCTATTTCTCACCATCGCAATTGGCAGGAAAATGTTTTCGCCGATTCCTCCGATGAAAGCCATTACAGATACTGCACTTACGCATTCTGTAGTCGAAAACTGTCCAAGCATTAATTTTACCATCATTCAATCAAGAGCAACGAGAGAAATGCGGTCTGTGCCTCACAAAAAAAGGTTTCGTTCACGTCGAGATAAACACGGCAACGCGGCCGCACTGCAAATGTGTGACAGCCCCAACGTATACATGAAATCTCGACTGGATTACAAAACTATTTACACCTCGTCTGATGGAATGGGTTTGATGACCGCTATAAAGTTAAGAGCAGTATGTAGGTTGGAAGAAAAGGTCATTAAGAAATTTGCCGAATACGAAAGAAAGTGTTATAAAAGAAATATAACCAGGTCAGGGTGACAAAGGAAGAATGTTGTCCTAGTTGGTCAATAGGGAACTACGTAGCATCAATACGCGGTAAAGCTTCCTGTGACGACATAGACGATGATGATGTTCTGAGCATTGCAAAACGACTTCAAAAGTGTTCTGATATGTTCAACAATGGAAGTTTAAAAGAAAACTGCTGGAACTTTGCTTATGGGGTGCCATATCCCTATTGCGAAGATATTCCTGTAGATTGTATTCAGTATAATGCAGTCTTCAACATTCTTTACTATTTATCTGATAAAGACTTTCATGGAATCCAGGGCGGTTAGCATCTTAAATACACTCAAGTTTTAACTCCACGTCATGAGGACCTTCGCTTTTCGAGAAAGATTTATTATAAATACATTGAGGACGGCAAGCCGGTCGAGGATGGATCAATCCAATTAATTGGTTCTGACTTTCATTCGTTTAAGTTTAACATGTTTAACACTCAACTGATTGCTGATCTTGTTTATCCTTTGATCGCTCTCATGGTTATCCTGGTAATCATGTGGTTTTATACCGAGTCCTTGCTGCTTACCATTCTCCTCTCAGTCTCAGTTGTCAGCGCTCTGATCTTAGCTTATTTCGTATATATGATCATTTTCGGTTTGGATTTTTTTCCTTTCCTGAATGTTACAACCCTGATATTCCTGGTGGGTATTGGAGCTGACGATGCATTTGTGTACACAGACGTATGGAGGCAATCAAAAAGAGAACATCCAGAAGCATCTCTAAAGACAATCACGTCTTATACCCTCAAGCATGCTTCCCTGTCCATGTTTGTCACCAGTTTGACAACTGCTGCTGCTTTTATGGCCAACTTTTCGTCTGAAATCACAACCATCAAGTTATTTGGGTTGTACGCAGGGGTCGCCATCTTGGCTAAGTTTTCTTTGATGATCACGTGGTTTCCAGCTGTTTGCGTCATTCATGAGCAATACTGTGTAAAGAATATGTGTGGACCTTCCTTTAAGAACACTGGTCAAGATTGGTTATCAAGATGCCGCACTAGTTATGAAAACACCTTTACAAGGTTCTCTCGTTATATGTTCAATGAGTTCCTACCCCAGCTTGTCATTCGCTGCCGGTTTTTCTGGATCTCATTATTCTCTTGTCTTTCTGCAGCAGGCTTGTTTGTTATTATTGGATTTCCAGGTTTTCAGTTCCCAACATCTTCTGATTTTCAGATGTTCGCGTCTTCCCATCCACTTGAAAAGTATGATCTGTACTTGAAAGACAAATTCCGCTTTGAAATAAGTCCATCGCAGGAAAGCGCTACTTTTCCGATAGACATATTTTGGGGGATACAACCTGATGATTACGGAGATCAATTAAACCCTTATAGCTATGGGAAGTTTGGATGGGATCAGGATTTCGATATCGCTAGTCCAAAATCCCAGAAATGGCTCTTGGACTTCTGCAAAAGACTAAGATCTCAAGATTTCTATGCCAGGAAACTAGGATCTGAAAAGAAATGCTTCATTGAAGTCTACTATAATCAAACGTGCAACGATCCACTCGTCCCCGAACTTTGTTACTATCCATGCTGCAAGAATTCCACTTTTCCTTACTCAAAAGACATACTTAATTTTTGTGCCATTACGAATGCTTATCGAAGGAAGATTCTACGGTTCAAAGTGCAAGATTCAACGATTGGTAGCTTCATCTACGATCCGCAAGGAAACCTCAAGGGAATCTGGCTTCGAATAATGAGCAACGTGAGACTGTCTCGAGCATACAAACCTGCACACAGATTCTGGGAGCGAATAGAGACATGGATACAACAGGAAATGAAAAATGCCCCGCCAGGTATGAACAAGGGTTGGTTTACAAGTAACCTGGAATTCTATAATTTGCAACAAAGTCTGTCACGTGGTACACTTCTGTCGCTAAGCATTGCCATAGCATCAGCCTTTGCCGTAATGTTGCTGACCACAATGAACGTGTTTGTCAGTCTGTATGCTATCTTGACAATCATTGGTATTATCTCGGTAACGATTGGATCTCTAGTGCTCAGTGGATGGAAATTAAATATATTGGAGTCCATCACAATGTCTGTTGCTGTGGGTGTGTCCATCGACTTCTCCATGCATTTTGGCGTGGCATATTGTTTGGCCTCTGAAAAACAAAGTCGTACGTCAAGAGTGCGTTACTCTTTGTCACGTATGGGATCTGCTATCAGCATGGCTGCTGTTACAACATTCCTGGCAGGTAAAATGACATTACTTGATCTATACATTACATGCGCGACTTAGAATTTTCAGACATCACGCTTTTTTCTTCTTCTAGGAGCCTTCATGATGCCGTCAGCCGTGCTGTCCTACATACAAATGGGTCATTTTCTGATGCTTGTCATGACCGTTAGTTGGTTTTTTTCAGTGTTTTTCTTTCAATCTCTTTGTGCAGTTGCTGGTCCACAGGGCGACACGGGGCAACTAAGCTTCAAGAAAATGAAAAAATGGCTAAAATTGAGTGAGAAGAATAATGAAAAAAAGAAAAAGAAATCATTTTGGGAAGTGAAAATGGGAGTAACCAAGAATGAAAAGCAAAGGGATCAAAAAGAGATGGAGAAGGAAAGTTCGTCATTAGTTGATGAACAAGACTAGCAGAACCTATAAACATTTAACAACGAAACTTGCTTTTTAGTCTTTCCTTTAGTCTTTTAATCCAACTTTCACACTTTATTGAAAGACTTTGTTAGCATTAGTAACTAGAAATGTCGGTTTGGAAAAATGTTTTTTTCTTTCCACTTGATTAGTATTTGTCATTACTAAAGTAGCTGCAACTTAAATCAGTATACATTAAGCATGCATTATGCATTATATTTAGTACTATTAATAGCATTGATATTGATATGAGATTGAACACACAATCTACTGAGCTGATATATCCAAATGCAAGTGTGTCACCCCATGATGCATCTCATGGTATATCACGTGACTGAGGGATGCTTCTCTGGATATCTCACGACGTTCATTGACGATGATGATTGACACGAATATCAGCAGCTGGTTGTCAGAACACTGACAAGCCTCTTGGTTCTAAGGTAATGAAGAGAATAGTCTCAATTAGAGGTTTATTTGATTTGTTAAGCTGTGTTGAACACATCACCGACTTACCGACACCAAGACGGTCTGGCCTGGAAAAATCATGTCCAGTAGTTGTACGTTTTGTTCTTTCTGAGGAATATATTATCGAATGTCAGTTAATAAGTATGATATTAAATACATGTAGAAAAGATGGGCCTACCTTTGGAGTGATCGTAGTGAAAGTAGTGAGAGTCCACACTGGTAAAGGGTTTGGCTGTCGTATTAATGCTACCCTTTTGCGCTGAACTATAACTAAAACAAGTTTGAAGATAAAATTATAAATGTTGCCTCTTTCCCGTGATAATATGTATTCTACCAATACCAATACCTTTTCTCTTCTGGTGGGCGGTAATCTGTCTTCATGACTGACGTCATCTCTGGTTTTGTCCCTCTTGTCAAAGCCAACTGCTCAGTGAAGCCTTTGTCGTATTCCAAAAAGGCTTTTCTCATATCCAGGCTAATCGGGTCTCTTGGAATAGAAAATCGAAATAAATATTAAAAAACAATAACAGTCGTTTGATTTTTAGGCCCCGTCCACACGTATTCGGAAATTTTTGTATCCGTATCCGGAAATTTTCGAAAACGCTCCGAATACGGATACTTGTGGACGGTCGTATACGCAAATGTTCGAATACGCTGACGTAAACAAGATTTTGCGCATGCTCAATAAGAAAACTATCCTTCAAAGGGCCTAGGCACTCTGAGCGCACATCAGAGCGGATCAAGAAATTTCTGGATACGTGTGGACAGTGAAAACGATCCGAAAACGATTCGAATACGCTGCGTGTGGATGCGAACATTTTCGTATCCGCAAAAAAAGATTTGCGGATACAAAATTTTCCGGATACGTGTGGAGGGGGCCTTAAACTAAACTCGATAAAGAGATTAAGTATCTTAGGGCTAGATCATTTAGTATTAGTTTTGTACTTATATTGTCTAATACAGGGTGTTACTACTAACCTCATTTTATTCATTTCCTTCAGTCTCTTCTGTATGGTACTCACATCGTCTTTTACTGCACTTTGCTTCGAAATGACGGTTCTTTCGGTTGATTCACTGATAAAAGGAAAGTAAACTTTGAGGTTCATTTTATTCAGCTCATTACAGTTCTAGCTTGGCATGTGGAATATTTACCTCGGATAGACATGTGAGTAATCTTGTTCAGCGGTTTGTTTCTTTCCTGCAGCCGGTACACTTGAATCAAGAGGGGCCTTTTTAGAAAACTGATGATGCTAAAAAGAAATGAGGCAAGACAGTTAATCAGGTTACGTGTCTAACATTGTCTCAGTCGCAAAATATGCTTTTAGTTCACCTGCTCCGATCTTTTTGGTTCGCTGTCTGCTCCTAAGATGAAGTGTGAGGTGCGGTTGTCACCGGTTCGTTCCAAACATTCCACATTCTTCTCTTTAAGCATCACTGATAGAGAATCTTGATTTTGAAACTTTTCCTTCGACAAAAAAAAAACACCAAAAATCATGAATGTACTTAGAAATCTTCTAGATCTAAAGACTCGTGAGATAAAATCTTTTCCCGGTCAATACATAAACTATTTTTTCCCAGTCTGTACCTGTTTCTCCGAGATATAAGGATCTGTAGGGGGTACTATTAATGCGCCATTTGTATCCAGATGACGGTATTCTGACAGAGGTGCACGTCTTGGAGTCAATGGTCTAAAGTCTGCAGGAGGTGAAGGGAAATCTTTGCCGAACACTGAAATATTACATATAAACAGTTAGTGAAAACATTGTCATGTTAATACAATGGGTGTAATAGGTCTTCATGTCTGTCCTGACCTGATGCTTGTCTGTAGGCTTGAGCTGTTGAAGGGTTAGCGGCCAGCTCAATCGACTGTTTGGCTAAACGATTCTTCACCCATGTAATTAAATAAGTAAAAGGAAAATATATATAAATAAGGCTACGTTTACATAATACCTCATTGAAATTTAAACCAACCAAAGAGTTGTATGCGTATACGTTTAGGCGTTCCATTTACAGACCCATTATAAGGAGCTCTGCTATCTATCCTGACAAGAGTTCAAACGCCTAGAGTGCTCGTACTTGTTCCGTGAAACAAAGTTGCATAACTAGTGACTAACAGTAAAACAAGACCAAAGTAAAACAAAAGACAATGGAATTATTATGTACTACTATGTATTATCAGTTACTCTTCTTGAACAGGTCGAGTTAAACCACTCTATTTAGCCGTGCAAATTCAGAACCTGCTCTGCACATGATCAGACCGTAAAACCATTATTACTGCGCATGCTCAACGGAATAATGCGCAGTATTAAGGGATCTGGATACTAGATTGTAACAGCATATTCGGTTAAACAAACCTACTTTTTTTTTATAATTAAAGTTATCATTCTTTTGTAAAAACAATGTACTGCTATGATCGAATTTGAACCGGTAAATGACGTCTGATGCTTCGTAAACGTGGCCTAGTTGATCAATTATTAGACTGAATGACCCCTTACCGATTACAAAGAGTGTTCCGCTTTAAAAAAGGTTATTTTTACCTGCTTTCTCTTCATTTCTCTTTCTCTTGCCTTTAAATGATACAAACAATTTTTATTTATTCATATATACTACTGAAGGTGACGGACCGGTCGGTATATGAAGGTGTTCTATATGTCATGTTGTCAGTTACGTACCTCTGCAGCAGCTCTGCCTTCAGAAGCATGGTACACGAAGTCTGATTGTTTCGTAGACTTTTGAACACTGAATTTATTGGTTTCCGGGATAACCTGCAGGAAATGTCAATGTCAAAAATCAAGAGAACAAAAAGAGGAGTGATCTTGAGTACGGTTAGTTATTACCTGAGAAGACAAAGGCGGTAGAGCAAACAACGGCTTGAACTGCCACGAATCTCGGGCCACCACATAGTCTGAAATGGAAACAAAAATTTGGATCGTTTTCACGAATTGAAATAGCTAATAACCTTGATGCTTTTCGAGTGTTCTTCATAACGTAGTACTTGATATACACAAGGCTCGTTACTATACCTTTATGAGAGACAGATTTCTGTTCGTCATGGTGGTCACCAAGCTGCAATTAAGTAAAACACATACCATCAGTATATAACACTGAATTCCAAGGCCTTTAGTATTGTAGCTCCTAAAATACCTGGAAGTGAGTGCTGATGTGGTAATATGGATGACTTGGATCATCTGGTAAGCAAATAGTATAGAATACATTAGAACTGATTGGAAAAGTATATCTAACCCTTAAGCTGATCAGTATTGGTGATGGGATAGCATGTTTTCATGTAGTGAGTTCCAGTATAACTTACACTTAGACTGATCAGTATTAATATAACTTTCTTGTTGGATGCTTAGAAATGGCTTCTCTTTTCCCTCTGCTTTATCAGTTGACAAACGTGAAAAATAAAAGCTCAAGAACCTCATACCAGGAATTTCAGAACAACTGTTTACCAGGAAAACAAGCCATACTAATATCAATTTCTCATGCAATCAGTTATAACGACAGCATTTGCCAGGAATTCATTTAGAATCATTTGCTAGGAAAATCCTGGACACTACCAACAAAACCATTCACCATTCAGGATTTTGAAAAACGAATCACTAAGTCCCACTCCTCTCCTCTAAATATTGGCAGATTTATCTTCACTTACTGTAAATGTACTCTGCTAAAACACTGTAATCTATCTCTCCACCAGGTTTGAAACTGTTACTCCTGTAAAGCAAGTAGAATTTAGTGTACGATTTAATACTCGTAATAACTTTATTCAGTAAACATACTTACCGTGTTATCAAGTCGTTTATCTCCTCTTCTGTTACGGATAGTACATACGTAGTTATCATGACTTTGAGTTGTTCTTTCGTTATGCATCCAGATCTTTTAAATATTTAAAAGGTATATCAATCTTGATGAATGGAATGTGATATATTTTTACAAAGTTTGGTTACAAAAATAACATTTATTGTCTTACCTATCTGTATCATACTGGGCAAATATCTGTTGTATTTTGTCTTTCTGTCCTGCCATGTCGGCTGTTATGGCCTTGTTTATCCTTTTTCCTAATGACATCTTGGATTTGCTTTCCTTTGTACTTGCTTGTCTGCAGATTAACATTTATTACTAGATTTGGTTATACATCTTGATTAATCTTTAGTCTCATATACCGTATAAAATACACATCTCATTCACTCTGACAGCAAGCCGGTTCTAGTCATATAAGCCAGGTAAGCTCCATGAAGAATGACTTCCATCACTATCATGTAGAACATTACATACCTTGGCAACGAAAGACGACGAGCCCTATCGGTGATGCCCGAAGAGAATGGTTTGATGTAGAAGTCGTTCCGAGTGACAGAGTAAGGCATGATTGGATGTCCTGAAACATTCCAGTCTCCATTCCTGAACACGTTGGATCGATAAGTCTCAAGTGCAGTATTGGTAGAAATGGATGATGGGTTATCTGGTGACATTTTTGATGGCAGAAACCTGTTGCTGGTCTCTGTATCATAGCTGACAAGAAATTATGAAGGGCAATACTCAGTTATAATGGCTGAATATTCCAAAAATCAAGTATCGGCATCAACTTACTAAGTGCGGGTGTCTCCCATGTAAAAATGAGTAGTCCTTAAATCCCTTGTGTGATATTTTCTTTCTTTAGTACTCTCAGATGTATCTACCTTCTGCAAAATAAATTGTGATGACCATAAATAACAACTGAATATACTGAGTGGCAAAACAAAATGACTATAGATTGAGCCTGCTTACTTTGGCTTCATTGAAGGAACTATCATAGATCGAGCCGTCATTTCCAATTTTCTTATTTACCAAGTATTTCTTCGCGAAATCCTAACGAGAGAAAAGTGAAATTAATTTTCAGTCTTAATGATAATGGCAGTGAGATACTTCGTACAGATATAACTAATGATATATCAGTAATATACTTACGAATATAGCCAATGTACACCAGTACTCACAGATATGCAATGATGTATCAGCAATTTATTTACAGATATGCAATGGTATATCAGCAATACACTTACAGACATAGAATGGTATATTAACAATTTACTTACAGGAATACTAGTTCCCAGGTCAGGCTGCGCCTTTTTAGGAGCATCCAACCACTTTTTTTCAAAATCTTTTGATGTTGTAGGAAGTTTATGGTTACTACTACTGCCAAAACTAATACTAGAAACATCCTGAAATATCAACATTCAATGCATGCATTAGAAGTGTTATATAGATAGCTTACTCAAGTCCATAACGCCTAGCTTCATTCCGGTCCTCGCGCATTTTTTCATGCCTTGGAGAGAAATCTTATCTTACCCGATCTACAGATTTGACCTTTCTCCTGGTGTCATTCAGTGCTGGCAGTGGTTTCTTTAAAGATTGAAAAAAAATTAGTTCAAGGGAGGTATGATCGAGTACTGATCTTTACGCCGACCCATGCAGTCGGTGGGCAGTTCAGAACTAAAAAACAGATTAAAAAGGAATTTCGTTGTTGTTTCAAACAAATTTCCACCCTGTTTTAGCCATTTGACATACTCATTACGGATTTATTACTCTTCCCCACGGTCGACAACAACAAAAAATCACCAAGAAATTGTGCAGCTGTGATCACTCACGAGCCTTTTGAAAGGACCAAGTACACTGATACCTGCTATAAGTATCAGGGAGGGGGGGATATTAACGTATTCCTTGATTACGTACGCATCATAATACTTTGTTGCCGTATGCAAGCACGCGCTATATACCATCACACAACACTACAGAACCTAGATCTATCATCCATGGCCATGGTATCTAAATATAGTGAAGGTGGAAAGCCTCTTTAAAATAAAACAACTAAAAACGGCTCAGTTTTCGAACGACAACAGAGAAAATTGGAATTTACCTTAAAGTTGTTCGAAGTAGTAGTGTTCCATGGATCTAGCCTGGTGACTTCCAAGTCCCACTCGCCTTTTTGTAGTACATGATCTTTTACCAGAAGATCTTTAATAGCGTTGCTAGAACTGAGTCGGTCGGGTCCGTACAAACTATCACGGAAGATATCCATTGCTTTACAAACAACCAAATCCACGAATTATGACTCGTTTACACATACATTGATTTCTGTTTACCGATCCACTAACGCAAAGCAAGCAATACTGACCTTCGTGATGTTGCTTAGCAACGTCTAATTAGTATTCATCACGCTAATTGTTATTAGAATCTAATGTTCCTTTGTTTTATAATCAATAACAAAACAAAAGCAAATACAAATAAAAGCAATACCGTAATTTTACATTAAACGTTAAAACTGAATGCTTGAAACATAAACCAAGTTGCAAGTAGAAATGAGTGTTACTATATCAATGTATAGCATAATAAATAATCATACAGAAACTATAAAATGTTTTCTTAATTTAACTCGTGTAAAACTTTAAAAAATTATGAATCATGTCATCGTCGTCATCTTTATCTTATATAGCAGTGGGCATATTAGCTTTCTTATATACGAGAAGTCCACAATAATCGTTCCTACCTGGAGTGCTGACGTCATGTGATAATGATGTCAACGCTGGCCTCAAATACAACGGGCTCACTAATACTCTTGTTAGTTCTCTCAACTCATTTAGATTTGGGTCTCTTGGTGAGCGCTCTTGGTAAGCATTGATCTTTAAAAAGGAGATCAATAATCCAAGGAGACCACTACATTGACATGCTAAACGAAGGAGAGAATGTAGGGATAGAGTTTCTTCATTCAAAGCAGCTTCTTTCAGGTTTAAATCAACTGAGACAGCGACGTGAACTTTGTGATGTGGAGCTGTGTGTTGGTAATGTTCAAGTGTTGGCCCATCGTGTTGTACTCTCAGCTTGTAGCGCTTATTTTGATGCAATGTTTACTGGCAACCTGTCTGAGAGTCAAAAACAAGTCATTTGTATCAAGGAAATCGATGAAGTTGCTTTAAAAATCCTCGTAGATTTTGCATATACTGGCAAAGCCGAGGTCAATCAACACAATGTCCAACTTTTACTCCCAGCTGCCAATATGCTACAACTTACTAAAGTTAAAGAAGCGTGTTGTAGATTTTTAGCTAAACAACTACATCCTAGTAACTGCTTAGGCATTGCTAAGTTTGCAGAGACATATTCTTGTTATGGTTTGGTAAAAAAAGCCAAAAGGTTTGTACAAGATAACTTCAGCTATGTCATTCAACAAGAAGAATTTGTACTATTGCCGTTCAACCAACTGCTTGAACTTGTAAAAGACGATAACTTGAACGTACCATCAGAACAAGTCGTTTTTGAAGCTGTTATTTCGTGGGTGAAATATAGGATTTTAGAGCGGGGACCCTATCTAGCTAGTTTACTCCAAGCAGTTCGTCTTTCGCTGTTAACTGTACGATTTCTTAACAAATGTTTTGAATCAAACGAGTTGATAAAATCAGACCGTAAATGTCAGAATCTAATAAACAATGCTCTAAAACATCGTCTGATGCCAGCTAAAAGACATTCCTTTGAGCAAGGCAACCAAACCCAGAGACGTCCAGTTTCTCGTATTTATGCGCTTGGAGGAAAAAATGGGTTGTTTGCGACTTTAAGTAGCGTAGAGTTATATGAACCACTGAAAGAAAGATGGCGGGAAGTAACTCCTATGAACATGAGACGATTCGAGTTTGGAGCTGCTTTTTTAAATGGTAAGAGAAAAACTATAATCAATAACTAATATAATTATACATTAGCCTTCAGCCATCCCTAGCTGATATCGTGTGAACTTGACATGATAAATGTATTATTTGTAGGTTTTTCTGTAGATAATACATTTATGTCAAGTTCACTCAATGTCGCAATGGAGTATAAAATACGTTTGCTCAAGACCTCCACAGTTTTATCTCCAGCCTACGGCGTGGGCAGATAATATAGCCTTGTCTTGACATTAACAATACCTTGGCCAAACTCGTCCAATAATTTTCAATTTGTCAATGTTAGCCTGTCTGTGCAAGGTAGCACCATTTGAAATCTTGTTTTATTGCACTAGATTAAAAAAAAATACATTCCCAATGTGATTACTGATTTAGAACTTTTTATGGTCTACAGGAAAACTGTATGCAGTTGGCGGGTTAGTGTGTGGAATGGGTTTACACAGTAGTACTAGTACACCCTTGAGGTACTGTGATAACAGTGTGGAGTGCTATGATCCTGATAAAGCAGAATGGACAGTAATGACACCCATGCACCAGTCTCGCAGCAATCATTGTGTGCAAGCACTAGGTAAAGACTTTCATATCATAGAGTTAGGATATGCACTCAGATTGGTTGAAAACTGTGCTTTATCAGTGAACAAAGCACAGTGCTGATGCCATCCAAGCGCACAAAGTGCTGCTAGAACCTGCAACTGTCTTTCTTTTTACATAAATATATTCAACACTGAAAAAAAAGTAACTATATATTAAAAAGAATAAAACAGCTTTTTTTGTGCTCCATTCAGTAATAAAGCACTTGGAAAGCGCCGTAAGCACTCAAGAAGTGTGAAAAGCTATGTTTATTACAGAATGGAGCACAGAAAAAGCTGTTTTATTTGTTAAGTATGATACCTGTAGATACATGTAGATTTGTTATCATTTAGGCTTCTTTTTCCCTTCCAGATGAGTATCTCTATGCTCTAGGAGGATATGATGGTACAACCTACCTAAATACTGTGGAATGTTATGATGCCAAATCAAATGAATGGAAACACTGTGCACCCATGAAGTTTAGTCGCAGTTGTTTTGCAACAGCAGTTGCAGATGGCTTCCTGTATGCGTTAGGTGGATATGGACCTTCATACCTCAGTACTGTAGAGCGTTATGACTCGGAAACTAACACCTGGGAAATGATGGCTGCTATGAGTACAAATAGGATAAACTTTGGTGTGGGTGTTATTTCTGGTTGTCTTTTTGTAGTCGGTAAGTTATTATTATTTATACATCTTCTCATTAATCCCATATAGGTAACTGTCCAATTATTTTCTTAATTGCACAGGTCTTGTTGATATGGGATTAATTAGGCAGCTATATAATTAATAGGTAACGGGATTTCATGCTCCCCAATCAAAAAATAATTAGACTCGAAAAATTCCTCTGACTGCCAAATTGGACTCAGCCTACGGCCCCATCCAATATTGGAAGTCCTCGGAATTTTCCTCATCCAATTATTTCTTAATTGGGCAGCATGGAGTCCTATTACATATACTTATTATTTTATTGATGTGTATTAATGCTCTCTAACATCTAAGCAATATATATTAATTAGCTGTGAGCTCAGTTGGTTAAGCATTGGTTTATTGTGCAGGAGGCCATGGGCTCAAGCCTAAGCTGGACCATTACTCAAGGTCTTTAATTAATTGAGCAGAAATTGTTGCCTTTATAATTATATCTACAAATGTTTAGACTTTGAAGAGGGTCTGGAAGGGTTTTGCAGGAGGGGAATTTCAGGGAAAGATAGAGCATGATTTGATGTCCAACCCCCCCCCCCCCCCTGTTGCAGACCCTTTTTACCCTGTCTCTCCATTATTCATCTTCCTTCTTGCTCAAGTTTAAAGTCGTGTTCAGTAATGAACCAAAAATGTCAAAATTGTAGACAGTGAGAAGAATAACTACCAAAAACTATTTTTGTCAGAGAACAACAAAGAATGGCTGTATCAAGCTTCCAAAAATATATGGAGCTCTTGTACGTCACTCTAGCGTGCCCGCCCTAACATCAATATTTAAATATGTGCGCCCAAATGCCAATGGTACACTGAAAAAGATCAGGTCACAGATGCAAATTTGTCTGTAAGAGTTTTTCAAAGATTCTTTATCAGAGACAAACATTTCAATAGTATTACTTGTTTGTTATATTAAAAGATTACTGCAGACAAAAATGGAATAAATTTGCACTCCGCTTCACCCCCACCCCCCAAACTTTCCATTGCTGTATCTATTGACATTAAAGTCCTTTATAATATTACTTATGTTTGTAGGTGGTCATAATGGTGTATCCCATCTTAGAAGTGTAGAATGTTTTGATCCTATCTCTAATGAATGGACAATGGTTGCTCCAATGAATAAACCAAGAACTGGACTTAGTGTTTCTGTACTCAATCAACTGCTGTATGCTGTAGGAGGGCATGATGGATGTGGATATCTTAATATTGTTCAGTGTTACAATCCTCGTACCAATGCCTGGCATAATGCTGCACCAATGATTTCAAGTAGATGTAGTTTTGGAATTGCAGCCATGTAGTCTGACAAGTTTCTACCTTAATTAATAGATGGTATGTATCACCACATTATATATTTTATTTAAAAAACAAATATTTTAAAAAACAAAATGGATTTGAAAGCTATTACTTAAATATCAATGTTGATGGACATCTGTATTTAAGAGTCACAGATGTCCTTCTCTTTCATATACCTTCAAAGGCTTTATACATTTTGAAATCACATCTGTTTTGCAATTGGAAAGAGTCTCAGCACATATAAGTATTATTGCAATACTGAAATCTTTAGTAATGAATGTTTTCCAATTTTACCTTGTGATAAATACTTGTACATTTTAGAAAATAAGATAGATTATAATTGATATCAATTAATTTCAGGACACCGACATCCTCTCCACATGTATCTGGATATTTTTGAAAGAGAATGTTTTATTATGTTTTCAAAACAATTGTTGTTCACACGTAGCATTTTCAAATAGTTTACACCTGTGCACATGTATCCATTTTCCAAAATTGCATTTTTAAGGCCAATCTGCAAAGAAAAAATATTGTTTTTAAAAATATCCAGATACAGCTGATGGATGGGGCTTGAATGTACATAGGGAATCTTTCCTTTTTTTTACAAATTATAAGAATCATATCAGGAATGGACTTTTGATAACTTCACTGTTTATGTAGTTTATCCCCAAAGAGAACTAACAGTCAGAAAAGATAAACTTTGATAACATTCTGTGGTGCATAAACATTGTAATAATGCAGTAAGTCATTGTTTTTATATTTTAAAATGTATATATCTCATTTTAGGCGTAGATAGGTTTATGATAAATAATTACGCATATTAAATATTTTAAATAAATTCCTAGAAAATACAAAACTTGATTAACCTCTTTACCAACTGAAATAACACTGATTTGATTTTGGAGTAGAAGACAGATGACTTGATAATATCATAGAATATTACAGTCTACACAAGAAAGGGTACTTTGACTAGTTGCATGATTGGTCTTCCCTTAAATACTATTAATTACCAAATAATATCAATCCTATCAATGTGAATAAATGCAATCTAATCAAATTAAAGTCTATCTAGTCTTTCCATGTTTTGATGGTTATACTAAAAGGTATGCTCTTCCATCTATGTTATTCAGTCTTTCCATGTTTTGATGGTTATACTAAAAGGTATGCTCTTCCATCTATGTTATTCAGTCTTTCCATGTTTTGATGGTTATACTAAAAGGTATGCTCTTCCATCTGTGTTCTTCAGTCTTTCCATGTTTTGATGGTTATACTAAAAGGTATGCTCTTCCATCTATGTTCTTCAGTCTTTCCATGTTTTGATGGTTATACTAAAAGGTATGCTCTTCCATCTATGTTCTTCAGTCTTTCCATGTTTTGATGGTTATACTAAAAGGTATGCTCTTCCATCTGTGTTCTTCAGTCTTTCCATGTTTTGATGGTTATACTAAAAGGTATGCTCTTCCATCTATGTGCTTCAGTCTTTCCATGTTTTGATGGTTATACTAAAAGGTATGCTCTTCCATCTATGTTCTTCAGTCTTTCCATGTTTTGATGGTTATACTAAAAGGTATGCTCTGACCTGAGAGTTAAAATATTTATATTGTTACTATCTAAATATAAATTTGATTGAAATACAACAGCTGTTGTCAATCTGTATCAGAGGAAACAGATTCTTTATGTATTCCTTTCAGGGCTCGAAATAGGAATTTTTATTAGCCTTCCATAGTAAAGGAGCATGGTAAAAGGAGGTCATTCCAGTAAATATTGCATGCCATTTTATTATTCATTTGTCAGCACATTGTTATTTTCTCCTGCCAAACCTGAAATTTGGCCTGTCATTTGGCCATTGGCAGGCAGCTATTTTGAGCCCTGACCTTTAAATATAAAAATCTTATAATATGTCTTAAACTATTTATACATATCAAACCTCTAATAAGTGGTGTTTTTGATCAAAAATATTCATACATATTCAACCTCTATTGAGTGGTCTTTTTGATCAAAGATATTCATACATATCAAACCTCTATTGAGTGGTCTTTTCAATCGAAGATTTTCAAACAACCATAAGAAGCCTTTTTGTACAAACCTCTATTAAGTGGAGTTGTGATATCAGCACAACTGTTATCAACTGAATAAATCCTAAAGAAATCAAGATCTGAACCCATGTCTGAAAATAAATATTTAATGAACGTTAATTCTATCGATAGTAAAAGAGTAGTGTGTGGACTGGGAAGCATCCTTGCTGTGTAGTGAAAGTCTGTGAAAGGAAACCCTCTTCTTTTCTCTACCAGGGGCCACAGAGCACCCTTAAAAGTGAAGGGGCTAAGGTTAGAAAATATGAGAGACTAGTATGGGAAAAGTCAAAGGATATTTACGTAAATCCTCTATTTAGCCCCCTCCCCCCCCCCCCCCCCCACTCTAATAAGCCCCCCTCTCCAATAACCCCCCCCCCCCCCCCTTTTAAAGGAAAAAATTTGTTAAGCTCCCCCTCTCTTTTTAGCCCCCTCCCCTCCCCCTTCACAACTAAAGAATCACGTGGTAATGTACCAATGGAACATTTAATGATTGTTTAGAACATTTCGTTTTAGCTTGCTTTGTTAATGTTACTGTGTTTTAGTTTTGCTGCTCACAATAATCGTAAATTATACCTGAGAGACTAACACAGGTGAATCAAACAATAAAAATTCCATGTACATCACTACAGATTATGCGAGATGGTCAATAGTAATGCTTCCGTTTAATCCTGAGTTACAATCATATTACATCCTGACAGCGTACAACTTACTGCGTTTCGACTAAATCAATAAGCCCCCCTCTCAATTAAGCCCACTCTCTCCAATAAGCCCCCCTCAAACGTGCCTGAACTAAATAAGCCGCCGGGGGGCTAAATAGAGGATTTACGGTATTCCATGGTGGAGGATAGAGTATTTCTTTTCTTTTTGAGAAGTTCTGTACTGTGAATTCTTGTATATCTATAATACTGACCGGCTTATTACGGTGTACATCTCCAGTATATTCGTCGTGCATATGATTTCTCTTTGGCAAGAGCATAGTAGGTCAAAGAAGGGAGTAAAGTAAAAGTGCTTACCCATAGTTTGTCAAAGAGAATAGCCATCAAGGTGAACTGTATAACGGCATCAGCACTTGACACTTTCCATAACCAGAACACCAGCCAAGTAAAGCGATAGTTCAACACTTCTATCTGAAGATCCTTTCATATCGAAACAAGTAATTATGGTAAATAGTATAAACAAAGCTAACATAATTAAATCAAACAAGGGAGCATGTCGTACAATTATATTAAAATCATCGCCGTCAGACCTCTAATATAAGCGAACAATCCGCGTCAAGATAGGGGGAGGGGGGCGTTGACTGTACGCATAATTGTTTGGGCGGATAAATTTCGTTCGATGCCCATCTTTTAAAACGAGAAAAAGAACAGTTTGAATAATAAACGATGGAAGCTTTTTAATGTAAATTATACTCACTTATTGAAACGTGCTCAGCTGCCCTTTCTGACACTTAAACACTCGAATGAGTTCTGATGTATACAGTATTATAATAAATGAAGAAAACTCTCTTGATTCCTTGGCCTACCACCTACTGTTTCTAGATAAACTTAAATCATTTAAACCTTCCTTTGATATTTAATTCCTTTTCATCTAAAAATATCTTGTGTGTAATTGGATTATTGAATAAACAAAAACATCAAAGAGGGCCTGATGAAAAGATATGTAGTATTAGCATTTCATTTTTCCTCCGAGATTAACGTTACTGGTTGAATAAGACAGAACCTGATGTAATGAAAACAACAGATTGATGTGATAGCAACAAGAAACTAATTCATGGAGAAACTTTTTCTTCCTTTTTCAGAGATCTTTTTTACTTACCTTGGGTATATTTGAATTTCTTGACTCAAAAAGCTGAACATAGGACCTTAGGTAGAAGTCCCATAGTGCACTCCTCATAATCAATTGAACAGTCGCTGCTACCATTCTTACCACCACCGCAGGTCGATTCCAGTGAACAAGTTGTTCTCCTTCACGTGAGCACTCGTTTAATATCGCCTTTCTGCCGAGTTCTTGATCTCTAAAATCACTGCCAAAAGATACGACTCGAACTCGTTTTACAGGAGGAAAATGCCATAGAAATAGGGTACAAGCTGTTGCCATAAGTATCCCTCCGCACATATCACTGAATGCGTCTATAAGATATCCGAACGAACCAAAGCCTGACTCGTAACTATTCTTTTTATCAGTTTGAGCACGAAATACCACGCCGTCCAATATGTCAAGTTGATAGCGAATCTCGTACAAAAGCACTCCTAGCCTTCGAACACAAAGACTGCCTGATATCATGCACTTTGCTGCTACTACAGCAGCAAATAAATGAACACCACTTATCAGGTTAGGAGTTACACCGGGAAAACTAGAAATTCCCATTCTTTCATCTGCCAGTTCCATCAAAGGAAGGTTGATATAATGACTGGTGTGATCCTGCATTCGTAGTTTGACAGTTTTGACTGGGAACATCATGTATTTAGCACTAGAGGCGTTATAAAGAGACCCGTGATCAGCTAACTCACCGAAAAAACTAAGATCCATCCACACGAAAAACGTAAAGAGGGAAAAAATAAAATAAAATCCGCAGCTTTCCTCACAGCCCCCCATGTTGATCGTCGTTGATGCTATATTGACATACGTCATCAAATAGAAAAACTGCGCTTACTGTAACAATAATTTATTCTACTTTCCTTTTCCGACCTTTTCTCACGTCCTCGAAGAAAACACACCGATTCTGTTCATATATTAACAGTTGATAGCAAGTGTCGACGATCGTCGATTCATTTCTCATTTGTCATTTCAACCGCTCAGAAATAAACGAGTCGCTTTGGCGTTATCACCGAGGAAGGAAACAGTGAAAAGGAGTGCGATCTGTCCTCTCGATGTATACTGAGCCGATCGGGTACAGTACCCTGTGGGACTGATAATCGAGTGAAATGCAGTTGCTTTGTCTGAATTAACTTTTTTTAAATCTTTTGCCATCGGGCAAAAAAGGTTTTAAAAGCATTAGTAACGAAACAATAACATTGTATGCGCATGCCAATCACAAAAGAGGAAAAAACGTCGTCCATCTTTCTACCTTTCGCTTTGGAAGGAAATGAAAAAATGACAAGCTTGAATTTCTTCTGGTTTTGTCAGGTCTTTTTTACAGCTAGAAGTTCTATGAAAACCAACCAATGACTGATATCTAGCCTCCGATGATGTTAGGATAATCTTACTAAATACCAATTACATGTTGTCAGTGAATGGAAGAACCGGTAATGTCGTATAAAGAAAAAGGACCTGTGTGGCACAACAGGTAGGTAAGATTTACAATATGAAGGACGTTTTACTAACCCAGTCCAACCCCGAGTGAAATAGTACTCTTGGAAACAGTTTTTATTTGTGACAAAAGTTTTTATCTCATAATACCAATTTAAAGTGAAATGTGTTAATTATAAGCACTACGAGTGATTTTACTTGGCCTGTGAAATAAAACAAAGGAATTTATGTCTATTACTATATATTATGCTTACTTTTTTCGGCCAAGTAAGATCACTATAATAAAACAACAAATCATTTCATAATTCTTTACTAGAAGGCTCTCAATGTTCACAAAAATAGTGAGAAGAGGGAAGCATGCAGAAACAGATAAGACTTTTCCCCTTCTCTTACTTGACTAATTGTATAGCTACCTATTAATCCCATGTAGGTAACTGTCCAATTATTTTCTTAATTGGACATTATTTACCTATATGGATTAATAGATAGAAATGTAATCAATAGGTAATAGGACTCTGTGCTATCCAATTGAGAAATAATTAGACCTGAAAAATCCTTCTGACTGCCAAAATAGACAGCCTACAATTGCACAGCATGGAGACCTATTACATAAATATAATACCTCCCAAATCAGTATAATATTGATCTCGGCCAGACACAATCTCTCATTCCCACGATCGTTAATAAGATCTAAGTATTTCTCAGGTTGGCTCAAGTTCAACTAATTTTGATAACTTTGTCTTTACTCTATGTTGTAATGAATTTGGTTAAACTTTCTTCAAGTAGTCCCAGTTAGTGAGTCCGCACAGTAATACCTCCAAATAGTCTATTGTACAACATAATTATAGTGCAGCAAATACTAAAATCCAAGAAATAAAATCAATTATGACCACTGTACAAATATATAGTCTATATATATTCTCATATACAAACTCAATTGTTACTGCATAATAGTTTGTATTCGCTCACCAAGTCAATATATCAACATACAGGAGGCAATTTGACTTTATTTCATGGATTTAGTGTTTGTGCTTTAGTTTTCATAACAAATTACTGATCTTGCATCACTAATGACAATAAAAATCTCATTAATTTTTCGTAAGTTTTCAAGTAAAAAGCAACAAAAGCCCTTTCACCTATTTTCAGTGGAAAAAGTCCCAAGATAATTTTGACCAGATATGATTACAGTTATTTTGCTTTCCAATGTACAAGATTGATCTGTGGAGTATGTCAACAGATATTTCAAGTTTTCTGTAAAGCATCCAAATCAGCATCCAAATCAGTATCGAGCATGTGTAGAAACTTCCCTCCAAGTAATAATACAATGTTTGGCTCAGAGAAATACCTCTACTGCAATTGTCATTGCAGGTGTCTGTTCTGACCTTATACTGCATGTACCCCTTTAGTGATTCAAGTACAGTGAAAGACTACATCCCACATGGGCATTAGCCACAGCCTATTTTATGAAGTCAATCAAGAATCAAATGTAAACCACAGAAAAAGAGTAAAAGTAAAATGCATTTGTTACTCATACTGCTGATAGTAATCCAACTTCTGACTATAGTCAACCGTTGAAAAATGCATCTCCATGAATACCAAATGTTCCTATTGTTTACTAAGAGCCTAATATATATTTTGCTTTTTATACATTTCCTTTACCTAGAGCAAGCTAAATATTTCATGATTCCTGAATAATATTAGATTTTAATTTTCCCCATTTCAGACCATGTGTCATTCTCTAGAGTATCATTTAAAGACTTTATAAGACATTATTGGATTAAAGTCATTTTTAACTGGTGGATACGTGAAGCATAGAAATAAGTAATGGCGATTAGCTTGAATATGCAAACTCACTAAGATGTTTGCAGATTGATATTGAAAAGATCATCAATCGTCTTATTTAAATTATACTTGAAACTTGAATTTTGCTGTTGGATGTGGAAAGAGTTGGATGATATCTAGCACTGAGCATGAGCACAGGTGAACGTAGCTTTATTATCATTTATTTATATATAAAGAATCAAGGAAAGATGCAGGTTCAAATAAAATATGATAAACTAAACGTCTACACTAGTCTTTCAATGAGTGAAATGTCAAGTGACTCTAGCTCAAATGATAAAATAATTCATTACAGGATTTGCTTCAAAACAACAAATTAAAAAAAACTAAAATAAGTAAACATTGAAAGAAAAATATAAGAACGATTGCTCATCAATTAAACCAGTTTGATTGTTAAAAAATTAAGTGAACTACTTTGAAAGGGGAATCCAATCTCTGAATCCACAAGTTCACCAAAGGTTAATATTGGTTTGACTGTTTGCACTTGAGAAGACAAATGGATATGGATACAACTTAAAAAAACAATCTTATTCTCTAGAGAATGATGTGGTCTGAAATGGACAAAGGTCTAATCAAACCGCCCTTTGGCGAACTTGTGGATACCAGTTGAACTTTCCAGAGATTGGGCTCCCTGTGTCCTTATGCTTGTTGACATCCAAAGGTTTTAAAGTATTTCACTCGATTTCATATTTTAAATGCTCAATTTAACTGGTAAGATGATAAGTCACCCTTTTATTTTCCTTTTAACACCTACTTTGTTTAGTTCTTTGTTATTTTGTTGAGTTTGGAAGCGAATTCTGTGATGAATTGGAAAAACGTTGCATTATGCGTTACTACTTATCTTGACCTTCAAGGGTCATCACGGCGCTTACAATTAACACTTTATTTACACTGTGAACTAAGCGAAATACTTTAGAATACTTTTTTTAAAATTTCATTCGTTTAATAGTCTCGAGCGACATCTATTGAGTAGATTTGTACCTTCGCAGTTTAAAAGATACAAGAACATTGCTTCGGCTGTTTGTGATGTCCGACTATCAATCTACTTTTAATTCAGAACGGCTTATTTGGATGTCAAAACTAGCCGAACTTTCTTAATACTCCATGACTCTCGTTTTGAAATCTAATGAAAAGTTCTTTTTTCGATGCGTCCAGTCCAGCTCTACCCACGAGTCTTCTAAATAGAGGATCTAAATATGTTGACGATTTTACATAAGCATTTCTGTTTACTTTATCGCATCAGCAAAAAAAGGTTTGACTCATTGGAAATTTAGTTTTAGGCGTTAATCGTATTATTTTACTTCCAGTTGCATCTTTCCTCAATTCTTTTGATATAAATAATCCGAAGATAAAACTAAGTGCGAGTGTGCGCTTGTGCAGAGTGGGTCCACAGTGCTAGAAGTATCCCACATGAAACATCAACAGTTCATTTCCTCATTTAAATAGCGAAAGTAGTCTATACTGAATAAGAGCAATGTGCTTGTTAGTGTCGGGAAATGTTCGTAATCAGATGACGTAAGGCGATCAATATACGTTTAATTATCGATCTGTTAACATCTTAATGAGCGAGTGACACATTTGCATATTCAGACCTCTCACAGTAACTCGTTTCTACGCTTCGCTTATCAACGAGTTAAAAAGGACCAGAGTTTATTAGTAATCAGGCTGTACTATACTCTCCTCCTTATATATAAGCTACCAACTTATGGTTAAAAATATGTCTTCAATTCAATCAGTTTAATTTTTTTTGTACTTAATGTACATTTATGCAGCATCCAGTAGTTCAGGAATGTCCCTTTTTTCACGTTTTAAACGACTTTGAGTTCCCGCACAACTGAATACTGATCATAGGCAATACTCTTCCATTTCATCTTTGTTCACCATCATAGTGTTAGAGTCAACAATGTTTTCTTCCACTGTGGTTTTATGAGTACATATCCTACCTTTTCTTTATATTTTAAACACCAAAATCCCAATCTCTCACAATGCTGCAGCATTCAAATATGCTCTTACCTTGAAAAAAAAAAAGTATAAATAGTTCAATAACAGAATAAGAACTTCATCTTAATGCACTAAAAGAAAGTAAACATTGGATTATATACGGTTTTAATTTAAACCATGCTCTCTGCTAAAAGCAAAGTTCACTTCTGTCCTTGTCTTGCAGGTGACAAGAGGAACCCTTTTTTAAGCAGGATATTGAATTGAGTTGGATACCAACCATATTATGAGATGACTCAGATGTTAGTCCTTGTTCAGATGAAGCACTAATCATAAGTTAAAGCTATTTACCTCCATCAAGTGAAGCTGAGAGAGTGCAATAACACCAGCTATCTGGAACCAGCCAATGTAGAAAACCATCTTTAACCAAACCTAGCAATATAGACGCCACTTATTAGACATATAACAGACTTACATAACCCATATAGCACAGTTACAGTACGTACCCATGATATATAACCCCTGTATATATGGGTCACATACTACTACCATACTGGCATACATGATTCTTATAATGGCTGATGATGCAATGCTGAGCAATGCTGCTCATTCAACATAAATGTGGATAGCTTCAATTCAGGTCAAAACAAAAGGTCAAGTTCTACATTTCTTCTATAAAGTCGCCTTTGGCTCACGCTTCCTTTGCACTTCTTTTTTGCTTACATCACTTCCTGCATGCTTTATTACTGAATGGAACATGGAAAAAAGCTCATTTCTTTGTAAAATACATGTTTTTGGTATTAAGTACATACCCATGATTTATCAAATAACATGGCCAGTAGGGTAAATTGAAAGAATGCATCTGCACTGGATATTTTCCACAGCCACATCACAAGCCAAGTACTCCTGTAGTTAAGAACCTCTGCTTGTAATTCCTAATGAAAAACATAATAAAGACCACATAGATTATTTTTCTCTTATAAAACAGCATACATATCCTAAGGATCAGTCATATGTGCAGTGTATGTTTTTTTGTATATATAAAGATGTCAAAGCTCAGTTCTATTCCATTCAAATCATCATCCCTCTCTGTTATGGTGAAATGTTGTGAAATTGAACTTAACGCCATAAGACAAGAATCAAAGAATACTTTTTAGCACAACCCACATGTCTTCTCCAAAGACTTTAAGAATTATTACACTCTTATTTCAAAAAAGATACTTGGAGCCAAAGGAGATAAGCAATAGGACGTTCCAAGACAAAAATTGATCTACAAATGACATTGGATATCTCAACACTGAGCTCCAAGTTCTTGATGATTGAGAATAAGCAGCAGAAGTCATATTTCCAGCTATTCTTGGACCTTGGAATGATCTGTCTCCTATAATTGCTATATAATTGCCTTTGGCTTTGTTTGAGGTACATGTATCAACCTAGCAATGTGCCATTTTTTTTTCTACTTAAAAGTATCTTTAGGATATAAGGGGATTTGTTGGTGCTTTGCTTTGGCCAATACATATGGATGAAAGAAAAGACATAATATTTAGAGTTCAAAACCAAAGTAACTAATTTAAATTCTTGTTTATTAATTTTCAGAAAACAGATGTTTTTCTTCATATCCGTTGAGTCTAATTTCTATGATGAAAGAAATAAACTTGAAATTCTTTTAGATACACCAAAAACTTGTAAGGTGAGTTTAAAACCATTGAGATTTTCGAAAACTTTTACAAACAAGCGCTTAATTGTTTTGCACCTTGAGATTTTCTACTAGTTTCTACATCTTTTATGACATTTTATATTGGTTTAAAGAGTACATATCAAACACTTTCTGTCTGATGAAGAATATTTCGAAGGCAAATAGAGAAAAGCCTTCAAAGGTTTTCAAGAAACTGAAATTCAATATAAATAATAATGTATATCGTGAGGGAAATGAAGTAGCCAAGACGAAAGGGTTTTTAAGAGCTCTTGAATAATTCAATAACATTTCTGGTTCACCTAACAGGGCTGAGTGTCCCCAAAATAAACAATTGCTTTATTCAAATAAAGTGAAAAAAATTGTTAAGTACAGCCTTTATAAGAGCCTATCTTTTCATAATTTATAGACTGAATATCCAGCCTTAAACCTCTAGCCTGCGACAGCAATTAATTGCTTAATGGGAAAGAAATCTACAACAAAGTAAGTTTGTACATATACGTCCTGAAAGACCTACCAACCATCAGAACACTTGATGAGTAAATGAAGGATAAAATAAGGATATATAAAACTTTTTAATACCAACCTTTGGATAATGTGGATTAGGAAGCTCAAGTAATTCATGGTATGAACGAACAAAGTGGTCCCAAAAACCGCTTCTTCCAATCACTTGAATAACAGCCATCAGTACCGTAATGGTAATGGTACGGCGATCTACATGCACAAAGGAATAGGTCGTCTTTTCTGGTTTAGTGGGATAGTGTTCGGATAATAGCCCTACTCCTGCTTCTACATCTTTTCGTATGCGGACTTTTTTCAAGGGAGGAAAACGATGTAAAAACACGCCTAATGAGAAAGCCATTAATAGTCCTCCACCAAAATCCATGGCTGCATCGACTAAATACCCTGACGAACCCCAGCCTGAAACGAAAGTCTTCTTGTGAGCCTGTGCTCTATACACAACACCATCAAGTAGATCTAGTTGGTTTCTGAACTCGTATATAACACAGCCGATTCGACGGAAAGCAAGATGCTCGGAGATGGCAAATTTACAGGAGATAACAGCGCAGAAAAAGTGGAAGGCGCTGATAACATTTGGAGTTATGCCAGGAATAGACGAAATACCAAGTTTTTCTTCTGATAATTCCATGAGTGGCAAGTTTATATAGTGGTCAATATGTTCTGTCATACGAAGTTTCACACTTTTGACGGGAAACATCATCTTTGAAGCAACTGTTGAGTTGTAGTTGGATCCATAAACTGCTAACTCGTCGAAGAAACTTAAATCCATCCATAACAGGTATGTCAACAGTACAAAGATAAAGTAAAACCCAAAGCTTTCTTCACACCCTGCCATGCTTCACTAGAGCATTCAAGATCCAACGTAGTGCGAAGAAATGCAGAGGGTTTTAAGAGACTATTTCTTTTTCACCGGCTTGTCGTCCTTCGTAAACACTTCCACTTGGCTTCTCGTTGGACGACGATCATACGATGCTAGTCACTAGTACCCAGGGTTAGCAAATAATAGTGCATGCTCACATATCAAGTAGACTGGTATACCAAGGGAGGGGGGTACCTGCTTACCCAAGTCCGGCTGACCTCAACCCTTTTTCTTGCACCTGGCACCTGGCTAAACCCTATAGACTGAAATCATTTTTTCAGAAAAACCTAATATCTAATGTTTATGTTCCGTCAGGGAACTAATTAGTCGGACAAGCTTGTTAATAACACTGAAAAGATAGACAACTTCAAATCATAGTTAATAGATATTAACTATGTTCAAATGTAGGGGCTGTAGTCATAGTACTAGGAGCTATCTGTCGGTATTTTAACATTTTAAAATAGGTTATACTAAATTATCATTACACGTGTGAGTAATTAGTACTAGATTCAGCTAGGCTTAAAGGCTTTTATGACATGCAGACGACCAATTACAACTCAAATCACCACTGACTTTTTCAAATAAAACTCATATGAATGTTTGTAATATCTGATCATTGATGGAATTTTCTAGAAACCAGTCAGTTTTTATTACGAATATTTAAAAGCCTGGGAGGGTCAATTCTGAGAAAGAATGGCCAAGTTATTTATAGGCCGTTGCGCATCAAGTAACATTTGGACGGCTGCGCGCGCAATTGGTAATGTGACTGTGTGGAACTATCTCACTAAAACAACGAGAAAGGTATTTCAGTGGTTACTAGGTATTACAAATCTGGCACCCTCCTCCAATATGAGCAACTCATCGAGCCCAGAATGTGCGCAACGATATAACTACTCCATTGACTGAAACGGTTCAACGGCGTTCAGGTCTCTTAGATCAGGTGATGGTGGGGTGACTCAATCATCCCAAACGGAAGTTCATTCGAACAAAAACGGTCGACAAACAAGATAAAATTGAACCGGTGTCCCCGGAAGGGGAGGGGGGAATCTCTTGAAAAGTGGGTAGGGGGGCTCGACGGAACTTTTAGGGTCGAAAATGAGACCTCGCGTACCTTTTAGGGTCTCCGGCTGACGCCGTACCTTTTTGGGTCAGATTTGTTCGTTTTGAAAAATATCAAACGTAATACGAGAATATATATGGTTGGAAAGGTTGTCATTTTAAATGTGGTCGTACCTTTTAGGGTCTGAAATCAGCATATCAGTTAAGTAATTTATGCGTACCTTTTAGGGTCATTTTCAAAACCGTCCGTCGATCCCCCCTACCCACTTTTCAAGAGAGTCCCCCCCCCCCCCCCCCCCGGGCCGGTGTCGTTTCACGAGGGCTGTGACCGCGTGTAAAGATCGAATTTTAAAATATTAACCTGACAATATATGTGATCAATAATCAAACTAGGTGTTAGACTTACGATTGTCAGGTATCCAAGTTACAAAATGTTGACTTAGTAATCCATAACCCGACTACTGCAGCAGACGGCTTATTTAAATCATTTTTGAATTATGAGCCCGCCATCACAAAAAAATAACCATCATAAAAAAAGTTTAAAATATAAAAGGACGAAAGTGTTGTTCCTTTTTTAATAAGGTTCCTTTGACAGATATGAATGAGAAACTTGTTTGTGCCTTGCTTGGCGCTTTACTTTCAATCGAGTGTAGTTGGGGCCAGTACTCTAACAAAAACCTCCTATAGACGATCTTACCAACAGAGCTTTTTTGAATTTCTGTCGGTGCCGGTCCCTTTGAATTTTTTATTGGATACATTATGCCATACCCTTATAACATAGGTAATGACTAGTATTATTACGTTGGGACTGCGTTGGTGTGTTGTAACAACCAAAAAATGTTTGCAACTGTACTGGCGTTTCGTTACTGAGTCGTTCTTCGGCTTAAAACGACTTTTACTTTTACCATAGTTAACTATGCTTTTATTTTCTCTTTTTCTGCAATGAAGAATAGGCAATCTTTTCATAAAAAATACTATTTCTTTTTCTTAAAGGCCCTGTGTGCCATGAGGCACGAGGAGGCTAGGTAACAGGTAACACTATTTCTTTTTGCTTATATATGTTCAACGTGAATGTTGCAAGCTGTGCTTGCCTGGTCAGTTAAAATGCTGCCTGGGAAGAGTTACTGACAACTTCTTACTTCACTTGGTTTCTCATTATTTTCTCCCTCTATAATGATGCGATTTCTCAGTGTCTATATTTTAATGTGGCATTTCCCACTTCCCCCTGTGATATATAACTACTAAGAAACTAATACACACTTATTTCAAGACACACAGGAAAATATTGATTAAACATTGCTCTTTCACAGCATTTCTTATATTTCCTTTCTGAGGATATAAAGCAAAGATCAAAGCCCAAAGATAAGATTAAACTTGTCCCACTGAATGATTAACTCACATCACAAATATGTACGGGACGTTGGAAATTACATGCTATGCTATGTGAGCTCAGGCATCCAGCTAAGGGAGTATCCTAAAAACACTTACCAAACTTCTGATTTTACGTAGATAGCAATACCTGTTGGAGGGATCCTGGGGCACCTGTGTTTTAGAGAAGGGAAGGGAAGGGAAGGGAAGGAAAGGAGAGAAGAGGGGGGAGAGGGGAGGAAAGGGGAAGGGAGGAGAGGGGAGGAGAGGGTAGGGAGGATTTGCTTTTGCATATGTGGTTATCCCATATAACAGAAGGCAGTATCTTTCTCCCTTCTCTTGTACACAACACTTCAGTCTTAAAAGTGAAACTGTGTTATAACATGGTTCACAAGTTACTTTTATAAGATAGCTTCAAAATCTTAGGCATCTTTTTAAAGTGTGGATTGCCAGTAATTGGGATTCAAGATGTTTGATCTAACTGTTCTGTGCTCATTGTTTGTGCTCATTGTTTGTGCTTGACTCCAAATCTCCTTATGCAAATAAACTGGTTTTTTCGTGGGTTATCTCAAATTTCTTGGTTGTGCATAATGATAGTTTCCATGTCGGAGGGCAATTCATATCAGGAATTATAAAACATGAACAACTTGAAAATGCTACCAAGGTTTCTTCAAAGAGAAATGCAATGATGCTAGTATGCTGTAGTAAGACACTCCATGATTTTCATGTGGAACCAGTCGTAATATTAGAATTATTGGTATTATTTGCATTGGTAAAAGTTTTTTCAGTAGCTGGTGGTAATGTAGTTGGACATGGAATAATGCAACTGTGTGTTTCTGACATAGCTCCCTCACATTGTTTACCACCAAAGGCTGGAGAGGGGCTATTACATATTCTTCTCCGTATCTTAACGCCTGGCCCACAAAATGCGCTTGAATTTTTGGCAGAATTTGTATTATCTGGTTGGCACTTTGAAAATTCCGACCATTTTGAAAAGCGGCCGTGTATTGGGCACTTGTGGATATTACAAGATTGTGTTTGTTCCATTGCTCCTTCACATTTCTTTCCTCCAAAAAGTGGGCTAGGATTTGTACAAGTTCTTACTCTTTTCCTCATCCCACCTCCACAAGGTTTATTGCAATTTCCAAAGTCACTCCAGTCAGATGGGCCTCCATCTACGGGGCATGGTGCGTCTTTACACCTTCTTGTTATAACATTTGGTCCAGAGCACAGCTTGCCTAGCGGGCCAGGAGTAGGATTATTGCACTTTCGTATTTTACCTTGTAATCCTTCTCCACAAGTTTTTGAGCATACACTCCATCCAGACCAACTAGAGTATCCTCCAGGGATTGACTGTATATTAATCAAGTATATTCCACCTATTATAAATACTGTTACAGTTGCACTCAACAATAAGAGTCTTCTTAGGTGAACCATCATACTTTACAAATGTTTCTTGTAAACATTAAAAGGAGTAAAAGAAGCATGAAAACGTGAAGGAACAAAGATGGAGAAAAAGGATACATTTACACGAAAATCAATAGTCAATCGGAGACTAGTCGCCGGCGCCAATCATCCGAATGATCCCGAGATCCCGACTAATTCCCGCGTGTTTCTTGTACTGTACTCTAGTCCCAGTCTTCTGATCCAATCACTTCCTATTTTTCCAGGAAAGCATCTGAGAGCGTCAGTTTATTATGATTCCAAGTAAAACATATTCCTACTTCCAAGAACCAAGAAACAGCCGAAGAGCTGCAGAAAAATTTTCCTATTAGATAACGCCATGCCAAAGACATGGGTGCAAACAGCGTTTTAAATGCGTTTCGGCGGCATGTTTTGGGACGAAGAGAGGTGGATGAAGGCGATATTCCAATCAATCCTTTGTCTCAAAGTCAAAGTTGCCCTGGAAAACAACAACTTATAGTTTACCTTGCGGACAGAAACGAACCTTTGAGACTAGATTACCGACCAGAACAGACCGTAAGGGTGAGTAAAGAGTATGTGATTTATTACAAATAGTTGTACAAGAAAAATGGACCCATGCTTCTTCACTCACTTTTATAATTCTTCACTCACTTTTATAATTCTTAGTCTGAATCCCTTAGACTTTAGTTTCAAAATAATAATAAGATGTGCTTTTCTCTCTAATGATAAAATCTAGGCTATTGCCTTTATATTTTTTCCTTACATTTATGGTCATGTTCGTTTTATGTTGTTTTTTAATTAACTTTGTGCTTAAACTTACTATTTGATCTTAATTCTTATTTGTCAAGTTCAAGATAAAACTCCTTTGATTTCTCAGAATTTGGATAAAACATTTCAGCTAAGAATGCATTTTGTTTCGCTTCGTGTTTCTCAGAAATCGCCAGACTACATGGTAATGGTTATAAGAATAAATTATGTATTGATTAAAAGAATATGTGACAGAGTCAAAAGACACTATTTCGGACAGTAATTATTTAGTCATAAATCTATATTTTTAATTAGGAATGCCTCGTGTACACATAGGAATGTAATTCTTTAGTTAACTGTTTGCGTGGAAAATGCGTAAGCAAGAAATAATTTCCGTACGTAATTACATTACAGTGAGTCATGCCTAGGTTTGGCGCTTGTTTACGTAAGTTCGTGTTTGGGACATCCTGTTTGCGCCTAGGGCGTGCAACATTGCATAGGATGTGTAAGGTCTTAAGAATGCAGGTTTTTCCATAAAAATAGGCCCAAACTAAGCTTAAATCAGTGTAGTAAAAGTTCTTGAAGACGTTGCGTTGTCTACGGATATTTTCACATATCAAGACAAGGAATTCTCTACGATGTAAAGAGATATCCTGTAATCTCGTTCCCGTTTTTTTTTTATGTATTGTAAAGTTGTGTGAATTTTTCAATAAATTCTTTTGTCAAAACCACTTGCAATCTGATTCATAGCTGAGCGCCTTGCCGCCGGTTACATTTTTGGTGTCAGAAGTGGGATTGCAAGAAAGTTGACATTAGTAGTTACTGATTATTTACCAACGGGAACGAGACTGAAATCATGGCAGAAGAAGCTGTGGCTGCACTCACAGAGCAATTGGCTGCACTCAAGGCACAGCTGGATGGCATGCAGGCTGAAGGAGGACCCCCTGCCCAACCTGTTCCTGCACCAGTGGTACAAGTGACAGTGCCAAGGGAGAAGAAGCTGAGAAAGTATGCTGGTGGCAGAGACGACAAGGTGCTTGAAGACTGGATAGCGGATGCACAGAGGTCTGTGGCTGCCCAGAAGTTAACTGATCAAGAGGCGGTGGATTTCCTGTACCATAGCTTAGAAGGAGCGGCTCGAGATGAAGTTCGACTAAGGCCTGCGGATGACTGGACAGACCCGGAGGGTTTCTTCAGGATTCTGAGAGACGTCTTCGGAGAGAAGCTCACCAAGACCCAGCTTCTCCAGAGGTTTTTCGCCAGAAAACAAGGTGACAGGGAGCCCATCCAGGACTTTGCCCATGCCCTGATGTCGATGGCGGAGCACATAACCAGAGTACACGTAGGAGCCCTGGAAAACAAGGACCAGAACCTCAGAGACACATTCGTTGAGAACTTGCGTGACAACCTGTTGCGCAGGGATCTCAAGCGCTATATCAGAGAACATCCCGAGAAGACCTTCAACGAGGTGAGGCAAGAGGCCTATCATAGCTCGGAAGACACAGATAGAGGAGCACATCGCCATGCAGCGGCCAAGGAGGTGTTGGTGGAGAGCAACCAAGTAAATGCCATCCAAGAGCTTACCGCAGGACAGAAGGCCCTGGTGGAGAAGCTCATGCAGCAACAAAAATTGCTGGATGAGCAGCAGAAGCTGCTAACCCAACTTACCATGAAGTTCGCGAGCCCATCACCACCACGAGGTCCCCCACGTGGTCCGAGGAGATGTTACAACTGCCACGAGCTTGGACATCTTTGGCCGAACTGCCCAAAGCCCCTGAAAGACAAGGCACCAGCAGCACCACAGAAGGAGTCAAACTCCAGCTCTCCACGGCAGTGAGCCACGCCGTGGAGAGGAACTGTAGTGGCTCTAATTCTCTTTTTCAGAACGAAAAGTTTGTCGGGACAAGTCCCACAGTGGTGGCGAGGATTGGCGGAGTACCTGTGAAAAGCTTAGTGGATACGGGCTCCATGGTTACCCTCATCACCGAGTCGTTCTACAGGGAAAAGCTACAGCCAACCCTTGGAGACCTACACCCTGAAACAAGATTACTGCAGCTGCGAGGAGCTAACGGTTTGGACATCCCTTACATTGGATATATCGTCGCTGCAGTAGAGATCGGAGGAGTGGTGGTCCCTGGGTGCGGCATCTTCATCACGAAGGACACAGCAGCCACTACAGTCATGCAGAGGAGGGTACCTGGCCTACTGGGAACCAACGTTCTTGGGCAGGTGCCCCAATACCAACAGATCCTGCAAGATGAAGAGAAGAAGAGTAAACGTAAAACTGGGTTCGTGAAAGTAGCCGGCTCAGACAAAGTCTGGGTCCCTGCTTTCACAGAATCTGATATCTTGGTCACAGGCCCATCATGGGGCACTGATGCTGTGATCGAACCCCTTGGTGTACCAGTAGAAGGAAACCTCACCGTGGCCAGTACTCTCGTGGATACTACCAAGACGTGTTACTATGTCAGAGTTGCCAACCAGACGGCAAAGGACATATGGCTAAAGCCGAGGACGCGGATTGGAATTGTGCGAGAGGGAGAGATGGTCAAGAGAGGAGAGCAGTTGGAGTTCCTACACGAAAATAACATGGTGACAGTGTGCTGTAACCTTAGTGCTGACCCGCAGATGCCACCCCAACGGGAAGCTGTGGGCAAAGTACGTTGGCAAAGGATACAGACACCCCCTCACGGGATTACCCTGGAACATTTCCCCGGGACGGAACTTCAGAGGGAGAAAGCTCTCCAGATGTTCGAAAGAAATGAAGAGGTGTTTGCTTCATGTAAGGAGGACCTTGGCTGTACAAAGACAACATATCATCGCATCTACACAGACGATGATGTGCCTGTCACAGAGCGTTACAGAAGGATTCCTCCAAACCAATACCAGGAGGTGCAACAGCATCTACAAGACTTGCTAGAAAAAGGAGTGATATGTCCAAGTGAGAGTAACTATGCCTCCCCAATAGTGCTTGTACGAAAGAAGTCTGGAGCCTTGAGGATGTGCGTCGACTACCGGAAGCTGAACCAGAAAACCAAGCGTGATCAGTACCCCCTACCAAGGATAGAGGAATCACTGGAGGCACTGCGTGGCGCAAAGTACTTTTCCACCATAGATCTGGCATCAGCCTACAATCAAGTTGAAGTCCATCCTGATGATCAGCACAAGACTGCGTTCACAACGCCCATGGGTTTGTTTCAGTACACTCGGATGCCGTTTGGACTACAGAATGCCCCAGCGACCTTCCAAAGGTTGATGCAAGGAGTCTTCCGAGAGGACATACTTCGCACCCTGATGGTCTATCTGGACGACATCATAGTCTTCTCATCCACCATTGAAGAACATCTTGAGCGGTTGGAAACGGTATTCAGTAAGCTGAAGCATCATGGATTAAAGGTTGAACCAACCAAGTGTCAACTCTTCAGAGATCGGGTGTCCTACCTGGGGCACGTGGTCTCTGCTGACGGTGTCGAGACAGACCCTGAAAAGACAAAGGCAGTTAACGAGTGGCCAGTTCCCCAGACAGTGCGCGATGTGCGATCATTCCTTGGTTTCGCGTCTTACTACAGAAGATTTGTCCCCAAGTTCGCTCAAGTGGCAGGTCCGCTGCACAAGTTAGTTGCTGAGCTCGGGAGCGGAGGAAGTAACAAGACCACCCGGAAGCAGATTGGAGTACTGTGGACAGAAGAGTGCCACAAGAGCTTCAACAAGTTAAAGAATCTACTAACCTCAGCACCAGTACTGGCATACCCGGACTACACCAAGCCCTTCATCCTAGAGACGGATGCGTCCAATGAAGGATTGGGAGCCGTGCTGTCCCAAGAACAGGACGGAAGAGTCAAAGTGATCGCTTATGCCAGCCGAGGCCTGAGAGGTGGAGAGCGAAACATGGAGAACTACTCATCGAGGAAGCTGGAACTACTAGCCTTGAAGTGGGCTGTATGTGAGAAGTTCAGGGAGTACCTGCTGGGATCGAAGTTTGTCGTCTACACAGACAACAACCCGCTGACATACCTACAGTCAAAGAGTAAGCTGAAAGCTGTGGAGCAGAGGTGGGCTGCAGAATTAGCAAACTTCAACTTCACGATCAAGTACCGCCCTGGACGTCACAACCAGAATGAGGAACCAACCACAGTTGAAGTAAGAAGTACACTAGCCTACTCTACCAATACTACAGACCTACCAGAAGAGGTACGTCAACATTTGATGGTATCAGCAGCGTTCATAAGCAACACAGAGACAAGTGCGCTGGAGGAGCAAGCAACCTCATTCCCAACCACACCTCTCACAGAGATCCAACGACTACAGCAGGAGGACCCATGTATCAGTCGTCTCCTCCACTACCGAAACCTTGGACGTCGGCCAAGTAAAAGGCAAAGCCAACAAGAGACAAGGGATACAAGGAAGTTGCTTAGTCACTGGAACAGGATTGAGGAAAGCCATGGAGTTCTCTACCGCCGTACAGGAGTCGGACAGGGAAGTGAGCTTCGGTTACTGCTACTCCCCACATCAATGAAATCACAAGTACTGAAGGGTGCGCACGATCAATGTGGACATCAAGGACAAGACAGGACAGAACAGCTCTTGAGGAAAAGATGTTGGTGGCCCGGTATGCAAGGAGATGTGAAGCAATGGATCTCAAATTGTGAAAGATGTGTCATTGCCAAAGGATCCTACCTTCCAGTCAAGACGCCGATGGGCAGCCTACTAGCTACTAGGCCATTGGAAGTGCTAGCGATGGATTTTACCTTGCTTGAGCCTGCAACAGATGGAAGAGAAAATGTCCTCGTGTTAACAGATGTGTTCACAAAGTTTACAATTGCTGTACCTACCCGTGATCAGAAAGCTACAACCGTAGTCAAGACCCTGATTAAAGAATGGTTCCTTGTGTATGGAATCCCCCAAAGAATACACTCTGACCAAGGCAAGTCATTTGAGGCAGAACTAGTCAAGGAATTGTGTGCAGTGTATGGAATTAAGAAGTCAAGGACAACCCCCTATCATCCTCAAGGAAATGGGCAGTGCGAAAGATTCAACCGTACACTACATGAGCTTCTAAGAACTCTACCAGCAGAAAAGAAAAGAAGGTGGCCTGAACACCTGAAAGAGTTATGTTACGCCTATAATGCTACGCCACATGCAACGACTGGATACTCACCCTTTTACCTGATGTTTGGTCGAGATGCCAAGCTACCTTTGGACATTCTACTTCCTGATGATGACAGACAAGTGACAGTAGACAACCAGCAATGGATTACCAAGCACCAGACTCGTCTACGAGAAGCTTATACCACTGTGACACAAAACTTGAAGGAAGCTGCTACCGTCAGAAAGAAGATCCATGACCAGAAGGGCAGAGCACTGGCCGAACCACTACAAGTTGGAGAGCGAGTACTCCTTCGCAACCGTAAAGTCAGAGGAAGAAACAAGATTCAAGATAAATGGGACAACCAAGTGTACAAAATCGTCGAACGAAGAGACAACAATACATATGTCGTTGAAAGAGCTGATGGACATGGAGGAGATAAAGTTGTTAGTCAAGGAGAAATGCAAGTGTGTCCAAGACCAATGCTGGAGATACGAGGACGACACAAGCAAGCTGACAGGTCTAGACAAACATGTACTGCATCGCCAGAATCATCAGATGAAGAAGATGACATTGGAGGAATGACAATCGCCTTTTCAACCAATGACAGAACCAGCTGAACCTGATGATGATGATGATAGTGATGATGCGTCTGAGGAAGAACTGGCTGCACCTGTACTCCGACGTTCCACAAGGACAACGGCAGGCCAACACCGCAACCTCTATAATGTTCCAAGATCCGCACTTCAGCACTGACGAGTCCACCTGCGTATCATTGTTCCTGAATTTGCTCGAGGACGAAGCAAACAAAAAGGAGGGGCAAGTGTGACAGAGTCAAAAGACACTATTTCGGACAGTAATTATTTAGTCATAAATCTATATTTTTAATTAGGAATGCCTCGTGTACACATAGGAATGTAATTCTTTAGTTAACTGTTTGCGTGGAAAATGCGTAAGCAAGAAATAATTTCCGTACGTAATTACATTACAGTGAGTCATGCCTAGGTTTGGCGCTTGTTTACGTAAGTTCGTGTTTGGGACATCCTGTTTGCGCCTAGGGCGTGCAACATTGCATAGGATGTGTAAGGTCTTAAGAATGCAGGTTTTTCCATAAAAATAGGCCCAAACTAAGCTTAAATCAGTGTAGTAAAAGTTCTTGAAGACGTTGCGTTGTCTACGGATATTTTCACATATCAAGACAAGGGATTCTCTACGATGTAAAGAGATATCCTGTAATCTCGTTCCCGTTTTTTTTTTATGTATTGTAAAGTTGTGTGAATTTTTCAATAAATTCTTTTGTCAAAACCACTTGCAATCTGATTCATAGCTGAGCGCCTTGCCGCCGGTTACAAATAGGAATATATTATTGGTGGAAGTGTTTATTGAATGTCACGTTAATGTATTCAATCTTTATCTTATAGGATGTCTGTGAAGAAATTGCCAAAGAACTCAAAATATCACCCTTAGCCCTACCCTTTTTTACCCTGGTTTCCAGACCAGAAGGTCACTTACTCAACCAACAAAAGAAACTGTCCAAAACAGAATGTGAACAGAAATATGACTTTAAACTAGCATTCAAGGCATGCCGAGCATCAAGATTCAAACAGCCTGACATTGATGATATAAATGTCATAAAGTATTTGTTTCACCAGGTATTATAATGATAATAATAAAGAATTTATTGGCAAACTCATTTAATATAACATTAGTTTACATTGAGGCCAAGAAAGAGTATGTATGCATTATTATATTGATGTCCTTTTTATGCATCAGGACGGTTAGTGTGCAGTGCATGTCAGTGTGGCAATAAGTTTTTTAGCTTGGTTATGACTTCTGCTCAGGTTGTTAAAGCATTAGTCACCACCACCACCAGCCTTTCTCAAAAAAGTACTCGCCCCCTCCCCCAAACAACCCATGAAAATTTTCAAATTCAAATTGATAGCCAACCCGTGTATGTATGACAAACTTTTAGAGCCCCCAATCATTTCATTACCCACCTCCCCCCCCCTCCACTCAACATATCTGCCTAAGCTCTCTCCCTATATGCTCTCAATTTTTAGGTATACGGTTATATAAATAAACATTTGCTATTATTTTTTAGAGTCGACAGGAATTTCTTCAGCACAAAATCACCTTTCCTGAAGAAGAAAAAGAAGATAAGAAACATTTTGTGAAGTTGGTGGTTCTTGAATTGATACATAGCGCCACACGGCATCAAGTCAAACCACAAAAGCTAGTTGATGATGCGTAAGTAATTGTTATGGATGATTTTGTCTTAAATTCTTTATAATAATTATATGTTTAGAATTTGTGTGAATCACTGCAAGTGATTTAGTCTGATTTATGTGGCAAATCCTTCAATTTATTCAGCCACGCTTTGGACTTTAATTTCAATTAGTAAATTAATGATAATAATGATAACTGCCATTCTTATATAGCGCATGTTAATGATCTCAATGTGCTTTAAGATGATTACAATGAATGATTACAATGATTGGGGGACTTGACGGACTGCTATTATGGCACAAATTGCAGCCATGCAGTTTACTATCATGAGTGTTTGTTAGCAATATTGATGCTCCCAAGGCCAGGCTGCTGACACTTGCATGAATTTACCCCAAACAGGGCTTCATCCATGGACATGAAAATATTTTTTTACATCTGTACAGACACAGTAAAATAGAAAGATTGATTGTGCATGAATGTGGTGTTCTTTTTCACAGAAAACAGTACAGAGTAACAGAGTTGTTGAGAAGAGATGTATTTCGACAATATGGCATCAGAGAAGTTAAAAAATACATCAAAAAACTCCTGCCAAGTTTTCAATCATTGTCCGAAGAAAAGTTAATGTTAGAATACCTTCATGTGGTGGAGCAATCTGAAAAGTTCTTTGTGTTTACATTCACTGTGTACAAGGTAAGACTTGAATAAGTATTGATCATTGTTTCTTCTGCCATTGTTGCTATTTACATTCATTAATTATTAATTTTGACATGTCTAAACCTGACAGCAATTTGTAGCAAATGGAAGAAATCATAATGTGCAGTATGAACTACTTATTAGCCCTCAATTTGGAATTAAGAAAAAGGAAGTTGATCAAGCTAATCAATCAAGCCAAGTAAGTGTGCATTCCCATTTGAAGTTATATAGTCCCCATGTTCTGTCATCCATCCACCCAACCTTCTATGCATCTACTCATTTTTCTGTCCATCCATATCCACCCATCCACTCCTCCATACATTTCCCCACCCAACCACTTATTTGTCCAATCATCCATCCATCCATCCAACCTTCTATGCATCTACTCATTTTTCTGTCAATCCATATTCACCCATCCACTCCTCCATACATTTCCCCACCCAACCATCCATTTGTCCAATCACCCATCCATCCACCCAACCTTCTATGAATCTACTCATTTTTCTGTCCATCCATATTCACCCATCCACTCCTCCATACATTTCCCCACCCAACCACTTATTTGTCCAATCATCCATCCATCCATCCAACCTTCTATGCATCTACTCATTTTTCTGTCAATCCATATTCACCCATCCACTCCTCCATACATTTCCCCACCCAACCATCCATTTGTCCAATCACCCATCCATCCACCCAAACTTCTATGCATCTACTCATTTTTCTGTCAATCCATATTCACCCATCCACTCCTCCATACATTTCCCCACCCAACCATCCATTTGTCCAATCACCCATCCATCCAACCAACCTCCTACCAATTTATCTACCATTCATTTTTTCTTTCTTTTGTTTGTTCATTTGTTTCTTAATTCATTTAATTGTTCATTTGTTCATTCATTCATTAATCAAAATTCATTTCTTTAATCTTCCATCGTTCTATAGTCACCATACATTTATTTTCTTGTTTGCCCTGGATTTAAAACGTTTTATATACATAATATATAAAATATAATTGTATTTCTTAACTCATATTTTTATGAACAATTCCTGAGGAGTTTTATTACTATTATTTACTCTAGGTACCAGAAGTTATTGTCAAAGATTTTTCGCAAGTTTGTGGTTTGGAGATCGAACAAACACAAAGTAATCAAATAATCATATCGAGAATGGAATCTAAAGCAGAGGTAAATGATCTTTACTTCAAATACCTTCAGCTCTATTCTTAGACTACTCATCTATTGATTTGTCAAAGCTTTTAGTGTCTTGCTTTAACAAAAGTAGGAGTAAATTCAAAGTAATTTAATTTAAATTATATACCGCATTAATATCAACAATGTTTAATCTTCTCTAGGTTTTATCTGCATGTTCACCTCAAGATGCTCAATCAATCGTAGCAATTATCAATGGGTATTACCGACTTCTTGTAAACCGCTACAGAAATCTAAATGGTGAGTAAAAATAATATCTATAAACACCAACTGAAGGGTTTGCATACATATAAATAATGTATGATTGATACCAACATGAAGATAATATCATGCAAACGAATGCTGTGAATTCAGGGCTTAGCCAGGATTTTGCCTTGGGGTGAGGGGGGGGGGGGGGCAGAACCAGTTTTCAGAACATTGGTAAGTCATTTGAACTTATCACCTGACTACTTAAATGTTTAGGTTTCTACAGTGCATGGGAAGGAATTTTATGATATAGCCATTGGGTTAAAATGATGGGTTCAGCACTTTTTACTGCATAATAAGCTAACATTGATTTGTTGCTTTAGATCATGATTTATTACTTTCTTTAATTTGTTATAGAAAATAGTTATTCTGGCTGTATCTGTTTGATTTTTTCGGTGAAAAAATTAAACTTAAAAATTGTGACACGTTTATTGCTAAGCTAACCTATTTGCGACAGGGTTCGTGCTACTCCTTAAGTTTCTTGAAAACTCCTTGAATTTAATTCACGTTTTCAAGGGCACTTGAAAAGCTCTTGAATTTTATGACTTTAGAGAAACTTCTTGGAAACTCCTTGAATTTTACTTTGATCATTACTTGGTTCTAAAATAGATCTAGTCAGACAGATCGGAAAATCTGAAAGTCGACCATGTGCAAACACGTGTAAAACCTTGGCATAGTTAGCTGAACAAACTCCTTGTAAATTCATTTTTGGGTCCTTGTATACTCCTTGAATAGTACCTCAGCACGAACCCTGTTGCAATACTAACAAGAGGGTTGAGAAAGGACCTTCTTGGTCCCCCTGGCTATGCATGCAGCTGGCTAATATTGAATATTGGCAACTTTTCTTTACTGCTGTTAACTGTTAATTCATTTTCCTTGTGTGTATTAGCTTGCCATTTTTGTCATACTTGTGACAGTATTTTATAAGTTTGTAAATATTGGTTTGAAGGAACAAAAGTAGATAATTTTGTGTTTGACAGGATGTTATACTTCGAATTCTTTGGGTTCATCAATCTTGAACAATAATTTTTTTAAACGGATATCTTTAAAAAAGATCTTAATATGAACTCTTTCAGGTTTGCAAATGCCTTTGAAATTTCATGGACCAATAAGGTATGAGTTTTATGTTGATTATGATTAATATAATTAAATTTAAAATAGAGCTTGTTTTTTATCCCAGCAACAACTTCGGCCATCCCTGGCTGTTACAACACTTTGTTAAGGATGGTGCCTACTATTGAGAACCAATTATTTTTTGAAATAACTATGTGGAATCGATTCTTAAACTATGAAAAGGCTTATTCTACCATGATTCTAATAGTTGGCTATAACATATATATTTTTAGCTTCGTGCACCCTATTTTCGATCATAGACATCACAATTACATAACACTGTCATTTTGCATTTGGTTTAAGTCGTGAAATGAGTATGTCAATCTTGCAAGCAAAGGGTGAAGAGGATGGACTGTTCTTGATCAGGCAAAGCAGGAGAGTGTTTAGTAACTATGTACTGTCTCTAATGTATGATAAAGGCATCAAACACTATGAAATCATTAAAAATGATGGTCTCTTTATGCTGAAAGACACTACCATCGTTAAGAAGTTCAAAAACCTTGATGCCTTCATCAAGTACTACAAGGAAAATCAGGTATTAATGATATGTTTTTCTTTCCCCATAAAATCTAACATGTTAAATTCCAATGGACTTAACTTTACCCTTGGTGTAATGTTTTCCCATTTCAGGCCACATATTCATTCTCTGATACTCTAGGGAATGACAAATGGTCTGAAATGGGAAAACAGTGGATTAGATCTATTCAATCTGTTAGATAATAGTTATGTTTGATCCCAGAGGTTGTATCCTGAGGTTGTTTCAAATAAACTATTATTTACATTAACTCTTTATTATCTCCAGGATGGCCTTTCAGTTTGCTTGAAGAACATTTGCCCTCCGAGTGAGACAGGTACACTTTCTACATGAATCAATCTCACCGAACAACTTTTCTAGTAATAATTGAAATTTGTTTAAGTGCTTTTCAAGATATACACCTATTTCAGAAATCGTTGTCGCACCAAAAGCCCTCAAGCCAAGACCGCAGAGAACACCAGTACTTTAGATGTAATTAGTTTATTCATGGTGCATTTTCATAGTTATTGACTTCACAAATTGCTCCAAGCAAGGCTGCTTGAGATGATAATTTGTGTAGAGCTATAGCCACTTGCATGAACCAAGAACAATAATTAAAAGTACCGACGTTCTCTGGAGCCTTGGCTTGTTACTTGAGGCTCTTGGTGCAAAGATTTTCGAAATAGGTGTGTATAATTACAAAATGAATGGAATACAGGATGTTTGAAGAATAAGATTTCAGGAAATTGAGAATACCATAAGCCTTATCCCCCAGCCCTAAATGTTAGCAAATATTTCAACAATCTATTTAAAGAACATTGGTTCCTCACAGATAATGATGCCCTATTGAATGGTTATCCTCTTGTACCTGTTGCACCACGCCCTCAAGATCTGAACCAGTTTGGTTTAGAATCTATCAACACACTAGACATCAAACTCTTACGTCCCATTGGAAAGGTAGGGATTACATTCACAACTGCAATGTCAAGGTCAACTGTAAATATTAATTAATATTAATATACATTGTTATCTTATCTTATAATAGGCTGGAGAGTTTGGAAATGTTATTTTATCAGAGTGGACTACAAAGAAAGGAGAAAACCCTCAGAATATAGCAGTGAGAAAGTTAAAGAAGAAAATTCTTGATGAGGTGAAGTTGTCTTCAGTGCTCTTCTTTAACCAAATAATGATCAATAATTAATATTTCATTATCCATTTATCCATTGCATAACAAAGCATTTTTTATTAATCTTACATACAGAGCTTTTTTGATGTTGAAAAGAGATTAATAAAACTGATAAATGTTAACATCATTCGCCATTATGGACTAAGCAAATTGAAAGACAGTGTTGGATTGATCACTGAATATGCTCCAGACAATCTTGAAACCTATCTAAAGAATGCTGTGTAAGTAATAATACAATTATTAGTACTTTGCATTACTTTCATGAATATATTGATCCTATACATCGTCAGCAATAATTATTTATCATTATTGTCTTAAATATAATGTCATTAGTTCCCAACCAGAAAGGAAAAGCATCAGCAAGAAAAGTGTGATATTGTTTGCTGCACAGATAGCAGAAGGCATGATGTATCTCAAGGACATGGTGAGCTAAATAGCCAGCTGTCTAACGCAGCTAACAAATGTTTGTTAGATCTAATGTGTGATTCTCCTTGTGATCTGCTAGAAATGTGTCCATGGCCGACTCAAAGCACATAATATTCTAGTTGCTACAGATGAACAGATCAAGATTGGTGATATTGGGTTGATTGACCTAAAGAACCATGGTGGAGAATTCATGGGTGTTGATCATGCTAGTGCAGGGTGAGTAGCTAACTGGTGATTAACATTAATCCATCCAATGCCGTCAATCATCTTGACCATGCTAGTGCAGGGTGAGTAGCTCAGGTGATTAACATTAATCCATCCAATGCCATCAATCATCTTGACCATGCTAGTGCAGGGTGAGTAGCTCAGGTGATTAACATTAATCCATCCAATGCTGTCAATCATCTTGACCATGCTAGTGCAGGGTGAGTAGCTAACTGGTGATTAACATTAATCCATCCAATGCTGTCAATCATCTTGACCATGCTAGTGCAGGGTGAGTAGCTAACTGGTGATTAACATTAATCCATCCAATGCCGTCAATCATCTTGACCATACTAGTGCAGGGTGAGTAGCTAACTGGTGATTAACATTAATCCATCCAATGCCATCAATCATCTTGACCATGCTAGTGCAGGGTGAGTAGCTCAGGTGATTAACATTAATCCATCCAATGCTGTCAATCATCTTGACCATGCTAGTGCAGGGTGAGTAGCTCAGGTGATTAACATTAATCCATCCAATGCCGTCAATCATCTTGACCATGCTAGTGCAGGGTGAGTAGCTCAGGTGATTAACATTAATCCATCCAATGCTGTCAATCACCTTGATCATGCTAGTGCAGGGTGAGTAGCTAACTGGTGATTAACATTAATCCATCCAATGCTGTCAATCATCTTGACCATGCTAGTGCAGGGTGAGTAGCTCAGGTGATTAACATTAATCCATCCAATGCCGTCAATTATCTTGACCATGCTAGTGTAGGGTGAGTAGCTCAGGTGATTAACATTAATCCATCCAATGCCGTCAATCATCTTGATCATGCTAGTGCAGGGTGAGTAGCTAACTGGTGATTAACATTAATCCATCCAATGCTGTCATCTTGATTATACTAGTGCTGGGTGAGTAGCTAACTGGTGATTAACATTAATCCATCCAATGCCGTCAATCATCTTGACCATGCTAGTGCAGGGTGAGTAGCTCAGGTGATTAACATTAATCCATCCAATGCCGTCAATCATCTTGACCATGCTAGTGCAGGGTGAGTAGCTCAGGTAATTAACATGTCAAATCTTACTGATGATTTACCGTGACTAAATGCAGTGACGTGACATTTTAAACAATGAAGATCATTTTAAAGATAGTAATCAAACAAGGGATGTATGAATAAGGATTGATGAGGATTTGCTCATTTCCCCCCAGATATTGTTGGCATGCCCTAGAAATGTTAGTAGATCCTAACAACACCCATCCAACTCATGAAAGTGATGTCTGGTCTCTTGGTGTTACCATGTGGGAAATGTTTGCTCTCAAGAGGCCGTTCCACAGCAGTACTTCTTCTAGTCCTCTGCCACGTGAAGAGGTATAAATAGATAATCAAAGTTTCTTTTCATTTGTTACAGAGTACATAGTTTACAAAACCTTTTGTTTTGTCGTAGATCCTAAAACGATATTACAGAAAGCAATACTTGAGTACAGAAAGGTATGATTAATTGGTATAATAAGATAATAAAAGTTTTCTGGGTGGTACAACTGCTTGGGTCTAGGTTTGTAGGAGTGTTTTATCGGGTATAAAACATGAGTTGCAGCCAAGTGGTTTTAAACCCGATAAAACGAGATCTGCAAGTTTATTAAACAGCTTAAAAAACTCATGATGTATTTTCTCATATTGTACCGAATAATTATTCTTTACGAAATGAACCAAGTTTGATACTAGAGAAAATCCAAGTTAAAGTTATGCAAGTGAAGGCAAATCTATATCAGATGTAATACCTCCTTCATGGTCATGATTTCTAGTGTGTTTCCTTCATGAATTATTAATGAGTTTTTTAGTTGTAAATATAAAATGTAGTTGTAGTGTGTGTGGAGGGAACCTCAAGGAAGAGCACTATACTGTGAGCAGTGGTTGTAAAATATGTTTTTTTAGTTGAACTTTTAATAATTAATTTATATATTATTATTAATTATCATCTCATCATCATCATCGCCATGCATCAACACCACCTTTAGCATCATCATCATCATCATCATTCTTATTATGACAACTTAGAGATTTTGAAATAAATTTGAGCTGTCAGTAAGTGAGTGAAGTTTTTGAATTTACCTGATGTTTTTAACCTCAACTGATTATAGAGAGAACCTACCAGAAGCTGTGGCAGTCGTAATCCAAAAGTGCTGGAACCCACTTGAGGAGGTAAACTATTATAATAATATCCAGTATTAAGGATTAAATATATCTGTAACTTTCTGTTTTGGATTACTTTTAATGAAATATATTTCATCCTAACAGGACCGCATATCATTTTCAAACATTGTAACTGCTCTACGTAGCCTCATCTTCAGAGCAAGTACGTCATTATCAATCCTAATTATACTAACTAAATGATTCATTGAAAGTAAAGTTCCAGCAAGTTCTCCTACTTTCATGCTCTCTATAAGGGGGTACTTAAAACACATAAAAAAGTATATACAGTTATATGACGTGTAAGGTTAATTATTTTACATTACATGATTATCTTAACAGCTGCAGAAGAATCCATGTCATATTCACATGAATTGATATTAGAACAAAAGACAGAGGACTGGGAGAAGCCAATAATACAAACACAAGAGAAACAGCCATCAAGCAAACAATTGCAACTGGTAAAAATATACATTTATCTAATAATTACATTGTGATGCTTACATGAAATGTTCAATTTATCGGATATGCCAGCGAGTTGGAACAATGTTAAATCTCAATTTTATCATGAAACTTTACACATTTTATTATTGTCGTTCACAGATTACAGCAGGTGACAGCTATTCTATGATGGCCCCAAATGAAGACAATAATCACCCATTTGGATATACATTAAATACCATTCGGGAGAGAAAAACAAGCTTACATAGAACATTTTCTGATCCTGGATCTCCTACACATGTTTATGAAGAAACTATTAATGAAAACTTGCTAGTACTACCTCAACATACAGTCAGCCTAACACGTACATCATCATACCCACAATCTAAATTCTTTACCCAACAAGAAAGGTCTTCACCCACAGGGGAAAACGTGGTTGCCAATGATGCAACTGACGAGAAGAAGGCAAGGAGCTTCACCCAACAAGCAGCAGACTGTATGGTGTATCATGGATATGTAAGGAATACTACATATGGGGTTACTAATCATGATAGAGACAACCAGCTGAGGAATGACAGTCATTTAGAAGAGGATCAGCCTACAATGGATGTAGAAGATGAAGCTATGGAGTTCTTAAAAACAAAGGTTTTAAAAGTGTCTTTCGAGCAAGAACACCAAGGACTTAAAGATAAAGAATCTAAAGAGCAGGATAGAACAAATCTAGAGCAAAAAGAACATAAAGAAAAACATGATTCTGCGATGGATTTCTTGGGAAGCATAATGCGACAAAAAAGAATTATAACTGTTCCTTTATGCACCCCTCCACAACAACGGCCGTGGCTTGGCAGTAGTACCACTGGCCAGTATGTACCTCATTTGGGTGTTTCCAGCCCACTTCAGCCAGGCAGTAGTACCACTGGCCAGTATGTACCTCATTCGGGTGTTTCCAGCCCACTTCAGCCAGGCAGTAGTACCACTGGCCAGTATGTACCTCATTTGGGTGTTTCCAGCCCACTTCAACCAGGCAGTACTACCACTGACCAGTATGTACCTCATTTGGGTGTTTCCAGCCCACTTCAACCAGGCAGTACTACCACTGGCCAGTATGTACCTCATTCGGGTGTTTCCAGCCCACTTCAGCCAGGCAGTACTACCACTGACCAGTATGTACCTCATTCGGGTGTTTCCAGCCCACTTCAGCCAGGCAGTAGTACCACTGGCCAGTATGTACCTCATTTGGGTGTTTCCAGCCCACTTCAACCAGGCAGTACTACCACTGACCAGTATGTACCTCATTTGGGTGTTTCCAGCCCACTTCAACCAGGCAGTACTACCACTGGCCAGTATGTACCTCATTTGGGTGTTTCCAGCCCACTTCAACCAGGCAGTACTACCACTGGTACCACTGGCCAGTATGTACCTCATTCGGGTGTTTCCAGCCCACTTCAACCAGGCAGTACTACCACTGGCCAGTATGTACCTCATTCGGGTGTTTCCAGCCCACTTAAGCCAGGCAGTACTACCACTGACCAGTATCAAGATCATTTTGGTGGAATAAGTCTCATTCAGTCAGGCAGCAGTACGGCTAGCCTAGTAAGTGAAAATCATACCTTATTTGACCAGGGGCTGGAAGATTTTGTTATGTATCGCCAAGATTCTGGAACAGAAAGCACATCTTTGGATCAATGTGAAACAGGAGATTTTGCAAGTACATGTCTAGATAAACATGGATATCATGGATACTTTGAGGAACATTCTTTGTCAAGTGACACAGCAGACAATTGTTCTGAAACAATTGAAGAAATATCTAGTGGTTGGTCTTGCGATGTTCCAACTGTAGGGTGTAGCAATGGTTACAGAATACAAGCACCGATCAACACCTCACCTGTACAAGAAAACACAGAAGGACGTCAGCCAGTGTGTGAAGTTTCAGCAAGTTCATCTGTAAAACCTGTATTTGAAATGAACCAGCATCCTTCTTTAGAGATGACAGGCATGTTACCATGTGACACACCTGCCACCAGTCAAGATAACCATAGTGAAGGTACATAAACTAGGTGTCAACTACTTAGTGAGTATTTAATAGACAAATATTTAATGATGGGCTATGGAAGGACTCAGACAATCAAAGTGTTAAACTAGTTTTACTGATAGTGTCTTTACTAATAAGTATTTCATATCTTGACTGGTTATTTTTTTCCAGAGGAGTTGAGAAGACTCAGACTCAAGGAATTGCAGGAAAAAATTGACAAAGACTTTAGAATTGAACAGATAAATCTGTCTAGACAGGAATGCATTGGAAAGGTACTTAGTAAAATAAAAGCACTACTGACAATTGCACTGTTACAATGGCTAACCTTAGACTCATTACAAAGATCTTCTTGTTTGTTTTCTTTCTTAGGGCAACTTTGGCATTGTACGCAGGGGGGTATTACAAAAATATGTCAAAAGTGTGTCAAAGGTGAGAAAGTTTCCTTCATTTTGGTAAGGTTCTAATTTTGTGATATCGATATCCAGGAATCATTTCTCTTGGGCGGGGCATGGGAGAGGATGCAGTTCCAAATAACCTCAATATATCATTCTTTTAGAAGAGGGAGAAATGCCAATACATTACATTACCCCATTTATGTTGTTCTGCTATTTCCAGTAGCCTATGAAATAACCTAACTTTTACTAAAACTTGCTTTGAGACGTACTTAGCTGACCAACACATGCTAATAATTCAACCCTTAACAAATTGTATTATCAATGGTTTTTTTTCAGAAAGAGGATGTGGCTGTCAAAGAGCTACTGAAATGTCCAGGTGAAAACTACCTACTGGATGACTTCATAACTGAAGCAATAAACATGCAGGAACTCAAGAAAATAAAAAATATCAACATAGTCACCCCAATTGGCATTTGTCTCGATACAGGTACTAATAGTGTCCTATCCTAGTCACCCTAATTGGCATTTGTCTTGATACAGGTACTAATAGTATCCTAACCTAGTCACCCCAATTGGCATTTGTCTTGATACAGGTACTAATAGTATCCTAACCTAGTCACCCCAATTGGCATTTGTCTAGATACAGGTCCTAATAGTATCCTAACCTAGTCACCCCAATTGGCATTTGTCTTGATACAGGTCCTAATAGTATCCTAACCTAGTCACCCCAATTGGCATTTGTCTTGATACAGGTACTAATAGTATCCTAACCTAGTCACCCCAATTGGCATTTGTCTTGATACAGGTCCTAATAGTATCCTAACCTAGTCACCCCAATTGGCATTTGTCTTGATACAGGTCCTAATAGTATCCTAACCTAGTCACCCCAATTGGCATTTGTCTTGATACAGGTACTAATAGTATCCAAACCTAGTCACCCCAATTGGCATTTGTCTTGATACAGGTACTAATAGTATCCTAACCTAGTCAACCCAATTGGCATTTGTCTTGATACAGGTACTAATAGTATCCTAACCTAGTCACCCCAATTGGCATTTGTCTTGATACAGGTCCTAATAGTATCCTAACCTAGTCACCCCAATTGGCATTTGTCTTGATACAGGTCCTAATAGTATCCTAACCTAGTCACCCCAATTGGCATTTGTCTTGATACAGGTACTAATAGTATCCTAACCTAGTCAACCCAATTGGCATTTGTCTTGATACAGGTACTAATAGTATCCTAACCTAGTCACCCCAATTGGCATTTGTCTAGATACAGGTCCTAATAGTATCCAAACCTAGTCAACCCAATTGGCATTTGTCTTGATACAGGTACTAATAGTATCCTAACCTAGTCACCCCAATTGGCATTTGTCTTGATACAGGTCCTAATAGTATCCTAACCTAGTCACCCCAATTGGCATTTGTCTTGATACAGGTACTAATAGTATCCTAACCTAGTCACCCCAATTGGCATTTGTCTTGATACAGGTACTAATAGTATCCGAACCTAGTCACCCCAATTGGCATTTGTCTAGATACAGGTCCTAATAGTATCCTAACCTAGTCAACCCAATTGGCATTTGTCTTGATACAGGTACTAATAGTATCCTAACCTAGTCACCCCAATTGGCATTTGTCTTGATACAGGTCCTAATAGTATCCTAACCTAGTCACCCCAATTGGCATTTGTCTAGATACAGGTCCTAATAGTATCCTAACCTAGTCACCCCAATTGGCATTTGTCTTGATACAGGTCCTAATAGTATCCTAACCTAGTCACCCCAATTGGCATTTGTCTTGATACAGGTACTAATAGTATCCAAACCTAGTCACCCCAATTGGCATTTGTCTTGATACAGGTACTAATAGTATCCTAACCTAGTCACCCCAATTGGCATTTGTCTAGATACAGGTACTAATAGTACCCTAACCTAGTCACCCCAATTGGCATTTGTCTTGATACAGGTACTAATAGTATCCTAACCTAGTCACCCCAATTGGCATTTGTCTAGATACAGGTCCTAATAGTATCCTAACCTAGTCACCCCAATTGGCATTTGTCTAGATACAGGTCCTAATAGTATCCTAACCTAGTCACCCCAATTGGCATTTGTCTTGATACAGGTACTAATAGTATCCTAACCTAGTCACCCCAATTGGCATTTGTCTTGATACAGGTACTTGCAGTAGTCTGTGAGGGTATTGAACACATTACCTTCACCAATATTCAGTTTGCTACCCTTCATGTCCATGGTAATCTCTAAGTATTTAAAAAACAGCATGGTTTACAATGACCTTTCAGTCAAATTGGTTTGCATTTATTTTGCAGACCAAGAGGTTTTCATGATTGTAACAGAACTAGCTCCTTTGGGTGCTCTACCTAAATACCTTAAAGAAAAAAAGGTAAAAATATTCTAACCTGCATAATGGTATATTTGGTGTTTTTTTAATATCATAGTGGTTAATAATATTTAACAATTATTCGCCAAAGTCAAAGTGATCATCTGTGAATATTTTACTGAGTTGTGAGTGTTCTAGTGGTGAGGTAAATATTTACCAATAATCACTGAGCCTGAGGTGAATTATTGTTTTAGTATAATTTTATACTCAAATATCAGAGAACAGACGGAATTCTGAATTTAAAAAATGTTACTTCTGCTTTGTCAAACTTTGGGAATTCTCACATAATCACCACTTGATTAGTGACTATCGACTCACAATCACTGGTCACTCAACCAATCACAATGCAGGAAACTCTATGTTCACGTCTAATATTATACTGAAATGTGTTTTATTTAGGAGAGAATTGGAGTTCATAAACTTCTGGAATTCTGCTTACAGATTGCAAATGGAATGAAGAGCTTGGTAAGGGAAAATATTTATATTATACTACATGCTCAATCCATCTTATCATCATCACCATTATCATCATCATCACCATTATCATCATCATCACCATTATCATCATCATCATCATGTTCATATTATATAATATACTACATGTTCAATAATCATGATTTACATACTCTCATCATAATCATCATCATTTTACAGTGCAAATACTATAACTGGGGCCGCTTAGACAGTGAGAACCAATCAAATTGTAGAATAAAAACAATGCATTCTGACTTTGGGTAGTGGAGCCAATCAGAAACTAGTAGAAAACAATAGCCTTTCAACATATCTTTTTATTCCCACGAGAAAATGATGATCGCTATCTAGTTTACATGCAGTCCAGGTTTCTGCTAGGCTCCACTAGCCAAAGTTGGAATGTATTGTTTTCTTTCTACATTTTAATTAGTTCACTTGTCTGTCTAAGTGGCCCTGGTTACAGTAGTTTCACTACAACCACATGATGATGATCATCATCATCATTTCATCATTGTTTTCACCATCATCAACATCATCACCATCTCAACTTCTATCTAATATGCAGGAAAATGAAAATGTGTTGCATAGAGATCTAGCATTAAGAAACATCCTAGTTGCAGCTGAAGATCAAGTCAAAATCAGTGACTTTGGATTGTCACGACTAAGTGACTACTATAAAGCAAGAGGTGGAAAATGGCCAATAAAATGGTAAGTTATGTGTATTTGTGGGCATACAGTTTAATTATAAATAGTTATTTCTGCTATAAAACTACAGCCATTTTCTGCTAGTGGATATTCTGCTAACTTAGTAATATAATATATAGAGAGAATAAGAGAAAAATATTTTTCTCTTATTCTCTCTACTTCATTATACACACCAAATGCATAATTTATTACTAATATAATATATATTTATAGAGAGAGAGAGAAGAGAATTTCCACAAGTAGATGGTGGGTGTAGTTTTATAGCTGAAATATCCAGTCATATTATTTATTATCCAGGTATGCACCGGAGAGCCTTGAAAATAACAAATTCACCACAAAAAGTGATGTCTGGAGTTATGGAATTACAGTATGGGAAATGTTCCACTATGGAGAAAAAAAGCCATATGATGGTATTGACAATGAAAAGGTGATGTATACACCTGCAATATAATGCAACTGGAATTGTTTACACATTCAGACTGGTTTTGAAGTATGCTCACAGTTTCTATTTGTTCAGTATATTACTCTTTTACAGGAGATGGAAAATGATTTTTGATGAAATTTCAAAGAATATTGACTGGAAGCCATTACAGATGCACCATTTCTGAAGTGCTACAAATGATTGAATTCCTACCAACATTCCTACCAATATCAAATTGTGTTATTCTTTCAGGTGTTGGAATACATTTTAAATGGTAACAGGCTTCCAAAACCTGACAATTGTCCTGATGGTGTTTATGACATTATGCTGCAATGCTGGGATAAAGACAGCAAGAACAGACCCACGTTCTATTGTCTTTGGAGAAATCTAATCCCAGATGAAATTAAGAAACTCCCACAAGATGAAACTATAAACTAACTATGCATGAAATGATGCCATTCTTAGGATGTCCTAAGTGATAAGGGCAGGCTTATTAAATACCATCTAGACCTCACTCATCAACATGAGTTCCAGTAGTTTAGTTAGTAAGAGCATATGACTGGCAAACAGAAGGTCACAGGTACAGTCACACCTGGGCTTGGAATTTTTTTTGAGAAAATGTTTTTCTTGATGAAACACAAATCACATGTTAAATAACTTTCCAAGCAAGGAAAACACCTTAATACTTACATTCTTAGGACATCTGGAAACCCTAGACCCTGCACTCAGAGCACCATACCTTTGTTGTGAATGAATTGTACAAAGAAGGTTTAGATGTTATTCAATATTAGATCCAGGTAAGGGGGGGGGAATGTACTCCATAATTTTGCCTGTTAGTGAAGTACACTTTTACCCAGGTAAACCACAGGTAGACCAAGCTTAGATTTTCGATTCTAGATGTGAATACACTCTTAGTAATAATCCATAGTTATGTAAATGGTTACACCAGATAAAGCTAGACTGTATAACCTTTTGACTTCAACACTAGCAAGATATCGTAAGAGGATTTAATTTCAGTACTTTACCCTTTATTAATATTAAAAAACAATAATTTATTATTACAATAATGCACTAGAGTGCAAACAATATAACCGTGAAACTTTAGTAATACTAAATAGCACAATTTCATGCAAATTCCATTGTTTTCTATTGTTTAATTAGCACTATTTTGTACTATTTAGTAATTAGTGTTTCACGGATTAATTGTTTGCACTCTAGCTCACAAATAGCATAGCTAATCTAGGAGGGTTTGTGATATATAAAGAAAAATAATACTACAATAAAAAATATTAGAATATTAGACATACATGTATAATAATAACAGAGTACTGAAGGTACTACCGTTCAGCCATGAATACTGATTGACACCATGTGACAACCCACTCGCACATCATGTCTATTAATTCATTATTTGGTTTGTTATTAATGTTAAGAGAATGGTCAGCTTTTTCAACCCAGTGCATTTTCCAGTCTGTTCCCATTTTGTCCAATACACTATCCATCAGGTCCTTGTGGCACTGATGGTCTTTTGTTCCACTAACAAATAACACAGGTATCCCAAGGTGAATAAGAGATGACGTACGAAGCTCAGAAAATTTTCGTGGAGGGTGAAGTGGATAAGAAAGGCAAGCAACACCAAATATGAATTGATTTGTAAGATTACTGATTGTAGCTAGTTCTGCAGCAACTCTTGCACCCATCGATCGTCCTAAGAAAAAAACAATCTGCATCAAACATCGTGTATGAAACACTTAATAATATAGTAATCTTATAAGAAGAAATAACTAGCTAAAAACTAGTGTGAGCTGAGTCGGTGTTCCTAATGAAACAATGGTAAAAGGGTAAAATTTACACCATGAAAAAACTTACTGACATTTCGGACGCTATTCCTTCGACAGAGTAAATATACTTATCTGTAATAATTAATACACTGTGTATGACACACGAAATTCAGCAATGACTATACCTGCAATAATACATTTCGCGATGGCAAAATCGTCATGTCCACGAAGAAAGTGCTGCAGAAATAAATATTTAAATATATTTTTATAGCTGTAGAAGAGAAACCACAGACACTGTAAATTTGACCACATTATCTTCTCCAAATAATGCGAAGAAATGTTTTGGTGTTTTTTGGTTCATTACAAGTAAGTAAATAAGATTTGAATGATTATGTTGTTAGTACATGGTTGTTACTAAGGACATTGTCTATTCTTCGATTGCAGGCTACGTCATAGCTAATTAAAATTCACCCTCGAAACCGGAAGTCGGCCATTATGGTGGTTTACGTGACGGATATCAGGTCAACATCTTATTCACGAGGTCAACAATCTCTATTGAACTTGCAGCGTTATTATACTCTGTTTAATCCGTTATGCCTTATCATTGTGCAGTGAAAGGATGTGCACATAACAGCTCGCGTCAAAAAGGAAATTGTAAGTTTTTTAGGTTCCCAAAAGTTATAGAGAACCAGGGAAATCAGTGCAAAACCATAAGTGAGGATAGAAGACGAGAATGGATAGCAAATATATATAGGGGAGATTTGAAGAGCATAAATCTGGAAAACACAAGAATATGCGGTTGTCATTTCATTTCTGGTAAGTTTTGCTTTAGTTTTGCCCTGAATTTATTGGAGCTCGCAAGTTTTTTAGCTGGATAACTTGCAACATAGTTAACTATGCTTGCAACAATTAACAAGACTTTACTTCATTCTAGGCGAACCGGGAAAACTCTACGATCGCCTAAATCCTGACTGGGCCCCTACTCAGAATATGGGGCATGATCGGATATCTTCACAAAAAGTAGCTGCTTCAGTCCAAAAATATGAAAGAGCAAGTCAACGGGCTAGCAAGAAGCGAAAGGCCGAAGAGATGCAGAAATCAGAAACCCAAGAAAAGCCGCCTTCGCTGGATGTACAGACATCGCCATCTAGCAGCATCGAAAATCCCCACTTGTCCGATTTTAATTCTTACCACGGTATGTCTAATATCCAATAATCATTTGTAGTTCAAAGTGCAAAATGCTTGGAAAAAGTAAATTTGTAACATATCATTAGAAAAATGATGGAGGGGGGGATAAAAGCAAAAAAAAGAATATTTTCAGTAAAAATTCCATTGAAAAAAATTGGTGCCATGCAATTTTAATAAATGATATTCCTGCCAAGACCAAAAAAATAAAAATAAATAAATAATAATGCCATTTCTAAATCTAATGGTTCGTCCCAAGAAGAGCAATGATGTGGTTGGGGCAGATGCAGACTGTCAGGTGAAAATGGTTGTGTAGGTAATATGATTTGGCTAGCCAGCCAGCCCCTACCAAAATACCCTGGTTTTGACACTGTATGGACCATTAAAATTTCAATGTTTTACTATGTAATTTTTAAAGCACACACAACAATTACATTCTTTCCTGTTTGTAGAATCTCAAGATGAAACAGAGAACACACAAGTAGCATTTGAAAATGAATGGAACAAGGATTGTAGCTGTCAGACTGATTCTGTGACAGTGGCCAATTTTAGCTGTCAGACAGACATTACAATGGCTGACCTATCCTGCAATGATATTTACATCAACACTGTGATGCTTGAGTTACAAAATTTGAAACAGCAGTTAAGCAGTTTACAATTGTCAGAGGATAGCCTAAGGGGGAATGATGAAAAAACAAAATTTTATACTGGTTTACCAAATTTTCTTATTTTAATGCATATATTTCACCTAGTAGCACAGAAAGTGTCAACAACCTGCAACAATGCATTGAACCAATTCCAGGAGTTTCTTCTAGTACTGATGAGAATAAAGTTAAACCTACCCTTTCAGGATCTTGCTTACCGCTTTGGTATCTCCCAATCTACAGCCACCAGGATATTTTATAGGTGGATCAACATTATGAGCGATAGACTAGATTTTCTTATTAAGTGGCCAGAACGAGAACAGTTGAGGAAGACAATGCCCTTAGTTTTTCAGCAAAACTTTGGGAAAAAAGTTGCAGTCATTATTGATTGCTTTGAGGTGTTCATAGACCGACCGTCTAGCTTGATTGCTCGAGCAATGACATGGTCAAATTACAAGCACCACAATACAGTAAAATTCCTCATAGGTATAACCCCTCAGGGTGTGATTTCCTTCATTTCAAAGGCCTGGGGAGGTAGAGTTAGTGATAAATATCTAACTGAAAATAGTAAAATGTTGCGCAAGCTTCAACCAGGGGATATAGTACTTGCAGATAGAGGGTTCGATATTGAAGACAGTGTTGGTTTTTATCAGGCAAGGTTGCACATCCCAGCTTTTACAAGGGGTAAGAAACAACTCTCTGCTCTAGAAGTAGAGCAGACACGCAAAATAGCAAATGTGCGCATACATGTCGAGAGGGTTATAGGGCTTGTAAGAAGAAAATTTGTTATTTTACAAAGTACACTTCCTGTAGAAGCAATAACAGCAAAGCCAGGTGATAGCCTTGCACCAATAGATAAGGTAGTAAAGGTTTGTTGTGCTCTGACCAACCTTTCAGACTCCATTATCCCATTTGACTAATTCAAAGCTACAAAATGGTCTTAAGAGCATACTTTCACAAGATAATTTATAGTAAGTTATTGTTGTTTTATCAGTTTAGTAAAACCACTCTAAAAAGACATTGTATAGGTGCAGTTTCTACTAAAAAACTTGAGTTAAAACACAGATGGGGAAAAATTATTATTACAAAGATATATATCATAAGTTTATGCTTACATATTATCATCTTTATCTTCTTATTGTAAGTTATGTAACATATTTATATTTTATGGTGATTATACATGTATTTTTATAATATTATTATATTTTTATATATCAATATATCTTATTTTAATATGATTTTTGTTTAAGCTGATAAGTAATAATTATTGCTGATTTTTTGCATCAAAAATAAACCCATGTTGCATTGCATTTTATATAAAAGGTTGTATATTGTCAATATTAGTATATAAATTTATATGACAGTAGATGATTGAATAATAAAATGAATTATAGCCCTTATGTGCTTCACTGTTGCATTGCTAAGATTTTTTAAGAAATGCCATCTTTGAAATTAAGAAAACGAAAAAGACTCCTTTTTAAAGAAATGGTAAATAACATGGCCATAAGGTGAATATTGAGATTTTAAGTTGCATATTGTAACACAGCCATGTTATTTACCCTAGCTATCACACACTATTTCTGTGACTTGTTACAATCAGGACACAACCAGTATCCCTCTGGCTCCTTACTCATCCTTAAACATTTTAAGTGATACCACTTGATTTTGCAATCTGTGTTTTCACAACGAACAAGGGTGCTTCCTTCAATATGCTGCTGACATAGACACCAATAAGCATCATCATCATCTGAGGCTACTGGTTGTTCAACAAATGGCAAGGAAGATCTTGTGAACCACTGTCCTATTACCTCTGGGAGGATAGCTTTGTAGAAAAAATCTTTTGATTTGATTAAAACTCCTCTCCAAAGTTCTAAGTCAGGAAGGATTCTCTCAATATATATTCCTCTTGGTGTCCAAACAACAAAGTCACAGTACTCAATATCACAAATGAAAAGTTGTGCCTGTACTTGATAGTAATAACCATGTGATTTATCCAATAAAATTTTATTGCCATCCCTTTTTAAGCAAAATCCTTTCTCTTCTGCTGCTTCCCATGGTTCCAAATCAATATCTTTGTAGGGACACTTAATTTCACAAGCACCCGACCCACAACAGTCACAGCATACCAAGCCATCAGGTGATGCTCCAAGGAAGGGCCATTCTGGATTTATGTGGAGTCCACTATCTGACACTGTGAAATTGTCATGCACAATTTCCATTTCATTCTGGTAAGCACTGCGTGCAACTGCCTCCTTTGTTTTTCCCCAGTTAGTGGCAACATTGCTGAATTTGTGAGCCTCTGGGTAGCAAATGCTCTTTACCAAGCTTGCTGGAGGCTTTGTAGCTCTGGAACAATAAACAGACTTCAATTTGGATGCTGTTATGTGGCCAGCTCTTTGTCTGAACCAAAGACTTGATGAGGCTTGCCCCCTCGTGTTGGATTCAACAGCTTTGCATTCTTCTTGAGTGATTTGAAATTCAATGTTGGAACACTTTTCAAGAAGCCTAGTGAAATCTAGGTCAGGTTCTTTATCAAACCTCTCTGTGATAGGCTTGGGCAAATTCACTTGTTTTGGGACATACAGGTCACTAAATGGTTCCATAAGAGATAATATTGCTGGTCTAGTACCACAACAAGATATATTTTCAAAGAAACTGTTTTGTTCTTCTAGAGTAGTTCTATTTTGAATACCATTGGCATTACCTGCTGGTAGATCTCTTGAGACAGACGGAGTTTTTCCCTCACCTAACAGCATCTTATGTTTTTGTTTGGCCGACCTTAGGTCCATCTCTGATGCTGGTAGGTAAGGAATTTCCTTAACATGGGAGGGCATTAACCATTTGTTTTTGTTTCCAGTGCATGTTTTCAGTCCCTCAATTCTTGAACCAGCTTCGCAGGCAAACAAAAGGGCACCAATGTGGGAACATGCTTCACTCAAGCCTGCCATGCAGTTGCAGTGTGCGGTAATCACAGTGCCATCATTTTCGGTGAAAAACCATGTCTTTAAAGGGGTTTCTCGCGCTCTTTGTGAATGATTTACCTGTATAATCAAAAGAAAACAATTAGTTGAGCATAAGGAGCTAATGAAATATTTTAAATTGCTTCGGTTAAGCCCCCGGGGGAGGCTGGACTAGAAACTTTAAACTTTTTTGGTCAAATTCCCCCTCTTCAGGATTCTGAACGGGGTCAAACTCATCTAAAAATCCCTACCTTGGGACAAATTCAGGAGTCATACAGTCTCAAAATTTGGCAAAATTTCCGACCCTGGCGACAGAATTGTTGGTAAATGCCCCTGTGGGGACAATAAGTGTTGATCTAATCCCTGGGGGGCTTAACATTGATAGGTGCATAACTACTATACAAGATATTCATGACTCACCCTTGCAAAAACAAGCGTTTTGTTTGGATGTACCTCTTTCATCAAGAGAGTGCCGACCCAGCCAGATACGAAGAAATTATACGCGTCCATTGATTTGTACGCTCTCATCTGCTTATTGGTAGCCCAAGATGTTTGGAGAACCAAGTAGTTCACGATATCTGGGTATACGATGCTAGGAATTTTTGCACAATCTTCGCTGAAATCACCATTTTTTAAAGAATACGGATCAAATCCGATGTTTTGCACTTTTTCCCTGTATCTATCCTTGACAGGTTCAACCATAGAATCGTAATATTCCGAAAACTCTATAGGATTGCCTCGTGAGCTTACATTAGACGCCATATTTGCACCACCAAAATGGCCGACGCTAATGACGTCATGATTTTTAGTCACGTGTTTGCAATCGAAGAATTCTAAAACATCTCACCAGGACAGCTTCAAAACAACGGATTCTGTACTTGAAATTAGGTGTTTTACATGTAAATCTAAGGCAAAGAATCCCTGAGTGAGCCAGACGACAAGCAATCCTTTCCAGATGATGAAAATTCATGTCTCCTCCAGCACCATGTGTCAATACTACAGCACATCCGGCCCAAGAGCTTGAGCATGGGACATTGATGACTCCATCCAACTGTCTATCTTCAACTGGTATACTTACAAGTATCTGGTGAGTATATGAACGTTACTTACGCTGCTAGTACATACAAGACGCTGAAAAATATAAATCAACCATGTTGGTGAAATACCTTTTTCTTGGTTGCATCAGAGTGCGCCATGTTTACTCGGTGTGGGTACTGCATTCATTCCACCGTAGCTTACATATATTATGATAATGAGTTACTGCCAGCCAATCAGATTCGGGGTTTTACCATACAAGTTTTTATTTATTGCAAATGTTTTATAGCTGTTTTGACGAAATAAAATATTATTTTATTGTTGTTTGTCATCTTTTTACGTCGGCTTTGAGCTATATGCGTAGAGCGCTTTTCATGTGAGTGGAAAAAGATATATTTCAGTAGCCTTGTCACTACGCGATGTGATTGGATTGTGAACCCTAAGACAACATACCGTACTGTGTATATGCTGTAAACGTCAGTTCAACCAACATGAAAACCTCTAATACAGTATATATCAGGGCCCAATATTTTTACCAATAATCATTAAGATACAAGATACTGATGCGTGGGTGGGTTGACGCCAATCAGAGAATATACAGTAAAGGTTCTGACCAATTTATTTGGTTGACGGAAGTGTACCAATCTCCCTGTCGCGACTGCTGTCTCGTTCAGCGCCGGCGTAGCAATGAAAAGAGTGGTAGAGGGTGATGCGCACGAATATAAACTGAAGTTGGATGGTTCGTGAGTAGGACATGGTTCATGAGGGTTGTGCTCACAGTTTTACTTGTATCGTGACCTTTCGGTTCTCTAACTTCGGCTGAATAGCAGCAGTAAGGGGGACTCGCGGTGGATGTCGAAGATTTACGGGTTTTACTGGCGATTTAAGGAACGGGTCGGCAGCGGGAAATACCCGTGTCCCGTTATGCGTTGCGCGACGATTCCCTTACTGCTGCTGTGTTGGGAATCAAAGGTATCGCAAATGAGGGTTAAGATATTTCATAGATATAGATGGACACCATCACGAGCATTCGTAACGAAACTGTGCGCCGACTGCGAACTCAGGTGTTGGATCGCCTGGATGCGGACTTTGCCTTCACAACGTTTATGGAGGGAGATACAGATGAGACGATGAGCGAGGAAAGAGCAGAAAGGATAATTGACTTAATGCCCGAAGGTAATTACCGTCTGGAGTTGACGTTTATAAAGTATTTAGACGGTGAGTGGATAATAGAAAAGGGGCGTAATCCAATACGGGCGTCGGGCAAGAAGGACCTGTTCGTTTTAAACAAGGACACGCGTCCTGGAGCGCTGGTGGGGATTGACATCTTGTTCTACGAAGTTGCTTACCCCGTTACCGTAGTTATTTATGCTGCTTATGAGATCAAGAAGCCGGACGTTAAAAAGCTTAAGCCAATGCGGCATCCCGGTAACTGCGTAGGTAAGTTGGTTAGAGAATTCTTCGAGGATTCCTCTCGTGGTGATAAGTTAACTTTAAAGAGAAGAGAAGCCATCAGGAAATGGGAAAACGCCACTTACAAGGCCGGAGCAACCATAGACAACATCAAGAAGTTAGAAACTGCTTTAGAGAGGCGCATACACGTGAAAGACATCACCGACGGCTTCATCTACTCCGGGACGCACAAGTATGGGGGCCGGGGTGTGCCTATCGTAATTTACCAGCATAACGCACATGCGTGGAGGGAGTTAAGGTTCCGAAAGAAGAAAGAAACGCGCGTTTACAAGGAGTCGCCGCTTGCGGAACTAATGCACGAGAATTCTATTTGGTTAATGGACGCGGAGGGAAGTCAATTTATGACCCAAGATGGTACTTTGTATCGTCCTGAAGTGGAACAGCTGCGCATTCGAAGCGCCTGCGAGACTTTAGGAGAAGACTTCTCTGACGAGGTCCTTAGTAGTCGCAGTTTGGACTTCTTAGCCGCAAAGAAAAGAAACGGGTGGAAATCCACACCGGAGGAGTTCAAAGATATAGCTAAAGCTTGTGTAGAACACGGCCACGGTGGTCTGTGGAACATGGAGTATGATGAAGACGAATACGTGTCGCTGGATATGAAACATTGTTACCCCGCAAGCTTCAAAGGCCTAGGAGATTGTAAGGAATATTACGACCGTTACGGACATCCAGATTCGCAGTTCTTTCGTGTTACGTTGGATGGTCACTACGACGCCCCAGCAACGGGGTTTGTACGGTTGACCACCTGGAAATTAGCAGCGGGTCTGCACCCCATAATCTATGCGTGGTACGGGAAGCACCTGCAGGAGAAAGGATGGATACCGGTGCCCCTATTGAAGTTCTTTGAAGAGCGCAAACTTTTAAAATACACAGCGCATGAAGCCATACTCTGCCATAGCGCCTTCACTAAATGGTTACCAGAGCACAACCCAACCGCCCGAATTGTCATAGGAAAGTTCACCCAGGGCGCTAACGAGGGAGAGAAACACATGCAAAGGCGCCTAATAACAGACGAAGGTGAGTTAAGTTTCCTCATAAAACGTGCCCATGACCAAGGAACGATGGTGTCTGTAGAGAAATGGGATTACCTCGTAGAAGATCGGCTGCACAAATGGAATGCTTTGCGTTACTACCAGGACCATCGACCGCAGTATTACCATCTGCGTGCCAGCATGTTAGCCTACGCGCACATTAACCTATTAGCGATGCTCCTGCGGTTTGACAAAGAAGATATCCCCCGCGTAGCCACGGATTCCTTATACGTGAAACCGCACGTGTTGGAAAAGATGAAGGAATTCTACACTGCCGATGAACTCGCAGAAAGTGGACAATGGCGCGTTGCCGACCCTATTTCCTACCAACGCTTCTCTTACCTCTACGGTACGGTAGGCAGCGGTAAGACGACGCGTGCGTTAGAACTCTTTCCTAAGATAAAGGTGCTAACGCCAACACATCGTTTGGAAAGAGAACTCTGCGAAATGGGCCACGACGCGCAAACGTACCACAGCTTCTTTCGCTGGAATGGCCAAAAGTGGGTACCAGAAGCCATCCACGACATACCTCCGGTGATGCTTTGGGATGAGATTTGCACCGTACCTTTGGAAATCCTGCAGGAGTTCGTAGAGTTCCTTCGCGGGAAATGTCAAGTAATATTCACCGGAGATCCCTGCCAGCCTCCTCCAATAGCCGGAGAGATGCCCCACGAATGGCTGAAAGATTTCGTAGACCATGCGGAGGAAATTAACACCGACTACCGCAGCAAGGATCAAATACGTAAGCTAAAAGCGGAATTGAGGGGCCTCAGTGACGCCGAGCAATGCAAAACACTGCGCAAACGCGTACGAGCGAAGTCCTACGAGGACTTCCTTTACACATGGCATCCAAAGGACCTGGTGCTGAGCAGCAAACGCGCAGCACAGTCTCGCATACAAAAGGATTTGCTAAATATACACCGAGAGCGCTTCCCTACGCATCCCGTACCTGTTTGCTACAAACCCCACGACACCCGCATGCAGCGCCGCGACGTCTGGGTACCTGGTACCGACATCCAACTGCAGAACGCAGTAACGCACGATAAAGCCTGGGTACCCATAGAAAAGGTGGAAAAAATAACCTCCCATCCAGATTGGCGCTTGGGCTATTGCATGACAGTCCACAGCGCGCAAGGGCTTACCATAAAAGAAACCTTATGGATCATAGACCAGCGGCTGTGTTGGAGCAACCTTATCTACACCGCCGTAAGCCGCGTAGAATATGCCAAACAGTTAAAAAGAGCCTGGGGGCCGCAACTGCGTTACGACCGCACCCCAGAGGACGTAGCCAAAGAGAACATTGCTAAGAAACTCCTTCGCTACAAGCGGCACGACGAAGAAAAAAATATGACGTTCGACCTATGCGTGGACGACGTCTATAAGAAAGGGGCAAGGTGTGCCAAGTGTAACATACCTCTACTATGGAGGTTTGACCCAAATGACGATCAGCAGTTCTCCGTGGATCGTATCAACAACAAACGCGGGCATTGCAGAGGCAACGTAAGGCTGACATGCCTAGAGTGCAATCGGGCGCGCGGAGCAGCACTACTCTGAGTCTTTGGGGACTATGAGCAGTTCTTCCTTGACAAATCCACGACTTGGGCCATCTAGGTAATACAACACGGGTTGCCCTTCCTTGGTGACGGACTTCGAAATCTCATACGTTTCCAAAGACCAGTTAGGATCCGTGGCTCTCTTACTGCCACCTTCGAGTTCCCCCGGCTGATAGAGGTATCTGACCACTATGTCGCGGGGTAGCTTTTTTTCCTTCAGTCCGACCGCCCTCGAACTTCTGACGTAGGACTTGTGTTCCACGTGTTTCTTTTTTATGGCATCCTTGGGTTTCATTCCCGTAGCCCTGGCCGCCTCGTTGTTCAAAGCCGCGACGACCTGGGGGAGCCTCTGGGTCCATTCCCTGTTGCGTTTGGAGGGATCTTCCAGCTCTTTCCAATACTGGTACCCAAAGAGACGCTCGGCCAAGGTCTTATTAAATCTTTCGACGATGCTCTGACCCCTGTGGTACTCTGCTTTGGCTCTCCTAATTTTAGTGTCGTGGTCCTTCAGGGTCTTGGTAACCACGCCCATGAACTCTGTCCCCGCATCCACTTGCAGCAGCTTAGGCCATTTCAAGACGCGCTTATAAATCCTACCTAGGGCTTCTGCGACTTCCCCAGAATCCTTGCTGGTTATGGGTTCGGCGTCCTTATATCTGCTTGCGATATCAACTACGGTCAAAGCGTATCTATAGGTCTTTCTTCTCACTTTGTCGTGCGGTAAGAAAAGCAAATCCGCCTGATGAACTTCATTGGGGGCATTTACGGTGAAGCTGGGCCTGGGAATGTACTTGGGCACGGGAAGATAAACCTGCCAGAGGGTTTGTTTTTTTAACCAGTTCTTAACCGTTTCTTCTGATACCCTGGCCGCGGTCGCGAGTTTCTTAATAGCCGACGCTCCTCTCCAATAGCCCTCAGGCCCATAGTAAATCCTTTTGAGTTTGTCCTCAGTTCGACCCATTATATGAATTCCAAAACAAGATTGATCTTGCGTCCGTTGAAATCCACCGTCTTTCCGTCCACTTTAATGGTGATGTTTATGCTTTCTACCAAATTAGACAAGTCATAGCACAAAGAAATGGGAGTGTATTCTACTGGGTCAAATGGATTACCTTTGGGTAGAAACTTGGACATAAGAGAAGACTTTTCTCCATTGTTGTAACTATGGACCAAATCGCAATAGACTTCGTAAGAGGATGCGACTTTCCATTTCACATCATATGTACTGCCGCTATTTATCGTGGTACTAGTAAGACCCAGGAGTTCTACCAATGGACTGCCCTTTAGATTGGCACTCCCACTATTTTTCTTGAATTTCATTTCATGGGGCAGCCCCGCGGTAAGAGTATATCCATGCTTTGCTAGCTCCTTAGCCAGTGTTATAGGGGTGTAATGGGAATCTGGCAACTTTGGTTTGGTAGAAGTCACAACGACAAAGCCGCCAATCAAATTATACCAAGAATTGTACAAAGAGCAACTAACCAGCCGAACCTTATGGGCTTTGATGGGAGGATTTAAATACGTGGTAAAGTCATTCTTGTCGCTTTCCAAAAAGACGATCATATATTTCAGGAAACACAGTTTCCTTCGTTAGAGCAGATACGCCAAAGCCACGCCTCCGGCCAGCCCTGCGACTCCTACAAAGACCAACTCGCTATCTTTTTGTTTCTTAGAAGGCTGATAGTAATTCTTAAACTGAGGCCTTTTCAACCCCGTTAATGCCGCTGGGTGCGCCTGCGCATAGAGCTTAAAGGCGTAGTCTGTGTTTTCGAAGTTCTTATCCGCCTGCATTTTGTCTTGGTAGTTCTTGTCCAACCAATCCCTGTAAGCTTGTCTTTTTTCATTCCAAGCTGCAACGTCTCGCTGATATTTCTCCAGCGCTAAATCATGCCTTTTCCTTTCGGCGGCTAATTCTCCGCTTTTGTCACCCCTGACTAATCTATCCAAATACTGACCACCATAATTAGCTCCAGTGAATGCTAAAGCTGCGATAACTCCGCCTGCGATTAAACTAGCCATTTATATTAGACGCAAGCAAAGCTTACGTCGTAGGCAGGTACTTTTCCTTCCGTAGGTAATCCTTTACCATGATAGCCCCGCCTACGGCAGCGGTCATCTTAGCAAAATTAGCGAAGCTCTTGCTTGGGTCTTCAGTAAAGTCTTCTTTGAGCACTTTCTTACCTACCCAACCAATACCCGCAACGATGGAAGTAATGATAGCTGCTTCTTCAACAGTTTTCAATAACGCGGTCGACATTATATTACAAAGCGAGAAGGTTATTACTCCATCACGGGTATTTTGCTTCTCTTAGGGGGCTCCTGCGTCACATGCACGGGTTCTAATTCTACTTTTGGCTTCGTAGCCCGCCATTGTAAGTAGAGGCTGCCTGCTGCTATAGCAACTCCTAACGCGCCGATGACGTACCCAGGATTAATAAAGGATTCCTCTTCTCTTTCCTCCACCTTTTCTTCTTTTTTGGCTTTGTTCTTCCTGTTCATCTCCGCGAGCTTCTTCCCGGCAGCGACTCTGCCTGGAGATTTAGCCTTGGTAATCTTTTGCTCCTCTTGGGGTTGCTCTACCTTCGATTCACTCATTTATATCTAAGGACTTGAAGGACTTGATAAGTAACTTAAGGTAACCTGGGTAAGTACTTGAGAATGACTTAAGTAAGTACTTAAGGACGACTTGATTAAGTACTTGACAACGACTTGACCAAGTACTTAGGGACGACTTGACTAAGTACTTGAGGCGACTTGATCAGGTACCTCAGCAAGTGCCGCCTGGAAGACCTTTTCGACTTCTCTATCCTTCTTAAAGTCCTTCCAAGACGCCAGTACCTCCTTCAAGTCGACATGCTGAGCTACGTGCAAAGCCGCAGAGGCGACTGCCATTAACTTACCGCACTTCAAGGACAACCACCCGCAGGTTATCTTAAGTTCTTGGGCGATGACATAGTCCTCGCTTATGTCCTTCCGCAGTTGCTCCACGTCGTCTATGGGCAGAGCAAGTCCAAGCAATTTAGTCGCAAGTCGGATAGCGGAGTCTGCTACGGCGTCCGTGGTCTTACTTGCAAGGGCGGCCTCGTACCTCTTATGGAACTTTTTGACTTCCTCTTCTGACAACTTATTAACCTGCTCATGGGTAAGTTCCTTGCCTATCATTTCTTTACACTTCCCAGAAGACACAAGGATGTTGAGTTGTTCCTTAAGGTTACTTTCGTCTAACTGTGTGGGGACTTCATCTAAGAGCTGCTCAATATCCATATACATTAGGAATCATAGATTCCAACCGCGTACGGAAACCTCAAAGAGAAGACCATCTTGGAATGTTGGTGAGTCTTTAAATGCCGCATGTATTCGTGTAACTGTTCCTTGCTTATCTCGCCGCCATAGTCGCTCAAGATGGTTTCCAGGTCAGACTTACTGGGCGTGTAGAAGACGACAAGTGAACCTATGTTTTCCCTGAAGGGCTTAGAGACGCTGGTAAGCTGCTGCGAGAGCAACCAAACGCTGATATTGTCATGCCTGCCGCTAAAGGCGAGCTTCACTAATTCGGAGGTGCGCCTTTTTACGTCGTCCCCACAGGCAATGTCATCCAGTATGAGTAAAGTCTGAGTATCCTTAGGGAATTGTTTGTGCCAGAACTTAAGATGGCTGGATAACTCATTAGGATCTAAGATATCTACGAAGAAGTCGTCATCTTTCACTCCTATGCCCGTCCAGGTGCGGTTATTCACGTATGTGGGGCAGAGCAGCACTATGTAGTCGAAACGATATCTAAAGGGTCCTAATAGCTGCTCTACCACGAATTGGGTCTTTCCGCAGCCGGTGGGTCCTACTATCAGAGCATTACAAGGCATGTGATCTGGGTTCATATATAATGGAGCCCGTGGAAGCAGTCAAAGCAATGGTTAACGTCGTCAGAGAAAAGTCAGACCTGGAGAGGACGGTCGAAATGCAAAGGGATGAGATAGACCGGTTAAAAGAGCACGTTCAGGAATTGTACGATGAAATGTGCGGTCTGAAGCGCGCGGAACGGTTTGGTGCGCTGATAACTATGGCGGGCTGGGCAAAAGAGTCCGTGAAGGACTTTATTAAGTATCCCTTATAAGGCTTATTAAACACTTAGTTATAATGGGGTGCAAAGATTGCAACAAGGAGTTCAGTTCCAAACAGGCGCTACGATATCACGTCGAAAAGAAGGTGTGTCATAAGACGCGCGAAAGGCGTTGTAAGGAGTGTAATCATCTGTTTAGCAGCGTGCAAATGTTGGATTATCACGTCAATAACCGCGTCTGCTTAAAGAATATATGCGAGCGCTGCGAGGAGGACAAAGATGAAGAGTGGCATCGCTTTCGGTGCCGCGGCAATTACGATCTGCAGGATGTCGTTTGTTACGAGCACGGCGATGTCGCGGCCCGATGTTGTCCGCGCGACACTAAAAAAAGGTTAACGCAACGTAAAAAGGAGATCGACATGCGGTTTGCGCTGTTCGATCGCGCGGAAGGTGTGCGCTGGGAAGACAGGGAATATTGGGAGGCGGACTGCAAGCGCTGCGGCTGTCAAAGAAGTGACCAACATATTTGGCAGTGTCTATACCCGCAGTCTGATCCGGTCGCCTTTAAGGAGTACGTGAGCACGTTCCAAAATTGGAGCGGCAACAACTTAAAAGATAAGATCGCCCGTAAGGGTTAGTAAGGAAGTCAGATCAGGGTTTGCGCAAAGAGTCTCAAATCCTGATCTTATTTTTATTTATTCTTAGTGAGGTTAAATAAGAATAAATAAGAATAAAGACCCCTTTTAAAGGAGGGTTGCAAAGCGGTAGTAAAGTAGGGTTTGCGCAAAGAGTCTCAAATCCTGATCTTATTTTTATTTATTCTTCGTATGAGGAATAAATAAGAATAAAGACCCTTTTGAAACGATCCTGCGACGCGGTAGTAAAGTAAGGTTTGCGCAAAGAGTTTCGAATCTTGGTCTTATTTTTATTTATTCTTAGTTAACTAGGTAAATAAAAATAAATAAGAATAAGGACCCTTTTGAAACGATCCTGCAGAGCCGAGATGACACATCTTTAACATATGCTACCTTCTTAGTCTTTCAATATATGGACTGTATCACGTGCGAACCCCCTGCCGACTGCATCGTTAAAAAAAGGGAGCCATCCTCGCCGAAGACCGAAGGCATGACTACACCTACTTTAGACACGTCTAACCACAAAGAGGAGACGGGGCAACCCTCCTTTCAATGTCAAACTCCCACCGCCCGTTCTGCTTACCATGCGAGCGCAAATGGGTAAATTCCTCGCCCTGTATGACGTACCTGACCCTATCAGGCGCCCACAGGGAATACTCTACGTCGTCGTGCTTGAGGACCAGCCGCAAACGGTTGATATCTTCAAAGGCTACATAATTTTTTATTTCATACGTAACACCCTCCTTTAAGTCTCGCCAGTGTATCTGCCTCACAGCCTCAAACGCCATATATCCTATGGAATATCTTTAAGTGCGTCTTTAAAGTGTCCGCGTTCTTAAAGCGCTTACAGCACCACCTACATGATAAGCGCATTCCTCGTGCATACTCCGTGATAGCTCTGCAGATGTCGTCGTAGTCGCTGCTTATAAGCACCTTATAGCCGTTTTCTTCATACCTCTGCAACAGCAGGCGTTGATCCTCAGATAATGCCCCATTGCCTTTAGGGGTCTTCAGCTCTATGCAGAATCCACGGTAATGGGTGTGCGCATTCAAGATCATTAAGTCGGGTTGACCGCGTTGGTAGCCCTTCTGCCAGCACTTTATGCGCTTTCCATCCGAATCCTGCAGTTCGCCTAGACCAGGGGTCACGAGCATTTGGGGGTAAAACCTGCGGATGTAATCGACCACTTTCTTATGCAGGTCAAACTCATTTTCGATTTTAAATACCAACTTGTTTGGACCGTCAAACCGCTTTTCTATTGCATATCGACCGTCCTTACGCAGCGCGGGTAGGACCTCTTCGAATACCCAATCCTGAAATGCTTCTTCCTTTGGCATCTTTGAACTACATATTAATTGATAAAACCCAGGTTCGGATATGAACACGGAATGTGGGTGAATAGTATAAGGGATGCGATTCGTTACCCTTAACTCACTCAGCCTTTTCTTATGTTTTTCAGAGACGTGGTCACTAATAGCTTTTTTGGTGTTTTCGTATCCTAACGCAGACGCCACCTCCTTTGCTTTAAAGTAAGGCTTGTCGCCTTGCACTATGCATTGCAGTTTGGTTTCGTTGTTTTGAAATACGCGAAGCATATTATACATAAAGAATATTTTAACTTTTCGTTCACTTTGTTCACGAAACTAGTAGGCGACGCTCTTTAGCTGATTCATTTCTACGCTTAGCTGCGCGTCAGACACCACGAAGATATACGCGTTTATCTTAGTAGTGTCGCTGGCATCTTTGGTGCGTTTGATTTCCAAGGTTATTCCATCCTGCGTATTTACTAAACGTAGGCCCTGCCCATGTAGGTCTTCGTCGTTGGTGGTGCGCATGTCAATCCATAACGCGTACTTATCCTTAAAGAACTCCTTTGGGGCAATTTGGTCGCCAAACTTGCGCGCGACTTCCCGGTACATATCCGCGGGCTTTATCCCTTGTGAGTAAACCTTGTTAGGCACTCCGTTAATGCTAACACCTACGTTGGTAATGTTAGGATTAAAGAATGCCTCAGAGTCACGCAATCCTGCGGTGTATGTCTTTGCAAACAGTAACATTAACCCTGTAAGGCTGCGCCTGGGAAGGTTAATGCTTTGGTTAATAACCTCTTCGACGTTGTTCGTAAAGCTGAACGTCTTATACATCACAACGTGGTCGTAAAGAAAAGCCTTGCCGGAGCTGTATTCCATGCCAGCGCTACGAGCCAGCTCTTCACTGCATACCGTTTCGTACTGCAGCTCCAAGTTAGTAACGGTGTATGGGTGGACGGCTGAGGAACTTACGTCTTTTCCCTGCAGGATGTTCGTAGTATCTGGTAGGGTCACTTCGAACTGCAGTTCACTTAGCTGCCTTGGGTAGTATGCACCGTGGTTCGTGATAATTTCAAAATCTAATGGAATAACATATTTAGTACCGTAGGCCGCCTTTATTTCATCTTCTCCTGAGGCGCCAGAGGCTGCGCTCCTTACCTTACGTATGGCTGCGCTTGCTATTCCCTGCTCTATCCTTTGCGCGCGGTCGAAGGCCGTCAACCATAAGTCTTTGTACGTGGTGTACAAATCGTACCTGTTCAAGTCCAAAAGGGATTCCCCGGCGAACTTCACGCGTATTTTGGAAACAAGGTTCCTGCCTGCATTATTAACGACATGACGCGCGTCTGCGGTACCTGGTTGTATTGCTAGGTCAAACCTCAAAGCCAAGGTACCAGGAACCAATACTAGGTTATCCGTTAGACGGGGAACGCCTACGTACAAGGTTTCTCCTGGTTTTGCGCTGGATGGCGTGAATGTGACCCGGTGAAAGGTGCGTTCTGCTTTCAGTCCGCCAACCTGCTTAGGTAATACGTTGGGGTTTAACTTTGAGCTTATCATATATAATGGAAGTAGAAGGAACGGATTTTGATCCCCCTACCGAAGAAGGCCAAGTAGACATTAACGACGAAGAATACGAAACCCTGCTTCCTGATGACAATGTAGACCCCCGAGGCCTTTTTGATAAATTGCTGAGCAAGTATGGCGTCAGGGCCCGCGATGCTATGCGTTCCTTAAGAGATAAATTTAGGTCTAAGAACCCCCACACGCCCATTCCAGAATACTTACAAATGGAATCCCTTGGCGTGCGGTCGGACTTAATAGCGGACCTCATCAAGGACCTAAGAGAGCGATACCCAAGCCTAAACCTGGCTCCTTTGGACTTCCAAATAAGAGACAAAGGGCAGGTTCAAGTTAGAGAATCGGGTAGGGAAAAATGGCACAACCTGTATCAAAGGAAGAATTCCCACCTGCTTAACAACCAGCTTCCAAAAGGAGTCACAAATGCGCTGGGAACGCCCAACTTGACGATGCTAAGCACTTTGACTCAAAAGGAAACAGAAGTTGCTCAAAGGGCCTTTATTAGAGGCGTTTCGAAGCCTGGCTACAAAGATGCCCTCAGATCCGCAATCAGACTGCAAGAGGAGTGCCAGGAAAAACTTAACCAATTAGAGGCCGTCGAAGAGGAAAAAAGCAAACAACTTGAAGAACTTCCCTCAAATAGCGATGCGACCGGAGGCTTAATGAGTTACTTGCGGAGAATAAGTGCTGAAAAGGAAGCACTTAAGAAGGAAATACAGGAAAATAACATAACCATCGATGACCTTACACACCAACTCGATGCGGTAACCAAAGATGAGGGTGGCATCACTAAGCTCCTTGATGATTTTAAGGAGGATAACATAGCATTACAAAGTAGAATAGAAGAATTGGAAGAGGAATTCATTAAACAAAATAGACTAACTACTGCGAGTCATGCCGCCGAAATTGCAGACTTTAGAGCTAGGCTTTCTAAGCTGTTGGAAGAAAAAAGCAGTGTAAGAAATCAGCTACAGCGCTTAGGAAAAGAATTAATGGAGTCTGTTGACAGAGAAAGGCAAGTAATGGTGGACAAGGCAGTGGCGGGGGAACAAATACGGCAACTTCAACAGGCCGTCGAAGACTTGGAGTACGAAATAGATCGACAGCGAGTAATAATCGAAGATCAAACTCGCCCTGAAGAAGAAAGGGAGGCAGCCAAAAGGGAAATAGAGGCTCTTCAGGAAAGACTGGTGGAATTACAAACGCAAATAGAAGGTAAGGAAAGGGAGCTGGGGCTTACCACCAAGGAAAAGATAAAAAAGCTCCTGGTGAAGTATGGCGTGCCGCTGGCATTTGCGGTCGCTATTTCAAGCGTAGTAGGAGTTATCTTGTCCGCGCTTAAGGCTACGGGCGCAGGCGTAAAAAAATTAGGCAATGGGCTGACGGACTTGGGAAAAAAGATGGCAGCCGGCTTGCCTGGGCTGCTTGGCAGTGTCCTTGGCCTGGCACTTAGGGCCGGCGGAGAACTGTTAAAGTTCGTGGGGAATAACATTTGGATCTTGGTCGTCGCTATTGGGGTGGTCCTCCTGAAGAAGATGAAGGGTTAATCTTATCCTTGTGTATTACTGGTGGCTTATCGTCGTCGGGTACCCGAGGTGTTCTCGACTGGGGATAAGTAAAGATAGTATTCGCACCGCCTCGATAATACGGAATTAGTGGTATAGCAGTCATGGTGCTAATGGGCTTATGACACCAAGCAGCATCTGTACTAAATTTACCCTGACCATTTATTCGGATGGCACCCGGCTTACCAGCGTGGGCACCAGAGCCGGCAACATCGCTGGGACGAACTTGAAGCTTCGCATATTGACAATTGGTTATCATATGAAAAGTTACTGGCGTTATATCTTCCGCGCTAGGCGGGTAGGGCTCCGATGAAAAATGAACTGAATGCCTATTTCCGCTTTTTTCCCTGTATGGCGGTAATGGGGTATTAGTCTCATCAACAAGTCTAAAGCCGGCATTACATGAATACCCTGTATTAGTGGATATAGTACATATTATCATTCCTAAGCCTCCAACCTTCACCCATAGCCCGGTGTCAAACCATATATCAACCGCATAAATTTCCTCCTCCTCCTCCTCCTCAAGGTAATGAAGGAGCCAATCCTCCTTCGCGTGTGGGTTATCCATATATACTAGAAAATAAATTCCATTCTAAATACTAAGTACCGTTAGAGTGCTGATGGTCGCATGATTGTAAGGTCGATCTCTTTGATCCTCTATGCTATTTACCGTAACCAGGCCACTGTCGTCTATTCTCATTTGCAACTTTACCTTCCCGTGACAGTCGGCAACCATACGAAAAGTCCAAACCGTTAGATTTTCGGTGCTATTTGTTGGTGGCTCTACGGAGAAATGCGTAGGCTCCCTGTTGTTCGTCTTCACACGCATAGGCTGCAGTGTACCATTGTCGTCTTGGAACCTAAATCCAACATTGGCATTACTATCTGTGCCAATGCAAATACTACAAAGGATCAACTTCTTTCCTGAGTAATTCAGGTTTACAGACATCCCGTCGACATCAACCCAAGATGCTAGGGTGTATTTTTTCTCGCCTGTGTAAGTCGTATAAACACAATCTACTCCGGATGCGTAGGGGTTGTTCATCGCCATATATAATAGCTTAGACCAATGCTTGCAGCTGTTAAGCCGGCTTTTAGTAAGTTATGGTCATATTCCTCGGGTATCGTAGGCATGACCTTCTTTGATACCTTAACTACGGGTAGCTTCGTTTCGTGTGATTTTTTTGGCTTCTCTACGAAGTGAGGAATGCCCTTGGTAGTATCAGAGTTCACGTCATTTGCCCCAAACTTCATGTCTTTGGTTGCTCGCTGCAGCTTGTTGTTGTAACCCACAACGGAATTGGTGTTAATAACCAAGTTACTTGGCATTAACCAACAACCAGGACTCAAGGCATAATCTAGCCGCACTTTAGATTGCTGCACCGCTAATTGATATCTCTGCACCGATTTAGATATGTCATTTTCTATTATTGCGGACTCAAACAGGGTTAGGAATTCCTGTTGCGTTTCCCGCGAAGCACCTTGGGAACCAACAATGGGGCTGCGGGTATTTACCTGCGCTCCCAGGGTGCAGTAGACGAATGCTTCAATGCTGCGGTTGATCCTGGCTAGGTTTCTTAAGCCTTTTCCTTTTAATAATACAAACGGATCCCAAGGACTGGGGTAAATCGTCTCAATCCTATCAATCAGCGTAACGTCATTCTTGCGACCACCCAAGTCGTAAAACTTTAGGACCCCGGGGTATTTTTGATGATACATGTCTGCCGGACGCACGCCGTCAACATGCCAAGCATAGATAATGCCCAAGCCATGCGTGGCGCCCTCCCGATAACGAAAGTCTCTTTGCTGCGGCTTAAACTCATTCATTAGCCTTTCTAGGGCAGCGGAATCGTAGTGGTTATTCATTCGATTGAATGGCTTTTCCCCCGGTAATGGTACATTAAGCTCCTTCAATATGCGTCGCATAGTAAAAGCAACGTGGAACCTTAGAAAGGCAATGTCGAACATATCCGCGGCAACCCCGCAGCCCTTTGTAGCCGCCCAGACGGCAAAGTTTAACTGCTGCGGCCAGTACTTAAAGTTAGGTCCCCTTAACCATTCGTGGGCTTCTTTTCCTGAAGTGTGCGTAAGGTTAAAATCCTTAAAGATATTCCTTATTACTACGTCAAACGTTTGCTTACCCACTGGAATCTTCAAATGCGTTACTATTTTATCAAAGTCGTTTATGCCACCTTCGGCATCATAAAATGGGTAATCTTCCTTGGTTATCAATAAATTCTCCGGGAAATTAGGCTGTACCTCCTTCGTTATTGACAAATGCTGTGCCTCTTTCCTCTTCTCATGCGGCCCCAAGTCCGCATTGCTGTACATTCTGGAGCCTTGGTAATAAATACCGTCGGGTCTTCTTTCGAACTTACTAGGGTCTGCATGCGGAAACATCTTCCTAAAGGCCCTCCAGTTCCAGTAATCCCGGTTGTCGTGATGTGGCTGGTCCTCAATATCATTCCCAAAAGCGTCGTACATACTATATATAATGGATGTTATACCATCAGCACCTAAGTTGTACCCAGATGTTCCCAATTATCACACTACGGCACCAATAACGGAACCTAACGAACTAAACGCTGAAAATTTCAGGCTTAATAAAGCAAATTTAATCCTGGCTTACTTGGAAGGGCAGACGAAACACTACGAAAAAGTCCGAAAAAAGTACGTCAGAGCCCGAAGTACGCTACATAAGATTGCGATAACTTCAGGGTCCATATCCGTAGTGTTGACGGGCTCCGGCGTTGCTACTTCGCTTACTGGACCGGGAATAATCGTTGGGGTTCCTTTGGCCGGCGTTGGGGCAGCCTGTGGTATTATTTCGGCTGTTGCTACGGGTATTATGAAACAGTTGTCAAGCAAAATATCCAAGCATGACACGACAATAGCTCTGTCAAGGGCTAAAGTAAATACTATTACTGACCTTGTCTCAAAGGCTTTGCGTGACAGAAAGATAGACGACGCAGAATTCTCGCTTATCTTAGCCGAAGAGGAAAAGTACGAGAAATTAAAGTCGGACATAAGGAACAAAAAAACAGTCGTAAAAGATCTTTCCGAGGAATCTCGCAAAAAGATCTACCAGGAGGCAAAAGAAGAGCTTCAAAGAAAGCTTGCTCAGTAAACATCTGCTTTGAAAAGAGCGTGACAGGATTTCGTTTACATATCGAACGACAGTCTGGAAATTACGCGTAATATTTATGCTAATTACTCATCTTATGGCATAAGATTCGCTATCTTCTTGGAATCCATCCTAACAGGGGGTGGTTGGGGTCGATTTCGCGAAATATTTCGTAGATTACGTCAGGGTAATAAGGAATATCCTTATCCAGCCGACAAAACATCCACTCGGCTTTTGTCATATCAGAAACCTCGGGAATAGACTAACCGGTAATTTCAGACAAAAGATAGGGAATAGCTTTATAATATTTCCCTAGCTTTAATTTCTTTAATGTCTTCCTTAGACTTTGCGGGGTTGGCTCTTCTAAGTGGTCTATGATTTTCTTCTTTACTTCGTTGTCTAAATATACCGGTCGAAGACCCCGGATATGACTCATCCAGTCCCTAAAGTATTTTATTCTCTTATAAGGTGTTTTCGTACGACCTCCATTGGCGTAATACTGCTCTCTGGTAGCATTTGGTACGGCATTACGAATATTCTTACCACACTCGTAACACTGTGCTGACGTGTCATCTTCTATTTGCATTTTCTTACCACAACACCAGAAACCCTTGGGCTTGGGTATGTTAACTTTGAATCTTAGACAAATCACACAGAAATCATTGGCGAACTTTTTACATTCATGCATCGTATATCCAACAAATATCTTAACCCTCATTTACGATACCTTTGATTCCCAACACAGCAGCAGTAAGGGAATCGTCGCGCAACGCATAACGGGACACGGGTATTTCCCGCTGCCGACCCGTTCCTTAAATCGCCAGTAAAACCCGTAAATCTTCGACATCCACCGCGAGTCCCCCTTACTGCTGCTTGAATACACCGCTCTATCCGCAGTCTCATTATCAGAGGGGGTACGAGATAATTGACCGCGCTATACCCCCCTCCCCCCATTCAATTGGGTTTTATTTCTGCCCTTGCCGATTCTTTATTCGTTCCTTTGGCTGAGTTCCCAGAAGGGTAGGGAAGGGATGGAAAAGCGCTTCAATATTTCCGGAGTCATCAACCATAAAACAAAAGGACAGCTGAATCTGTGCTGTAACAGCGCTGTTTCCGCCCAAGTCACTTGTTCTCCGTTATCCTGTCTTTCGAATACTTTAATGTGGGAACAAAAGAATAGTGAAACGTTAGAAACCAAATATCTCAGCACTCTATTTCCACGGTAATACAAACGGCTGTTTAAGTGTGGCTGAGGGAAAGGACTTTAGTTTCCTTGCACTATACCTAGTAGAGCAAGTTTTGGAAAAAATAAAGCTGCAAAGCTAGAATAATATCTATGACTTCCTGCTTGCTATACTTAATAAGTTAGTTCCTCGTGATAGGCGGTCATCTTTATTTTTGGTTGTGGTTAAACCAAACCATTGGTTGGTTTTCTTTCAAACAGACAAGCTGCATTGGCTCATTGAATCCATCCCAATTAACAAATGCACAGAAGATATTCTTAGTACACCGCTTAGTTGCGAAAACTTCTCGTCATCCGGGTTCCGCGAAATTGTTTGTTTTTTCCTTCTTTTTCTTCTTCTCGGTCTGACTTCCTCTTCAGTCTTGTTCATTCTATACAGAGCAAACAAGCTCAGGCATTGAAAACTGTCTATGCGATCATTTATTCGTAAGTATATTATATCAAAGGGAAAGAATGTATTACAACGTGTGATAGATTAGTTTTTCATGCCCTTACGTGTCCTTTTCTGAAATGTACTGTCTATATTTACATACGATATGAAAGACATTTTTTAATACTAATATTTGAATTTTTACAGTTTTCGAACTTTTCATAATAAGCACTACTTTCGAGCTTGTTGAGTCTCAAGGGAAAGCCCCTTTTAATACTGAACCTAAACAAGATGAATCTAGTCGTAGTACTATGAAGTGAAATCGAAACCAAAATACACGCAGCAAAGATATAAAGCGCTAACTGCTTGATAGATGCAGTACGCCGGAAGACTACTCCAGATACAGCATCGTTTCATGCGGAAACAAGCCGAAGTGACCATTCATCTTGACTAAACATGTGGCAAGTGACTGCAGTGTATTGGCTATTCTGCACTACTGGTAAGACCCATACTAAGTAGTCCAGCACTTGAATGTATAAATGTGCTTTATTTAGGCACAAAAGGTAAACTAGTTAGTACGGCCAGTACCTAGACTACATAGCAAGAGTACCTGCAACAAGCTAGTATTCCATACTTTATTTGCACTAATGCAATAGTGAAGCTTTATTCTTGTCTATTGTCAGTGCTGATTCTAGTTCTTCTGAAGTAAGTCGTTTAGATTAAACCAAGCATAAAGTTGCAGAAAAACCTTTTAAAATGGCATTGAAAGAGTTTTTTTCGTAAAATTGTCAGTAGTTAAGTAATCAGCCAACGCCCTCGGTTCATAAACGACCCTTTGCCGGGCTGCGGTCTGTGAATGCCGTTTAAGTTCTCGGTCTTTGGATGCGCGTTTTTTTCAGTGTGTCGGAACTGATCAATGCAGATCAAGTTGTGCGTGATATTACAGAGACCCATTGTTAGTATGCCGGGATGGCGGTATATGTTTAGTGCCTGCAACTGGGCTGGAAGATACGATACTCGACAATCTTTCCCTATGTTTTCCCAACAGGGCTGTACCTTAATCGCGTTAACAGTGATGATGTTTCTCATCGAGTATGGATGGAGTCGTCATATTGTAAAAGCAATGGACAGCGAGTGTCTTACGACTCAACTCACAGTATCTGCTGTAATGACAAGCTTCACAACCGCACTGATGATAACCAGCTTTACTGCTGTGGTCAATATCTGTACTCGCCTGACATCAGCATCTGTTGTGATGGTCGCCTTCATGACATCAGTCAAGCCACTGCCAAGCCTCAGTGTTGTAAACGGATTTCTTACGATGCTGATAGATTCATCTGCTGTGAAAATGGTGTGCTAATGAAAAGAAGATTCAGACATACTGCATGCTGTAACAACAAGACTATAGATATCACAAGAAAAGTCTGTTGTGAAGGAAGGGTTCGCACTTCTACTCAAGGTATCTCTTTTATCACTGAGTGTATGTAAGTGCGGCGTTCTATAGCACTGGTTTGAAGTCTAACTTCTTATTTCAGGTCGAACATCATGTTGTGGTAAAAGGTCTTATAATCCATATAAAGATACTTGTTGCAATAGAACTGTGAACCGTGATATCGTCACCAAATCCTGCTGTTCAAAACAAGCCTATGACAAGAGTGTATCAACATGTTGTAATAATCACTTGACCCACAGGGCGGGGATGCAATGCTGTGAAAACAAGTCATATGATCAGAACACCCATACCTGTTGTGGAGGGATTATCACGAGAAAGAACCATACCACAGGATGTTGCTGTAAGCAGGCTATTTGTACTTTGTACAATACTCAACAACAAATATGCTGTAATGGAATGGTTGTACCTAAAGGTGGACATGTAGGATGTTGTGGTGCAGATATCTATGATGTCACTATGCAGGTAGAACGCAATATGAACAAACCATTTTGTTGTACGGACGTGTCAGTCTGCTATTTAACTGTTTTTCCATCGTTTCTCATCAGGTATGTTGCGGCAACATCACACTTGGAGCAGGTCCTAGTAACTGGCGGTGCTGTGGGAATATTCCTTACAACAGCAACAAACAAATCTGCTGTAGAAATATAATTCAAGCAAAAACAAACAAAGATATGCGTTGCTGTGGCAACAAGGCATACGATCCTTACATATTTCAATGTGAAGACTATTTTTACAATCACGTGATACCCATAAACGGCAAATACTGCGATAGAAGGGTGTATGACCCAGATGATGATCTGTGTTGTCACGTGTCAGTTGTACCTAAGACGTATGGCCAGCGGACTGCATGTTGTAACCAACAAGTCTATGATAAAGATAGATATGTGTGTTGTGATGGAGTCATCAATCCCATCCCTGCAGGAATACCACAGTGTTGCAGACACAATGCTTATAATATCCTGAAAAACAAATGCGATGTTGCAAGTGGCGAAATAATAAGTCGTTCAAACAGGTTTGTGAGGTTTTGTGGTGCACAAATGGTGGAATATGATACCAGGAAATACCTGTGTTGTAATGGCACAACTTATGGTCCAGGAAATGTCTGCTGTAAGGGAAGCGTTGAAAGACTTCCTGGAATAAGTTTAGGTTAGTTGAAACAATCGAAGTGCAATTAGGATTGCAATTCGTTAAAAAAAATTTTTTTTTATTTCAATTCTCATTGACAGGACAAGGAAAATGTTGTGGGCAGTACCCTTACGATAACAATAAATATATCTGTTGCCATGGAAACCTGTACAGCAACTTTAAAGGGAACAAGTGTTGTGGTGCCAAGCCATACAATGCCTCCACGCATGCGTGTTGTCAAGGGAATATTTACCCAGAAGGCTTCACGTGCTGCAAAGGCGTGGTCCATCTAACACCAGGGGTGCAGCTTGGAAAGGGTAAATGCTGTGGTGGGATTGGGTACAACAGGAAACGACAGATTTGCTGTGCTAAGAAAGTATTTACAAGAAAAAGTAGAAAGGTAAAATGCTAATGCATATAATAATAATAATAATAATAATAATGATAATAATAATAATGATGATAATAATAATAATAATATTATAATGATGATGATGATAATGATAATGGAAGTTTCTTATATAGCGCATTTCAAATATCTCAATGCGCTTCACATTTATGACCAGAGGACTTTACGGGCTGTATATTAAGGCGCTATTAGCAGCCGTGCAGCTTACAATCATGAGTGTGAATCGTTAGTAGATTATGCCTCCAAATTGGAATAGGCTGTTGAACCGGGAGACAATCCCCTACTCTTACACGAATAATTCAACACTGTGTTCTTTTATGTCCCCCATTTTACTGTAGCTTAGGAAGGGTTGGGAGACAGGGCCTACTGTTTTAAGTCCTTGTCCGAGAATACTTGAAGGTCTAACCATTTGCAGATGTAATTACAAAGGAGCACCTTCTCTTCAGTTATTTTAACCTGAGTGTCCAGACCAACGCTCTTACCAACCGAGCTAGCCGGGTGGCGGATGTATTATCGCTCATGCATTGATTCTAAACAAGTTTTTCTCTTTGTTATAGATGAAGTGTTGTGGTACTCGTCCTTACGATAAGTCACGCAATATTTTCATTTGTTGTCACGCAACATTGTCCGTCATAGGTCATCATGGACGCAACGTCTGTTGCAGAAAGGAACCATATAGCCCGATACTGGAGACTTGTTGTAGAGGACGTGTTCACACGAAGCGCAATGCAACGTGTTGTGGACAAAATATCTACGATCCTTTAAAATCAATATGTTGCAGCAATACTGTTTATTCAATACACAAGTATGGAAAAGACTGTTGCCGAAAGATGGCTTACAATGCATCCACACAGGTCTGTCGATCAGGATCTGTATTCCCAAAAGTGCTTTGCGGTCAAAAGATTTACGATAACAGGACGCAAATGTGTTGTGGTGGTAGAATACGCCAAAAAGGTGCTTACATAAGATGTTGTGTCAAAAGAAGCTATAACATAGTAAAGTCTATCTGCTGTAATGGAAAAGTACGACCCAACACTAGAATATGTTGTTCTAACAGAGTCTACAGTGCTAAGGGTTTTGGTTGCTGTGGAGGATTTGCACTGAGAAAAAACCATCCACATCTCAAATGTTGCGCTGGTCAAGTCTACGAGGTTGCACAATACAGGTGTAAAAGAAATAAGATCGTGGCCAAAGGGAAACTGCAAAGAAAGATGTGTATGAAGGAGAGCGCATTTGGTAGGTCACATCCCTAACTAGACATGCTATCTTGGATAAGCTATTGATCTATATATTAGATGCACAAATCCGCGACTACTCCACTTACTATATAATAAGTGTTTTATTTGATCATTTCCTAGCTTTTCTTGGTGAACTCCAGTCAATAGGAAGAGTGTATCATTCATTCAAATTACTCAGTGTTATCAAAGGGGAACCAAATATCCAAGTAGGAGCCACGATGAAGGTTTTATACAAGCACGCACAGTTCCAAAGACTAAAGAAGAGAACAGGACAGACCTATCTACTGGCAGGGCGTATAGTGTGGAAGGATTCGTTCATGATGGAAAAAGTCTTCCTTTATCGACCCTGGAGGAAGAAACTACAGGAAAAGCTAGAGGCATTAGTGAAGAGTTGTCACCTCATAGGAGCTGCACATCCTGTAGTCAAAACACGCTTTTTCAAGGCTTTTGGAAGGATGTAACCGCCGACTGATGTACAGCACCCATACAGTTAATATCCAAATGTTGCTATATTCAAAACTAGTTACTTAAAAATCCAATCCTTTATCAGTTTATTCACATTGAATATATACGATGAAGAGTTTTCTTTTAAAATGCCTCTCAGCTATTGCATTTAGATGCATGTGGCATGTTAACCGCATGAAAATACCCATATTTGGTAGGTCACATAAACAGCCAACTGACAACGCGTAGGTACAGTAACTACTTCACAACCCTAGTATGGTCTTTTTAGTATCAAATTCATTCATAACTGATATCAATTTGATATTCTGAACATGGGAAAGCCTCACTGCACAGCATACCACGAGGCGCGTAATGCATTGTTTGCTAAAAGGAAAACTTGCTGACCATATGTTATATTACGTCTTCGTCGACAAGAAAAGTTTTCGCTGAATCGTTCTGCCTCGGATAAGTTTCATCTTAGTTTAAGATAAAGAAGCTGTGAAGAAAGTGTTCACTAACTGAACATCTGGGAATAAAAAGGTGTGTTCAATTTACTTAGAAAAAGAGTGAGAAATAAATCTGTCAAATCAGTTCATGTTAATCACAAATGATCAGTTCTTTTTATAACGCTACAGGTCATTAACGATAGTGACTTAGTGTAAAGTCTTGTGTGATCACGAGTGCACGATCCATCTTAATCGAAACCTTGTTTTTGATATATTTTTTTATTAAAGCTTATTTTTCTAAAATGAAATTAAGGCTTTCGTTTAATGTTTGCTCTACTTTCGATACTTAGTGTTAAATAAGTCTCCAGATGGATGTATTGGATCTAAGGGTCACTCATTTATTTCGAAAGCCGGTGGTTTTTCCTGGGTGTATTTTGTGACAGGTTAGTGAAGTCGCAGTTTCGATCCTTGTAAACGTGAGTTTTTTTAATATATGACTGGTTTCCTCATGATACCAATACAACATATCTATGCGCATAATATAAAAGACTTCGCCTCTAAAATATCAATAATACATCTTATTCTCTTACACAAGTTTATAAATTACACTTTTTCAGTTTTTTTTCCTCCCTAGTAAATTGGTTTAAATACTTTGTATTACATAAACATTTTAGTCATTGTTCTTTTCTATACATCACTTTCTCTGTCCATGTCGGCAAGAGCTTGTGAGCTGAGTCTCTTTTGTTGTTGTTGTCTTCTTTCTATCTCTCTTTGTAGGGCCTGACTGTATTCTTCGTACCTCATGACAATTTGTTCAACTTCTTTCTTGTACAATCTCTTTAACATCGTCTGCCAACAGTCTAACTCACTGTACCGGAAGAGTTCCCACTAGGTTAGAAACACAAATGGACATTGATCAATTATTCGTGGATAGAAACATGAGATTGAACATCCAACCTTTGGTGTTTCACATCAAGTTTTACGAGGTTGAAGTTGTACGCAATGTTTTATCATACTTCCGCACGTTTACAAGGAAATGGACCCAAATCAACCATGGTACATACATATATGCATACATAGTACATAAACTGTTGGTTGGAACAATATTTTTTACTTATGTAGCTTTGCATTCAAGGGCTTAAACAAAAAATTTATTCTCTTGGGAATGAACAAGGTGCCATGTGATAAAGGTTTTCATGGCGAGTATTAGAGATGGGGTATAATATACAAAGGGATGAAGGGGATATCTCATATATAGTATCAGATTGGAAGGGGGGAGTTAAGGGTATCTCTCTATTGAAGGTGCAGTAATCAGTAGGGAGGGGAGGGTAGGGCACTGTCTTACCTTCAGGAAACAGTCATATTCAGGGGATGCTTGTGCATATGTCATAAGCCATTGTGGTATTTCTAACAGCAAGAAAATAAAATGTATTTTTTAAACAAGGAATAAAACCATTGCAAGTATACTAACAAATTAAAAGTGTACCTCCACCAAATGACACCTTTGAAATGTGTTCTATTGGTTCCTGCCGTACTTCGTCATATACTTGATTCTGTTCAGGTTGTTGACCAACATGTTGTGGTTGTTTGTATCGTTGAATATATTGACTTTGTAATGGATGTTCACACTGGGCTATGTTACTCTGGCAGCTGAGAAAATAGAGAAATGAATAAAGCTTCTTCATGTATTCATGTATTCATCTACCAAGATAACATATAACCAACGCAGCCAGCCAGCCTGTTTTACTTACTTGACATAATATACTCCATACTCCTGGGATTCTGCTCTCTCCCATCCTTCTGGAAGTTCTGTGTGAAAGCATGACAAATAAAAGTTCATATTATGAATATGTGTATTCAGTTTGCAAGTGAATATTGAGATATTATTGTGTTACCTTCTTTGTGTATAGGATGCTTCCAGTCAGTAGTCTTTGTGTGATGGCTGTCCAACAATTGAACAACAAGTTAGTCATGTATTTGATAACTATTGATACACAGAACATGATCATACTTACTCAATAAAGTATTTCCTGCCATCAGGGGTTACTGCGGCCTCCCAGCCTGGTGGCAAGATGTGGTCAAGCTCTGAAATAAATACAAAATCTTGATCACACCAAAGAAACACAGAAATACATGGATGGTGTATTATTTGATCTTCTTACTAACCTAGATAGCCTGATGCCTGATCCTGGTCATCTGAATCAGTAGAGACACAACTTCTATAAAACTGTTGAGAACTGGAAACCAGTGATGCATTTCCACTGTTGCTGTATAAATTGCCTGGAGCAACAGAAGCATCTTCTTGGTAACACTGTGATACGGTACTATCCTCTTGAAAAGGGATACCATGAGAACATGTGTAGACATAAGAATCAGACATAATAGTAGCATGACTATTATACAGCCCAGCGTAATTAACATTGCCACATACAGCCATATTTGTAATAAAAGTGTCAAGATTATTATTGTCTGGACACATATCAGTCATTGTCTCCTTGTCCACTTTTATGCCTTTGTTGATGCAGGTGGTTGGCAGACAAGGTTGTGATTGAGAGTAATGTTGTGGAGTATATTCAGCCGTTTGGAAACTCATAAGCCTGTTAATGATTTCAGTTCTTTCGGCAGGAGAGATTCTCTCAGAGTACAGACTATTAATGTCATCGTGTAGCTGTACTGTTTCTCTGTAAGGAGGTGGATGTCTGTATTTGTCTAATGAAGGCTTGGCTCTCTTTTCTTGTTGCATTAGATTTTGATACGGGGGTGGATGGCGATAGATCCTGTCTTGAATATTTGGTTCAGGAATGCTTTGATTGTTACAACAGTTCTCGCAATATTCAGTGTTGAGGTTCATATTTTGAATAGAATCAGTAATTTCTAAATTAACGGCACTCCTTTCTGGAGTATCAACCATGGATGAAATATCTCTTTGGTAAGGTGGACTATATTCATCAGTATTTGCAGCATGACCTGCTCCAAGCATCAGTATTCCAGCATTTTCATCTGTTGTGTCTTGTTCTTTCCAATAGTCAGATATCTGGGATTTAGATAAGACCTCTCTCGATACATCACATTCAAAAGGAAGGTTTGGAGATGAAGAACTTTTCTTCAGTTTTTCTAATAATTAAGCAGAAATATCCTTATTGCATGCAATATTGGAAGACACTTTAGTCTCCCCTCCCCTCCCCCCACTAACACCACCGCAACTCTGTTAGAGCAGTCTAACAAACCCATAACTAAAAGACAGTAAGATCAGGGAAGCAGCTCTATAATGTTTTCTCAAGCGAAGATCCAAATTCACTTTACACAACTGTACAACGGCAACCATCAAGTATCAAGGTTTCTTTCTCATCTAAACTTTATATTTAATTTAAGCAGACAAAATGAATCCTAAATTATGAGTGATAAAAACACATTGACTTCATAGTCACATAATACTAGGTGATTATAATTTACTATTAATCAAATAGAAACACGAACAAAAAGCACCGTTATACGGGGCTGACCTTGTAAGATTTTAGTCGTATCTTCCCGCTTCGTGTACTTTCCATGGATCAACCTTTCCTTCGGATTTTTTGCCTTCTCTTTTCTCTTCAGAAGTCGAAAAGGCATCTCTCCTTAAGTGATGACGCCGTTTTCGTTTGTTATGGCAAACTATGGCATTGATTTTCCTCTATTACTGGGAGGAAGATCGTAGAATATGCCGAGAACGCCGATCATCTTTAAAACTTTCAGAATGAAAATATTTACAACATTTTTCCGACGAATTGACGATCAATTATTGACTCAAACTAACGAGCCGAATGTCCGATGAATAAACGATAAAGTATCGATTGATATCTGACTAAATATTGTGTGTTGCTATGGTGATAACCAGAGTTGGTTTTATTTCGTAATGATAGGGAATGCAGTGTTCTTGATTTTCTGTTTGAATTCAGTTCTTAAAGCACTGTAATCATGTCTGTAGCGGCAGCCCAGCTTTCTAATGAGGATCTAGAAACGGAATTTCACAATGCTAAAGCATATTTATTGAAGACAAGCACTCATTCAAATCTCAATGTGTAAGTTTCAAAATGGCGAGTCAATCACACTAGCGATGGTTAAAGAATTCTAGGATTTAAAGCTGGTTTTCTCTGTTTCTTTCCTCAGTTACGACAATCTATCTAGCATATTAACTAAACTCTTAAAACAAAAGCCTGAAAATGCCACAGGTATGAAATATTTACTAACCAAAGTCGATAAAATATTAGAAATTTGTGTTATGATCTTGTACGTCTTTTAGTAAGCTTATGTTTATGATTATCGCGCTTACCTAAGACCTATTTAACAATTTTAGAACTATTGGACGACCTCGTACGAGACAGCAAACGATCAACCTTTAAACCGTCGTTTGATACTATCCAGGTACCAAAGTATTTTACTTACAGTGAGCAAAGATGATCTGAACGATTCAAAGTACTAAAACACTTTTGCTTTGCTAAACATTTAGGATCAACAAGATGACTCAACTGAAGTTCTACTAGCAAGGGCGCAGCAAACTCTCTTTGAGGTAGGAAAATATTAAATTAACTTTCAGAAGGTCTCAAACCGTTTTACTAACATTGAAATCTTTGGTGTTACTATAATAGAGAAAACCAGATTTATCATTTGTGGAACCAGAACGTGAACCGGAGTTGGATGAAGATCAGGAAAGTCCATTACCAGATATAATGGAGCTGGCCAACTACTTTGAACAAGCTGGTGTTGGATTGAGTAAAGAGGAGACATTGAGAATATTTTTGGCTCTCAAGAATCTGGTGGACAGCAACCCTATTAGGAGCTGTCGTTTCTGGGGTAAGTCCCGAAATATCCAGTGGAAGAGGTGTTAAAAGCTGAGAGAGAGGGGGGAGGTGTGCAGCAGGTGTTGGGGCTACTGTGAGAATTATGTGATGGTTTTAACCAAAGGTGGGTGGTATGTCCTGTTATGTTGAGCTTCCTGCTACCAAGGTTTGAAATATCCAGGGTAAAAATGGACTGATGAAAGTCTACGGACTGCCTCAAGCTCAAGACAATGGGAAACTCAATATAGGGTTTAAGATAATGGGATTTCCCTATTATTTTGTACTTTTAATTCATACCTCTTTTTTCTACCCAGTTACATCAAATTTAACTTTCAATTTTAACTGAATACATTTAGCTGTAGTAATAAAGCCTTTTTTTCATTTTCTTCAGGTAAAATCCTTGGTTTACAAGCAAATTACATCATAGCAGAAGTAGAGTTTCATGAGAGCGAGGATCCTTTGGATCTTCAAGAGGATGAAGGAGAAAAAATCCCTGATCAAAATGTAATATTTTGTTTTATATTAATTTATTAATGTGCCAAAAGAGATAACTGATCATCATACTATGCTTAACTTGTAGAATGAAAACCCAGATACACAACCAGATATTATAAAAGAAGGTAAAATAATTAACACTTATTAACTGGGACCGAGGGAAACAGTGTGTTTTGTGGTCCCAGGACGTTGATGTATCACGAGGCGTCCCCTGAGTATGAGAAAGATGGACTTTTGATAGTTGGTATATAACAATGTTGCTTATTCAATATTTCCAAGAGCAAATAACTTGTTATTGCTATTCCCCAACACAACTGCAGTAGTGGTACAGCTCAACCAGGTAAGAACTAAAAGCAATGCAAAGGCACCTCTGGCAGCTGCTATACAATCCATGTATGACCCTTCAGCATAGCCATGACCTGTTTCAATTAGTTAGGGTTGATTTTGAGAGAAGGGAGGAAAACCTGGAGGGCCAGAAAAACCCTCAGAGTCAGAGAAAGAAACATCAAATTCAGCTGACATGCTGTCACTTGGATACGAACCCCAGACATAAGAGGTGATATTTTTCTCTTATTCTCTCTACTTCATTATATACACACCGAATGCATAATTTATTACTACTATAAGAGGTGATAGTTGAGTGTTTTACCACCACTTCATTGGGACTCCCAAGAACACACTGTTACCATGGTAATGTCTATGATGATAGTGATCATTGTTGTACTCATTATAAAATGTTCATCAGGTGACTTCGATGTGGAAGAAGATGATATTCCTAGAACAGAGTTCAAGCCTCCTCCAGTGATTCCTAAAGAAGATAACAGGGTTGGATGCAACAAAAAGGCATACTTTGTTTGCAATGAAGGTATATCATATACATTGACAATAAGTCTTTGATGCCTTAATGCATTAACATATATTAACTTTTCCATTTGTAGCTGGTAAGCCCTGGGTAAGGTTACCTCAAGTTACCCCAGCACAGCTTGTTGTTGCTAGACAAATCAAGAAGTTTTTTACTGGAAACTTGGATGCTCCTGTAAGTTTATCATATAATATATTAATCTGTGAACTAGAAATGTTGTTCAGCTTCTAATTTCCTTAATTATTTCACACGTTAGGTTATAAGCTATCCACCTTTCCCAGGGAAAGAAGCAGAATACCTTAGAGCACAAATTAGTAGAATATCGGCAACAACACATATCAGCCCTCTTGGTTACTACATGTTTGAAGAAGAGGAGGAGGAGGATGAAGAAGGAGCTGGTAAGTCACTTTACCATGTACACTACTATTCTTGTTAATACATGTAATAAAAGTATTAAGATGAATTGATTGATTAATTCTTTTATTTTAGTACGTGACACATTCATTGTCAACCAGGAATTTGAAGGTCTCAGCATTAATGATATGGTAGACCCTGCCTGTTCTAACTGGGTTCACCATGTACAGTATGTACTTCCACAGGTTAGTCAATCAATGATTTTCATATTTTACCAACTTGTTATGCTCACATTTTGGTGAATGAAAGTTATTGGCAGAAAGTAAATCACCAGCTGTTTGAAAATTGCAAGGTAGTGTAGTCCATGAAACGAACTGCAAGAAATCTTAGAACATCTTTAAATTTTTTCAAAATTATTTTAATCAAATCAGGGGCGATGTACTTGGTTTAATCCTTCACAAAAGAAAGATGAGGAAGAATTTGAAGAGGAGGAAGAGGATGAAGAACGAGAAGAACCAGATGAACCAGAACCAGAAACTGGTCCACCATTATTAACACCACTTTCTGAAGACAATGGTGAGCATGCACTTTGATCAAGATTGTCTTTCTTTGAGTAAGGAATAATATAACCAATAAATAATATTTGTCTACAGAGGTAGATGGAATGCCCCCATGGACAACACACAAGTCATCTACTCTTGTACCTCAATATGCTATTGCTGTGATACATTCAAATCTCTGGCCTGGCGCTCATGCTTTTTCTGTTGAAAGGTAATATAGCACTATTCTAGCAATGCTTTTGGACTATTGGAAACAAATGCAACAGCTTATTATCTAGCATTTCCGTTGGATTTTGCACTGGAAATATATACTTAAACCATAATTTACTCTAAGACAATATCTTGTCCAAAGACATCACTATTCTCACATGATGCAAATGATTGTTTCCTAACAGAAAATTTGAGAACATCTACATTGGATATGGGCAAAAATACATGGCAGAGAATTATAGTCCACCACCCCCACCTGCACCACGAGAAGAATATCCAAGTGGGCCTGAGATAACTGAAGTAGAAGACCCTACTGTTGAAGAAGAAAAGGCCCTTAAAGCAGCACAACAAGAGGCTTTAGAAGCTCAAGATATGGAAGAAGAGGAGGAGGAAGAAGATGAAGATGATTAAGAAAATACTGACATTGAACTGGTTTTATTGTATATAGTTACTCCTTAATATTGTAAATATAAAATAATATCCACTGTACTTCCAAGTGTTGTAATGTGTCTAGTTTGCTATGATGGTATTTCAGAAGAACTTTGTGCAATTCCTTTTTCTAATTGCATTTGAATAAAAAATATCTTGATTGCATTGCACCTTGATAAAAGTAAACAACACTGTCTTAATCTTACATTTTATATTTCTTCAAACATGACATTCACTGCATTACTTTACAGAATAAATGAATTAAAACAAGAAAGCCAGGATAAATCAAGCTATGGGCTGTCCATGGAGTATTTTATGACATAATATTCCATTAAGAAGTGGAAAAAATTAGAGCAAAAAGTCATAAAATAAATTAAAATGTAGGAAAAAAAGTTTTTGACAAAGCTGTACAATATCTAGACTAGAGGATGTGGGTGGTTGTTATTGAACACCCAGGTCATACTAAAGGTAAGACTATTATAATAATACTTGTTGTCTTGAGGTAGCTGTATAGACTGACAGATGTTTAGATCAAGTCAGCAACTGAAAACAAACAAATACAAATTTCAGTGAATAATTTCCAAACACTGGTAGTTTGCAACCTCAGTATTTTCATTACATTTTATCCCATACTATATAACACAAAGCTTTTCTTACCATTCATTGGCATTTCATCAATCTGGGTAGCATAATACTGCTCAATGTCTCGCAAGATCCTGATATCATCTGACTTTACAAAGTTGATTGCCACACCCTTTCGCCCAAAGCGACCTGATCTTCCGATGCTGACAAAAAAATAAAATATGATAGAAATAAGATTAAAAGAAAATTTGACTTCCCTCCCACACAAACATACATCAACAGCTTACCGGTGAATGTAAAGCTCACGATTGTTTGGCAAATCATAATTAATGACAAGAGAGACTTGCTGTACATCAAGTCCTCTGGACCACACATCGGTTGATATCAACACACGACTGTGGAAAGATAAAATATATTAACACTTAGAATATTAAAAGTTGTCAATAAATAAGAGTATGTTACTGTGTGTTTATACCTTTGTCCAGCTCTAAAGTCCTTCATGATAGCTTCTCTTTCTTTCTGCGGCATGTCTCCATGCATAGATGTCACTGTGAAATTAGCTTCTCTCATTTTCTCTGTCAGCCAGTCAACCTGGAACACGACAAAACCATGATCATACTCAAAACCAGGACAGGATAAAAACATCTTGTCAAATACAAATGAAAAAATATAAAACACAGTCATGCAGGGATTGGCAGAATATGAGATAAGCATGACCTGCATGGAGTGTTTCCCAAACTTCAAGTGCTTTAAAACATCACACAGCAAAGCAGCAAGTTCTTTATTTCTTTTATAAAATATAAGTTAGACTAGCTGCTGTTTGGGACACAAATGATGAAATTGTGCTTGTGCAGTGTGCTCTCATAGTGCACATGCTAAAAACCAACCAGAACACAACATTTATAACAGTTATTTTATAATGAACTATGGATATCAAAAGTACCTTTCTTTTTGTGTTACAGAAGATAACAGCCTGTGTAATAGTAAGTGTGTCGTATAGATCACACAAGGTATCAAACTTCCACTCCTCTTTTTCAACTGCTACAAAGAACTGCTTGATTCCTTCCAACGTCAATTCATCACTGTTAAAAACATCAGACATGAAGTCCATTATGAATCAATTATAAATCAGTGGAAGTGATCAAGTGTGTAACTTACCGTTTTACGAGAATTCTGATGGGATCTGTCATAAACTTTGAAGTCATCTCAAGTATCTCATGGGGAAGTGTAGCACTGACTAAAACCACCTTCAAACAAAGCAACAGTGTAAGTATATAAACAGAAAACAATGATATGGAAAGAAACTGTCAATTCAAAGTACCTGTGTGGCTGGAGGAAGATATCTGTAAACATCATAAATCTGTTCTTTAAATCCTTTGTTAAGCATCTCATCTGACTCATCCAACACCAACATTTTGATGGATCTTGTCCTCAGATGTCTTCTTCTGATCATGTCTTCAAAAGTAACAAATAAAAACAACATAAAATTAGAGCAACTTCTTATGACACAGTGCTGCCACCAGAACTTTAACAATTATTGCTTTGAAGTTAACTGCTGGCTACTTTTTCTTTCATATAAAATACTATAAGATACTTTCTGTTTCTTATATCAGATCAGTTACTGAGCTACATTCTGAAAGCCCTGAGAGAGGTGAATACCTTTCATACCCACAAGTATTTCAATGCAGACTTACAAATTTGCATTTAAAAAAATAGATATAACTTTCAAAACTGCCATCCCCTTCATTAACAGATCAACTCACCAAAAACTCTGCCAGGAGTTCCAGAAACAACATGCTGTCCATAATCCAGTTTTCTGATGTCTTCACCAATGTTTGTTCCTCCAATACAGGCATGACACTGCACACTCATGTAGTCACCAAGGGCTAGTACAACCTATAACATATATAGGATTAAACAATGTCAAATGTGAGCTTTCATAGCATACACTTAACCACTGCTAGTATGATCATATTTATACCTTTTGAATCTGCACAGCCAGTTCCCGTGTTGGTGACAATATAAGACATTGTGGTTCTCTTAACTGAAACATATCAACGAGAACATGATATTAATGCTCTATACCGGGTCTATATCATCCATTAACAGTGCATCATGGATTCTGCATCTTCATACTACCTGGGTGTCAATGGACTGAAGGACAGAAATGGAGAAAGTTGCGGTCTTGCCTGTTCCTGACTGTGCTCTGCACAAAACATGAAACAATCACAAAGTGAGTCAAACTTTAACTATATTCTGTTGACGTTTTAGTGTCGTTTTTTCAAGGGCTTTATTTCTAAGTTGTACCACCAAACATTACTTACTGAGCAATAACGTCACGTCCTTTCATTATAGGTCGAATAGCTCGCTGTTGTATTGCTGAAGGCTTTTCAAACCCTACAAAAGGCAACAGATGGCAATAAATAACATATTTTATCGAAGAACATGAAAGATTAAGAATACGATTCACGTGGGATGGAGTAAACTGCATCTCAAACCAAGCGTCAAAACTTCTTACCATATGCATAGATACCGCGCAGTAAATCTTCTCTGAGATTCAAAGCATCAAAAGTAGGTATTACTTTCACATCTTCTGATGTTTCAAACTCGATTTTACTAAGATCTTGGTCTTCTGTTTCGTCAGTTACTACTCTTCTTGATGAACGAGCGGCCGCCATCTTGAAACGTATTTGTGAAAGGAAGTAAGCACGCACTGAATGGCATTCTGGGATACCTCATGTACCCAGCAGGCTATGCGAAGTAGCGGGAAGAGTCTTAGAAAGATGAAAAGGAGCATGGGAATTAAAAGGGAAAACACTAAAATATCCAACACTCCATTGTATGTAGCATTTACTGCACTTCTTAATCACACGCGCAAAATCCTACGGTTCTTTGGTGGACGCTAAACAAAGTGTTTCCATGGCCTTATCCATGAAAAACACCAAGTTTTGAAAAGTGCTCATGGAAATGCCTTATTTGATGTCAGACAAAACATACTTCATCACCACCAATAATTGTACGATTTGGCACTTGTGATTGAAAAGTGCTAAAATTATTCATACTGAGGTAAAGGAATAAATGCAAAGGATAGAAGTGAAAGAGAAGTGAAACTTTTTTGTTTTGAATTCAGAGGTTTTTATTGTATTCCTTGATTGGTTTTGAAATGCTGGATATAAACTGAAGGCATGGCACATTATGCAATAAGCTTATTCTATCTGTTCAGCACCATTCTTCTGACTGTTTAGCCATAGTGTATAACTGATGTATATTGCAACATATTCCTATAACAATAAATGCACCAACAATATGCCAGGTGTGAATTGGTAGGCTAGAGGCTGAAGCAGCCCTGCTCATCTGGACTGATTTCTGCTTTTCTTAGACATTTTTCTAGAAAATGTGGGAACACAGGTAGCCCAATTCAAGAATTAAACATTTGCTTTACTTGCTTCTTTCCTATCTGAATTTTTAATGGCTCCATGTAATATACTTGTTTAGAGTTTGATTTAAACAGCAGTTGAAAGGTTCTTTATTCCACCCTTTTTATTTCCATTCTTTCAAAGATGAATATTACCCTGATCAACAGGTAGTTGCCACATGCAAACACTTAAGTGTTCAAATAATTTACATATTGATTGTGCTATGCCTTTGAAATGAAAGATGTTGAAGACTTGTATTTTCACAAACACCTCAATTACTTGCATTACTTAAATGAATTATTTAACTCTTTACCCTCTGCATGTTTTCACCTCAGGAGGGTTTTTGGTTTTATTCATTTTCATTGGTGGTTTTGCATATTACTCATATGAGAACTAAAATAAAACACATGTATGATAAATTGTTGGCAATATCAATCTCATTATAGAAGTATTCATGAAAGCAACCAAATACTTTTGGTAGAAATTATAAATTATATTTGAAGATATTGTTAATCTATATGTAACCAGTTTTTAAGGCAACTGTACAATGATTCTCAAAATAAATGATTTTTAGGACATGTTACATGTTACTGATTGCCTGATCGACTGAAGTGCAGCGATCCGTCAAATTCTCATCTGCTTCACTTACGAAAAATAAAAATAATTTAAATGTTTATGTAATTAATGATAATTAAACACTGATTCAATAAAGATCACAATTTATGATAATTATGCAGTCCTGGCATCTCATGTCACGACCTTACAAAATGGGAACTTTTCCTTGAAAATTCTGATTCCTTCTTTACTGACAGCAAAACAATCAGTTAAGTCAATGGAATCTAACCAGGGCAGGGATTGTCCAGTTTCAAGCAAATGGTCATCATTTTCGATAATATCTGTAAATGATAAATCCAAGCTCATCAATCCACTCAAGTCATCGAAGCAAGATTTTAAACCATCAAATGTTAACTTGCTACATCCACTCACAGAAAGAGAGGACAGATCAGTGTTCTCACATATAAACTTGAGACCCTTGTCTGTAATATCTGCAAATCCAATGCCTAACAGTCTGAAGTCCTCAGAGGCATAGGTACCTATTGTATAGGCACTCATATCTGTTATTCTTCTATCTAGGTTATCTGCACTGTGAATAACCAATGACTCTAACTTCTGGCACTGTTGCATCAGCTTGAAGATACCTATATCACTAACTTTAGAAAACTCCAATGATAGGTCTTCAATGTTAGGAACACTTTCTGCAATCACTAAAAGAGAGTTGTCTGAAATCTGTCCATTGGAAATGTGCAAACAGCTGATGTTACAAAACTTAGCTAAAGCAATTAGCCCAACATCAGTGATTTTGTAGTCCAGATCACAGTAATCCACTACAAATTGCTCCAGCATGCGGCACTTGGTGGCTAAACAAACCAAAGATAAGTCACTTAAAAGTATTTGATTGTAACGTAGAGTGATCTCTTTTAGTTTTCCGCAGCCTTCAGCCAGAGTCATCAACATTGCATCTGTGAGAACATCCATTGAACTATTCTCATGATCTTTAAGGCAAGATTCATAAACGATCAAAGTTTCTAAGTCAGAACAAGTCGAAGCTATGGCAGTGAGTGTTTTCTGTGTTACAGCTCTTGAATAAGCATAAATTCTTTTCAAATGCGGATTATTCTTCACGACGGCCACCAGCCCTTTTGATGAAACGTTTTCCATTGGGAGTTTAACAGATAAAAGCTTGAAACAGTTTTGAGCTATTTCAATGATCCCTTTATCCGTTACTTGTTGGCAGGCCTTAATGTATAATTTTCTAAGATTAGGACAGTTTTTAGAAAGCAGTTTGACACCTTCATCCTCGATCAGTGTGCATCCTTCTAAATCTATGCTCACGATATAACTATTCTTACGGGGAACAAGTCTTCGTACAACTTCACAAGAAACCTTTGAGGCATGTCTTTGATAAAACCAAAGTTTTCGCCATAAACTCGCATCATAGCAAAGTCTTCGCCATCTTTTACATACTCGACTACTTGAAATTAATATCGGATAGCGTAGAAACGATAAAACATAGACCAGCACCGAATCGGGAAGAGAAGTGATGTCGGCCATTAGTACTGAAGAGACGTTTCTTTGTTTGATCGGCAGTTCTCGAATCTTTTGTGTTGTTCTGCATTGATTTTCCCGCGCGCGTATTGTTTAAAGCCTCGATCTGATCAAAGATATCGACCGCGCTTCTTAGAGTAACTTTCTAAGAGGGTAGGGGTGGTGCATGATTTTAGCAGAAGTAAATAAAATGTTGAAAAACTTATATAGAATCCTTAAATTAAATAGATAGACTTAAGAACAAGTATCCTAGCTTCTTCAAGTGTTCTGAGATCATTATTGTTTGTTTCTTAATAAATAATTGTAGTGTTTCTAAAAGGTACAATTACCTCACCCCAGAAAGTACTAAAGTGCCCGCTCAAATTACGTAATAACTGAGGTATGAAATTCAAGCCAGGGCTTGAAAAGGCGCCATGTTAACCCGCTCTCCGACGATGCCACATTGGTATGGAAATGTAGGGTTAATGTGGAAGTTCCCTTCACAATACTGATTCAGGTAAGCTTCAAGACAAACATTAAAGTATTTTAGACTTCAGGTAATGATGAAATGACTTCTATAACCATCTTTCGGGACAGAAAGAACACATGTTGAAAGAAGTGCTTATCTGAACACCACCACGCCACGTGCTCAAACCAGCTATTCCATTAGCTTGAATTTTGAATTTCTAGCCTTATTAACCATCATTTTTGCTTCTTAGATTAGTCCTACGGTACCCGCGATGTTTTAAATCTATGGAACATGAATAAGGCAAGCTATTTTAACGATTTTTGCCCATTTTTGCCGTCATAATTGTCTACACAATGTGTTAGGGGTTTTGGTAATCTTTTGTCCAAGATGAGACGTTATTCCTTTGATTGTGGCCTTAAAAACGGTTAAATTATACGCGGAAGTTTCATTTATTTTATTGGTCATTGAATAAGTATTCGAAGAATTGTCCACAAGAGGGTGGAATAATAGACAAATTAGAGTACCGAAGTGATGACGTCACTAAAATTGTTCTTAAAGACATATAGGAATTTGGTGACATTATCAGAAACTGCATGTAAAAATTTAACATAGTGTGAAATTTCAGACCCATAGAGCGAAAAACGGTTGATATATAGGTAATTTAATACAAAAATATCCCTAACATTTTCTCTTATTTAAGGCTGGGTCTAACGTGATTGGATCCAGTCCAAAATTAGAGAAATGTATGGGGCCTTTTGGAGCTCAAATACCCAATATCTCAATTTTTAAAGCTCAGAACAGCCTTGAAGTTGGCAGAAATGTAGACAATGGTGTGTTCTCTTCAAAACTGAATAGACCCTTTTCGAGTTCCAAATTACTGCTGTGTTTCTTGATTACAGACTCATTTGCTCAGGCTAAGCCTTGATTTTGTGAAGAATATTCACGTTTTCCAGTCAAAGTCCATCAAGTTTCAAAGTGTTCGTATTATTGAACTTGTGCATTCGTTACTGTACCGTTGGTATTTGCAAGTAATGAGACACTGATTCGAGGCTAAGCCTGAGCAAATGAGTCTAACCAAGAAACACAGCAGTAATTTGGAACTAGAAAAGGGTCTATTGCAAATTTTAAAATTTGATGACGTCACACTTTGGTACTCTATAGGAGCATGATATGACCCATAACGTCATTGATCAAAAGGATGTTCTATACATTAAATATGTCATTGATCTTATTCTTTGTTTTATTGTTTTTCAGGGTTTTTGAGGTAATTATACACCATCTATGCACCATCAGTTTGTCTAATAGTAACTAAACCTGATCTAAAACAATATTGATAGGTTATGATTGTGTAACTATTAAAGATCTGGAATAGGAATGTCTATATCACAGTGCAACACTATGATTCCTATTAATTTTCACCCTATACCTGTCAATGAAACATCCTGCCCACTTCACATTCTGGGTTATTTTTTAACAACTGTACCTATACCATGTTTCACTCAATCTCCCTTTATCTCTCTTCATTCGATGTCATTCATTTTAGATTATAAACAGTAGTAAAAATTTCTTGAATATTTAAACCAAAGTCTTACATTAAAAGTTTTACATTAATAGTATAATTATTAATATTTGAATAAAATCCAATAAACTGAATTCAAAATTAATCAAAATAATTATGTTAAAGATTAAAACATGTTTGTATTTTGAACTAATATTGTTAAGATATTAAATGAATAAACGATTTCTTATGACTTGATTGTTTTGTTGTTATAATAGTGTTAAATCATCAACCTATAAAAAAGAAATATCCCGGTTCCATTTCAGAAGGATTATTTCTTGCCCATTTCTTGTAGATGCTGGTTCTCTTATGAAGACAGTATTTGTATATTACTTTGTTTCAAAAGATTCTCCTGTGTGTACTGTTAGTTGAACATTGGTTCCATACAGACTTAGTGCTGGGTAGAAATCTCCAGAAATACCTGTAAAGGTTGGGCCTGATGGACGAGAATTGTCAGTCAAAAGTTTACCTGAAAAGATTTGAAAAACTAGATGTAAAGACAAAAAAATACCAAAGACATTTTATGACTGGGCTGCCACAGGCTACCCAGTAATAAGTTTGAATTAGATTGAAATGATCGATATATCCATGAAACAATCACCAATTATTTATTGTGTAACAGTATTTAGTTATCAACTAAGAATTCACTCAGGTTAAGCATGAAATGTGTCAAGCAGTGATTATAAGGTGTCTACTGAAACGAGGTAGGAAAAGTGTGAAAGTCTTAATGGGAGGGGGGGGGGGGGTAGGAAGGGACAGGAATGGAAAGGTATACAAACAGGCAACTGCTTTCATTAGTATATGAACTAGATATTGAGTTGGAATTTTTGAACTGATTCAGTGGCTTTATTCTATGGCTGCTTCAAATTTTTGATGGTTAATGGTTCATCTTACCATTGAAAAAGATGTTGAGTAATCGACTGTCCAAGTTGAGTAATACTCCAATATTGCTGTTCGTCATTTCGTCTGATGTTTTCTTTATTTGAATCCTGTTTTTGGTATTAATGCACGTGGTTGTAGGATGTTCATTGAATTGCACTGCATAGGAATGGGTGTCCTCACCCAAGATAGGGTCATCTAATATTCCACGTGCAATACCAACACCTAATGAACAATAATAATTATTTTAAATTTATCATTTATTAATATCCCTTTAATAGAGTACATTCTACCTTCGCGTTAATGTTAGTTACCTATGATTGACAGCTGATTGGGGCTGTTAAACACATCAACATGGACTCTCCAATAATGACAGCCGGTAGTCAGTTTGACGTTCCCAAGGATGAAAGTATACATGGGACTTTTAAGTGCAACAGTACAGTGGTTTTCTGAAATGTTCAGCTCGTGATTGGCAGTTGCTGGGTCCAGCTGGAAATACAGCCCTATGTGGAAAGCAAGCATGACTCGCCTTTAGTTCATAAGATTAGATGGGATTAGACATGAGAATATAAGTCACAGGTAAAGATACCTTTAGGTGTTGAGAGAACCAAGTCATTACTAGGAGTGCCTTCTCCGGCCATATTCATGCCAAATACCCGACCTATGATCTTCATATCGTAAGCCACGCTGGATATGGAATGTTCTTGTAACGGACCTTCGTACACACGCTTGAACTTTCGATCTTTTTTCTTTTTGTTTACATACTCGGATGCCTTGACAACATCAACTTCTAGTACATAATAGTCTGTTGGGCACTTTGATGGAGGGGGGTGCCATCCAAAGCGTACTGTAGTATTGGTGACTTTACAGATGTCCTTGTTGAATGCTGGGGCATCTGAGTAATAGATTAGGATATTAATACAGTACTTTCACATTTCAAAAAGTATGTTCACATGTTTTTGTTCCTTTTTCTAAATTCCTTTTGTCCTCCCATTCCCATTCTGGTTTTGTAAATATGTGAATTGAATACTCTTGTGTTCCCTTACAGACCTGGAGGAGAAGGAGTTTCTATTCCTGTCGTGAGACTCATCTCTATGTTGGTACCATATAGGCACAGTCCTGCACAGAACATTCCTCTAAGCCCCTTAAAGCTTGGTCCCTTAGGAGATGTGCTGGTTTTCTGTAACTCCCCATCAAGGTAAACATTCAAGACTTCTTTATTCAGATCAAGAAGAACACCAAAGATGCTGCCTTTGATGTCGTTGGCTTTTTTCTTGAGTTGAATCTTGTTCTTGGTGTTTTCTGTCCTCACTCCAGTTTCTGTAAATACTTGAAGCGCGAAGGAACTAGAGTCGTTACCAAGAATAACTCCTTGTACCGGCTTCCTTGCGACCCCTGGAGGAAAGTACAAAGGTTAGGGTGAACCCGCGGTCAGGTTAGAGTGACCCCGCGGTCAGGTTAGAGGGACCCCGCGGTCGGGTTAGGGACAGTTTTCTTCAGTTTCCCGCCTTGCTGTACTCCTAGTACTTTCATGTACACAGGGCCTTTTCTAGTAATTTTACCGAGTGAACCTTAGGCATAAGTGCTCCTCATGTTTCTGCAATGTTGCAGCTCTCGACTTATCATATATGTAACTAAAAAACTTTATCCTAAAAGCGGTATAAAAAGAGGCAACAATTTAGCTCAAGCACTTCAAACTGTTCGTTTGTGTGTGTGTGTGTGTGTGTGTGCGGGCGGGGGGGATTTCTTACCGACTGCAATAAACCCATTTTTTGGATTTAACTTTTGAAGTTCTACGGTCCAGTAATGACAGCCATCAGCAAGGAGCGCATCTCCAAATACGTTAGCATGCGTAGCCACATGCTGGACTACAGTCTTGTTTCCTCGTGACAGTTTAAGGGAATCGTGAATGCTTTCAGGGTCGAGTTTAAAGATCACTCCTGCAATTATCCAAAACCAATTCACAGTAGTTTAGCTTGATAAAATCTTAGTTTAGTGTTGGCTACAAAAAAGCCAGTTGATTGTCTGAAGTGTGCCGGTGTGTAAAGGTGCATGATAGAATACCTCTCTCTGTAGACAAGGAGACTTCATCACTTGGCTCACTTTGTCCAGCGGTGTTTACAGCTATGACACGTGCGACTACAGTAACATTGTATTCCAATCCACGAATAGTGTACTTGCAACGTGGTCCTTGATATACCTGTAAGATATGAGACTGAGACGTCAATCACAAGCTGGTACACACTCAACTACTAAGTAACCTCACTTCATGTAATTACCTTTATAAACATTCTTTTTTGGTGAATATCCCCCTCCCGATTTAGGATATCAGCCTCTAAGATGTAGCAGTCGACGTTGCAGTTATCAGGGGGGTTCCAAGCAAGGTTTATTTTTGTGTTGTCTACTGAACAATCTTCAAGAGTGATGGTTGGAATCCCTAGAAATTATGAAATAAGACATTAGTTACATTGGAATCAACACTGAGAAATGTAAGAAAGGTAATAAGGTTGTCAGTGTAAGGCTGACCTGGACACCGTGTTGGTAGTTCTAAGCCAGACTGGATACTTGTTTGAACAGATGTCCCATATAGGCACAGTGCTGGGTAGAATGTCCCAGTTATACCTACAAATGATGGTCCTTTAGGACGTGTTTCGTCTGTCTGTAGTTTTCCATTCAAATAGATATTCATCTTACGCTCGTCTAAGTCCAAAAGAACTGCAAAGTTACTTCCTTTAAACTCTTTTGATTTTCGTTTGGTTTGAAGCCTATTGTGAGTGTTTTCGCACCACATGCTTGTATTCTCGAAGACTTGCAGTCCGTATGAACCATCATGGTCACCTGAAATCATATATTATGTATGGCTAAACCCTGTAATATATCTAGCACATGGTCTTAACATTTATGCGTTATGTTATGTGGGAATAATGCATGTTTAACTTTTTAAGGCTCAAAAAATGGAAGCACCTCATTTCCCGCGCGCAGGTATATCTTGATACTATTTATTCACGACATTCATGCAGGTAAAGTAAAGTAGCATACTAAATATACTACGTAAGAAACGACTAACACTGATGGTTTGGTCACGTGTAAGGATTCTACTATTCAGAATTCCCCGCAGACGTCTACTTCGGAACCTATTGGGAGCACGAAGGCGTGGACGAGAAAGAATGAGGTGGAGTGACAACGTGAAGGACTATCTCGTTCAAAGAAGCAATAACGATTGCAAATGAAAGGAAAAAGTGGTCAAGCCTTGTAAAGGCACTATGTGGCATCCAGCCATAATAGCATCAGCACAAGAAGAAGAACAAGAACAAGAACAAGAAAAAGAAGAAGAAGGAGAAGAAAGGTAGCATGGATTGATACGTACCTAACAGACTTGCTTGCACAGCGGTTCTTGCTATACCTACAGCTACATAACCTGAATAGTTCGTGGCTCCTTGGAACAGATCAACTCGAACTTTCCAGTAGTGACGTCCTGTGGTAAGACTGACGTCACCTAGAACCACAGAACTGACTGGTTTGGTTAGTTTAGCGATTGTGAGGTCACGTGAGAACACCAGCTCACGATGCGGAGAAGAAGATGGATCAAGCTTGAAGTACAGTCCTAAAAACAGAACATGGATATCGCGTTATCTCTAGTACACCAATAAAGATAATGATGAAAATAGTGATGACTTGCTGTCTTACCTTTACCGGCTGTTAAAGTAAGTTCTTTGCTAAATGGACCATCTCCTGCACGGTTTGACGCCTTTACCCGCGCAGTAACCTTGGCGTTATACCGGCTACACTCGATTACATACCGGGTATTAGTTGCCGCGGTATTGACTTGTACGATATCTCGTAGCTCGTCTCCTTCGGGAAATAGAGGGGGGTTGATGATTTCTGCCTTTAAATGATAGGAATCCACTGCACTATTGGGCTGACTCCATACTAGATATACTGACCTGTTTTGGGCTTTACATTGAGATGTAACAAATGATGGGCTTCCTGGGCAAAGCAACATCGAGCAAATCATGAGTACATAAAACACTGGTCAGGCTACCTTTATTCTCAGTGACTGCGGAAATTTAACGAGGGTCTGGAACAGTCTAATATCTAGCAAAAGAAGGAGACATGCGCATTTTACCGGGTTCTTGTAAGCCAATCAAGTTTCTTCAACATCTTTCTCTCCCATGACGTATCTACGGCCATGTGGTCGAAGGTCGGATCAAGGGAAGAGACTTGTGGTAAATCTTTGATGGCATCCAGCATAAGACGCATTCTGTAAGTACAGCAAATGGTTCTTGCATTGAGTTAGTCTAATAATTGATTGATTTATAACATAATCAAGGCATTGAGACCAAAGCAAGTGAGGGAAACATGTGTCTTTTGTACCTCGTTGTTAGAGCACTTGATGTCTGGAATGAGAAAAGAACAGACATATAAGGACCAAAATTTGTCATCGTTTGTGTTGTAAAAGTTCTTGTAAACACATAAAATGTTTGTCCATTACCTGCAGAAACGTCACTGCATTGTTTTCTTTCAACGCTTCCTCAGAGAACTCTACAAGCCCCAGTGACTGCTGCAATGTCTTATCACAACGACGAATTGTTTCATGGAGTTCGTTAAGTTTGTCATTATAAGCTGAATTAATATATTCTAAAAGCTCTGCTTTCTTCTTTTCTATGATCACCAGAAGCATATCACATTCCTTCTTCACGTGAGCTTCCACATCGCTACCTGATTTCTAATGGTCAGAAAGGACATTTGCATGTTAGAGAAAGTACTATATTGTCAGAGAGGGACTGGTATAGCAAGGGTTTACCTTTGCCACAGCACACATTCCTTCAAAGGATTCAATCAGTTTATGAGTAGAGTTATTGTGTTTCACCAGATGTCTCAGAATTCTCGCCATGTCATCCTGTAACACAAACAGAACAACCTTCAAAATGTTTTATCAGATATATAAACTCATCTCTATATAACATCTTAAGTAATACCTTCGTCTTCCTAAATACAGCTTCTAACAACTCCACTCGATGTTTCTTATGCTCGCCGAACTCCTTGCACATGTAGCACACTGCCTTCTGACACTCATAACAGTAGAGAGCTACTTTCTCTTCTTTATGTTCTTGACATGTTACATTATTCTCTTTGCTCTTAACGGTCTTTATTTGTGGGGGCCCAATCGTATGGCCAGATAAAGGACCCTTCATAGGATGGTACGTATCAAAACATGTCCCACAGTACGCGAAGGTGCATTCGCTACACATGACATTCGCCTTCCGTGGTGAAAAGTCTTCACAAAACTGGCAGACTAATGGTTCTTGATCATAGCTACTTCCTGTATTAAGAATACGTTCAAACGAAGTCAGCAACGTGTAGCAGTTTTAAAATCAGCAAATTTTCATTCCTGAGGATCTTTGCGGTTATTTAAACCACATAAGTGAGAAAACTGTTCTCGTTAATTATTGATTAAAGCAGATTATTTTATAATTTGTATGGCCTCACTAACTTCGAATAAATCAATCAAAGTTGGAAAAGAAATTCAAGCAGTAATTTTAATCTGTGCACTCTGAATAGTACAAGGAGTATTCACAGCAGATCTTCTTAAGAATTCAACATCTTAACTTCTGTCTTTGGCAATACAGTTTGGATACTCAATATTGTATCATCAGTTTTTGTTCTAAGTTTGATTAGATTTAAATATAGTTCTACAGACTGATCATTACCTCTTGTGGTTGTTCTTTCCTCTTTAAATCGTTCGATTACATTCTCCAGGATTAGGTTCCTTTGAAGGGCAGCAACTCCTCTTGGGTCCACAGGAAATGTCTGTCGACATGTTGGACATCTTACATCTGGTTGAAGGTGTGATTTAGTACAACTAGACTTGTTCTCAACCACCCAGTTAACCCAGTCTTGAGATATTCCCCGGGGTTTTAGAATTCTTCTGGCACATGTAGTACATAAATTATGCGAACATGGAAGTACGACCGGTTGTTTAAAAAGATCGAGACATACGGGACAAGTAAGCTCCCCTTCCATCATCAATCATCTTGTGGTTTTGTATCGTGAATTTTTTTTTATTTTGTAACATTCTTGTTGCCATTAGCAACCACAACAGAGAGAGTATACATTTCATATTGCACGGTGCTCATCATTGGCTGGTGTGTAGTGTGAGTTGGTAAAGCGAATCAAATAACAATGTTAAATAAAGTGCACTGTTCTCTATTCATTTGCATTTTTGGATTGGACTGAATCAAATAAAGAACTGTAGATAACGGTCCTGTAAGCCCATCAGCAGTAGCACGGAATATATACTAGTTAATAAAGGCGTACGGCTTATGCCTTTTCTAAATTTAAAGAGCAAACTTCGATCGTTTGCACTAGAATACGTGGTTTTTGAAGTTTCACTAAATCCCCGTGACAGTGGTGTACATATTCTAGCCATATTAATCAACTATAGTATTTTCAGCATGCCGCTTACTGAGAAATTAATATGTATTTTCCAATCAATTATATTTTCTTTGTAGATACCAGAGGTGTCAGAGGTGAAACCTTTCAAGATTTCCTATTGAAAATAAGTCAGAAGTGAAAGCTAAGGTTCCTGATATGTTCACTGACGAACATGGCGAAATGTCGAGTTCCAGTCTGTTTGTGACTTCATGACATCAGTTAATTATTTGGGCTGTACTCGGGATTACCAAGCCACCATTGAGTGGTAGAAGAGTGGGAAGAGGAGCATCGATGTTCTTGATTATGAATAGAATAGAAACCAAAATTATCATCATACATATATCGGTTTAGCTTGTTCGACCATAGCCTTTGGCTGCCTTGTCTCCCATCCCACTGACATCCTTCTATAGATCCCAGTCCACTGTCTACAAAAGCATGATATGGACCTTGATAGCAATGAGTTGTACATTCGCTACAGTTGATTCCTCGTACGTTAATGTACTGCACATGCGCACAAATGGTTCCACTTGCATGCATGATGATGTCAAAGTTGGTCAGCAAACCTCGAATGTAGTCTCGCGTGAGGAGCCCATCAGTCTCGTACTTACATGTGGCTCTAAAGAGAGTCGAGTTACTTCTGATGTGCAGCATGACCAGGCGAGACAGGCGGTAGTCAGTCCAGTTAAAAGTACCCGTTTGGTTGACAGGAAAATCCGTGGTGAACGATTTGGCTTGGTACTTTAACATATTAGCAAAAGCAAACGACTCTATCAGAGTCCAGACAAAACCTGGTTGTGAATGGAAATCACAGTAAACATTCATCTTGTTGCCAGAAGGTAAAGTGATGGGATAAAGTCCAGAAACAAGTCCTTTGCCATGCGCGGCACACGTCATGGGCTTCTCGCACATTCTGCCTGTGAAGATCCCTGGGATACAAAGGCACTGGAACTTTCGCTTGACGTCATCACACTGCTCGATACAAGTTCCTCCATTGAGACAGGTCACAAAACTACAACAGCCATTTCTGCAATGTCCCGTGCAAACTGATGGAGCATTCTAGAAAGAAAGAGCAAATACCCCATCATTACCAAATCCGTGTCCAGATAATGTAGTGCTCTTGAAAATATCACGCAACTGATGGGCAATATTTTACCTGGGGCAGTGAAATCCTTTGTTTGAGTTCGTAGTACTTGTAGCCAGTTTTCCGTTTGAAGTCTATTGGTGCTGTGTGTCTGTCCCCGTCCAGCAACTCGCAACGTTTGCCAAACAGTTGATAGGACACGCATGCGCAGTCCATCACGCAGATATTGAAACACTCTTTGATGTTGGAGGTCGTGACGTTTTTATATGAATGTCCCAGGAGGGCGTGGTCAGACACGTGGTTATCAGCCTTGAAGGATCCTGAGTACCTTACAGCTGGACAGATGTTTTGATTGGCAGTTACCATAGCAACGTACTGAGTGATAGTTAGGGCTAACAAAAGAGCTTCCATATCTGTAGAGATATTGTAAAACGGCAAGAAGCAAAAGCTATCAAGATTCTGTTATGAATTCTTTCGAGTTTAACTTGATAAAAAATATATATATATAAAACCAAAACCTGTCACTTTCTAATCATCGTTACTGCTCTTGGCTAGCTTGTAGCAAAAAATATTTACATAACGATATACTGTAATACTGATCTAAACAAACTATTTTGTGATTTTAAATATATTCAGTGTATGTCAATCTTATTTTTAGCTCTAGTTAATGAGGATAGTTTCATAAAAATAACAAACTGAACTGACACAGCATGTCTTCTAATCAACCCGGTGTCACCCATAAAGTTTGGGATATTTACAGAACTTTTTGTTAACTGAGTCATTTTTATACACAGGCCCGTAGCTAGGATTTTTGTTAGGGGGGGGGGGGGGGGGTGCTAATTTACAAAAAGTGGACCAACCATATACTTTATTTTCTAAAAGTCCCATAGGACGCATAGGTATAGATAAATTATTAAAGTAAAATTGATTTGTTTTACTTAGTTTTACTTGAAAATATCATACCAGCCAAAATCTCACTTGCTTAAAAAGCAGACCTTTAGCTCGCGTGGGGGGTGCGAACGCACCCCCTGCACCCCCCCCCCCCCCTAGCTACGGGCCTGATACATAACTGGTTTAAAAACCTAAAGAAGCCCTATGTAAACTTTTATGTGTGTGTGTGTCCTGAGCTCAAAAACAGAAATGGGGCCTCGCTACCCCTCGCAACTGTGATCGTGTGTGGGTTCGATCGATCCCCGGGACTATGCCATTCGTTTTTTAATCCCACTCATCGCACTTGTTGTTTTCATCTGATACCACAATATCTGTGGTATAGAGAGCATGCCATATATCCGTAACACACTTTCTAGCTATGTATAGTGAATAAAAGTATTAGAGTGAAGGCATTTAACCCGTGAAATAAAACATGTCAGTCGATGTGTAATAGTCAAATAGACACAATAGAAAAACGTCAATGGAATTAGGGTCTACTAAAGTGTATTAGTCTAATATCTATTTCACGTGTTTAGTGACTTCACTCTAATAGTCATATACTATATTTAGTTGTAAGATAGCTAAAAATTCACTTAGGTATGAACCAAACAAAGACGTATTGAGGTATTTGCTCTTGTTGCCAATGTTGATTGATTAGATTTATCAACATTATTTTTGTGAATGTTTGGCTGTCATCTCGACAACATCATCAGGTCTAATGAAAACTGTACCCTAAGGGTATAGGGTATAGTAGAGTTTATAGTTTTCATTAGACCTGATGATGTTGTCGAGATGGCAGCGAAACCTTTCAATATTTATCGGACCAAAAGACTAACTCACCGATTTACCAACCTCCTTAATTCCTGAAGTGGAATACTGTGAATACTGAAGTGATATAGATAGTCGAGAAAACAGAGTTGTGTTCAAATCCGAATCAAATCCTGTGTCTGCGTGGCCGTGTTCAATCGATATAGTCGCACTGAACTAAAATTGAACTAAAAAGATATAACTAGCTAAAAACTAGTGTCGAGTTAGATATAACTAGCTCTCACTAGTTTTTAGCTAGTTATATCTTAAAATTGAACTAGATGAAATACCGAAAAATAAGAAGATCTACATGCTGTTTGATTGACAGAGCTCGATTGATTGACAGCTGTTCGACCAATAGAAAGACAAGTCAATCTTCAGGGACTCATCTTCGGAATGAAGTGCAGCGCCGGATCCAGGGGGGATCGAAGGGGTACAAAGAACCCCCCTTGAAGGTTTGATCTTTTAGGTAATAGAAATATGTCTTATATAAATTTTGCTTAAAAGTATCCACAAAGATAATGTTGAACACGAAATGATAGATATTTGCTGTTATAATGTTGAATTTACCTTTAAGTTCCGTTACTAGATAGTACTGAAATTAGGTGATTAGAGCCAATTTTTTGTCAAACATCGACTAAACAAAAGAGAATTATAGACAGTTTAAGAAACGGAACCCCCCTTTGAAAAATCCTGGAACCGCCACTGAAGTGAGCTTTTGTGAATTAGGCCGTATGAACGTTGACGAATATTGGAGAAGGAAAAGTGAGAGTGAGTTTAAGATGCAGGATTTTTTATAATTTGCCTTGCTTTTGAGTTTGTGTCCATTATAGGAGAAACAGCAGGACACCATCGTTTAGTTGATTAGAAACCCTGGGTTGTCCTGCTTTCCTTGACGACTATCCGCTATGATTTAATCCCCCGACATAAACAGCCACATTCTGGTTATTTTTTTAAATTATTATAACTGATTAGATTTAACACTGGAAAAATTTTCCACTTTACACAGTTTGTAAAGCTATTTATAATAATTATAACTTACTTTGAAAAATAATTAAAATAACCTAGTTATCATACTAACTACGATGATAATGGTTGTTTCTTGAGGTTTGAAAACTCTTCTAGGATAAATATATTGAAGGCTGAACTGAATATAGCCTAAAACTGTTCAGTGTCATAGCAGGTCCGTCGGGTTCCGCAGGATTGAAATAGGGACACTTTTAGTTTCTCTTCAGTAAAATTGACCAGTATATTTCTTATTCCCTCGAAGTGGGTGATTTTTTTGTGAATTTTTCTTTTTAAGTAACAAAATCAATAATTTTCTGTTTGTCTAAATATACTATTGTGAAAAATGTTTTGAACAAAACAGCACACGTTCTTAGTCCTGCAACAAAGCCCACACGGGGTGACGGCACGTGGCTCTACAAATGTTTGGAAATGAGATCAATTAACCGATAAACGAGAATAGTTTTAGCTCTTTCTCAGAAATACGGCGGAAGCCGCGATGTAGGAGTTAATAATGGCATTCCGATACAGTTGAAAATTTGTATTGTATTTTATTTTTAGAAGGTAGATTTCAGAATCGTTTTCAATTTTTATCGATGGCGAAAATTGCGATTACACAATATACACCAACAACGTTGTCAAATAAAAATAACAAATAGAAACCTCATTATTTTTTAGCAAAACTGGTGTAATTATTTCACTGTTTTAAAGCCGGTTTAGACGGACATTTTTGATATAAAGACTAGGCTGATGAAAACTGAATAAAAAGCATTTTATATATTATCTTTAAACCTATGTGAATCCTTTGGATTCTTAAAATGCCCGTTGTCATCGTTGTTTTATAGTTTTTATATTCTTCATGCCTCTGCCTCTGCCTCTGCCTCTGCCTCTGCCTCTGCCTCTGCCTCTGCCTCTGCCTCTGCCTCTGCCTCTGCTCTGCCTCTGCCTCTGCCTCTGCCTCTGCCTCTGCCTCTGCCTCTGCCTCTGCCTCTGCCTCTGCCTCTGCCTCTGCCTCTGCCTGCACCTATACAAACTGAACTCCTTTGGAGCAACAAATGCATGTAAAAAAGACGAGTGATTTTAATTTTTTATAGGTAATTCTTTTCTTTTTTCTTTTTTTCTTTTTCTATTTGTACATGTAAAAAGTATTAGGGTTTTACCGAACTGTATTTTTGGTAAATGGATAAATAGATTTCTAAACAACTTTGTTCTTATTCAGCCAATCACATATCACCTTTTTTCATTAAAACCAATAAGAATTCAAAATGAGACACGTGTTAATTTGGCGCTAATTGTTGGCGCGGTTCATTAAAAACAAAAGATTCAAATGTTCATGCGAGAGTGAGTCGGTAGGACGTGTATTCAAAATCTCCCAAAATATGGAAACAGAATTACTTTGTCCAGTCTGCCATAAGCCTTTCACATGCCCTGTCTTTCTACCCTGTGCTCATAGTGTGTGTATGAGCTGTACAAAAGCTATTTCAACCACAACTGCTAGTGGCCATGGAGATAACACTAAGAATAGCGAGCACAGCGAGCAACGTGAAGTTGGAGACTCTTTTTCAGATGATTCAGGTTATGTTAGCGCTTATGACCTGAATCACTTATATCAAGCTATTGGCAATATCCCCTGCCTTAAATGTCCCGTGTGCAAGAAAATGTTCCCGCTAGACAGCAGAGGAATAAGTGGATTCCCTCGCAATCGTCTTCTAGAAAACATTGTCAATCGACATTACGCCAAAACGAATGGGAATGTTCACTGTCAGTTATGCGAGAAAGATCCCCCAAGACCTGCAACTGTGATGTGTGAACAGTGTGAAGTAGTTTATTGTGATGATTGCTGTAAAATCTGCCATCCAAGCCGTGGTCCTTTGGCAAAGCACAGCCTAATTCATCCATCTCATTCTAAGTCGTCCGCTAGAAACTCCATGATCAAGTGTGGTGACCATCTTGAAGAACACAACAGCATGTACTGTGTACTGTGTAGGATTCCCATTTGCTATGTATGTATAGAAAAAGGTCAACATAAGGGCCATGAGGTGAAAGCATTAGGAGCCATCTTCAAGGAGCAAAAGGTATATAAGCTTAGATATATAGATATTAGTAAATTGGCTTTGCGCAAACTGCTAATGTTCGTCTGCTCTTATTCGATTACACACACACACAAAAATAAATACCACCTTATTCTTATTTTATACTCGCCAATTATCAAGAAAAATATTGTGGAAAAGATATCACCATAGCTCAATTTTCAGGCCGTATTTTGCTAATATTTGATGATAAATGTGGGCTTCGAAGTATGTAGCCCGTCAAGAATTAATTTTTCACAAGCGTCGCTAGTCAGATCTTGGCTGACCAAAGCCCTTCTAATTCAGTCATAGATCCCAAAACCACAGTGATCTCGAGATGGAAACAAAAAAAATCTTTTGAGATTTTATGAAACGTAATAAAGATCGAAGACTGACGGCGAAGATTCTTTGTGCATCTGTTAAGTGTAGCTAGGTTGTGGTTGGGAGGTGAGGAAGCTGCATAGACTAGAATCTCACTTTACAAATAATTGAACAACCTTCTCACTGGCCCAACTCTAAATCTTTTTTAAGCCACTGGTTTACAGCCCATATACACCTACATGATTGCTTTTTCCATAGATTTTATGACGAAATTTACAGGTTTTAAGGTGTCTCTGTTTTGCCAGCGTAGAAAGGAAAAAATAAAGTAATTTTTATTTTTCACATTTGAACATGAATATTGAAAAGATTTCTTTACAAATATGAGAATTCAAAGGATGTGGTTTAAATATTAGTAAAAAGAATTAAATTTCCATTGATTCCCTTGAGGATAATCATATTTCAATACTTTAACTATTATACAATGAAATCCAGACATCATTCCTGGGATGGATCATGATGAGTTGGGTGTTCCCTGGATTCAAGAGGTCCTTTGAATACTTTCTTCGTAACATTTCTATATTTTGCTTTGGCAACACATTAACTATTTATACTTGAGTATGTGATGTACATGGAATTTATCATTCGTCAAATATGTATAATGGTATATAAATAAACTCACATGGGTCATATTTAATATAGCTCAGACATCTCAAAATCCTAATGGCTTCAGGAAGAATTTCTTTGAGCAATTATTAAGCATTTATTTATCTCAGTTATATCTTTCTTTATTCTACAATCTCCATGATATTATTTATTGGTATATTTTCAAATGATTTTCTCATAACCAGTTAAGTGAGATTTCCTAGGGGGGATAATGTAAACATGAAAGGTTGCATTATTTATGTGGCCTTTTAAGTATTACACGATGCATCAACCAATAATATTCAAGGAGTTCCATGATTATTTTTGTACATAATCTTTTGATTGAATTTAAATCGAAGGTCATTGCCAAGGCCGCCCAGATGATGTAATTTCCTGTACATATTTTTACAAAGTGATAATGTGCTGGGACATTAAAGTAAAAATTATATTTTATACTACATGCATGTATTCTAACAATATCATGTATCGTTTTATATGATCATTACAATTTATCTTTTTGATTCCCATTTAGCCTAGTGAAAGGGTTAAAGAAAATATTATTTTAGATCATTATAATCTTACTTTAGGAAAGAACTATAACTTATCTATATTTCTATTACTTTAGGAAATTTAAATTTAATGTCACTATTTCATGTTTGAAATGCAAGATTAATAGACTTATTTAGACCATTTTTCTTAAGGGATTGAACTTGCATAGGTCACTCCCTTTTTTTAAACTAAACAATATTTCAGACAAAATGGTCAAGAAAACATAGGCCAATAATATATTTTTGTTCTTGTGATGACAGGGAGTTGTATCAAGCAATATCTTGATGTTGGAGGAAAACAGAAATAAAGTTCATAATTATGTAAACCATTTACATGAAACCTCAGCAGTAATACATGGTATGTTTATGTCTCATTACAGCATATAGTTACCTAGCTGCATGGAAGTATGAACATTAGGAGAAATGTCCAAAATACTAACAAAAAATCCTTAATAAACATTGTGGAGTCAAGTGTTGAGCCACTCAGTCCTACTTTCAAAATATCAGACTCACAGCATTCTATCTACATGAGTCAATTTATATTCTATAAAATGTCACTGTAGGTCCTGGGTGTCAATCTATTTACAAGCTCACAGGATAATCATGCCCAAAATCTCTCAAATGTACTTAATTGGTACAAGATGTACAATCTTTTGACCCTAAAATCCCTTGCTTACTCTGAGTTCTTTGAGACTGATTTAAGCTGTCTCAGGGCTCACAAAATTCCCAATTTGAGAAATAGCTTATAAAGCATCAAAACCAAAAAAACCTGATCCTGCCCTGGATCAAATATTGCACCACTGGCAAACGTAATCCTTCAATTGCATAAAACACTGACAGTGTCAATTCCAACTTCAAAAATAGTTTTGCTAGGGCTTACAGAACTTACATTTAGGTCCAGAAAAACACTACAAAACCTCAAAAGGTCTATTAGTCAAAGTGTTAATGATTGTATATCACATTACACTATTATATGTAATATATACAGTATGAGTGGCCATGTCGTATCTGATATACAAACTCGAGGCGTAGCCGAGAGATTGTATATCGGATACAACATGGACACGAATACTGTAAATTGCTTATCAAACGTCTAGGTTAGTTCCTTTGTGTTTAACTAATATTTTCAAAATTAAAGTGAATCTGCCCAAGAAAACCCAACTTAAAGTTTATTCAAATGAACACGATTCTGTATCTGATTTACAACACTCTTCACGGTCGTGATTTCTGTTGTGTTTTCCTCATGCATTATTAATGAGTTTGATAAGGTACTACATACTGCCCCCCCTTATTTCCAAGGTTATGATTTACTTATTATAAAGTCTTTTTGATTGTATGTGATCTCTTTATGTTAAGGAAAATGGACTTGAGTTTGAGGCTATTGTGGTTGCACAGTGTGATTCACTTATCCAGTTCATAGAAGCCAAAAAAACAGAGCTTATTTACTCCATATCCAAGGAGGTAGAAAGCAAGTTGGAAAATGTCAAGCAGCAGGTTGCTGGCTATGAAAAGAGATTAAAAGATGCGACATCTTTATTAAACTTTTCACGAGAAGCTCTCAATGAAGCTGATCCTGCATCTTTCTTATTGGTAATGTACTAATATAATATTTACTTACAAAATTGGCTGAGGGTTATAACTAGTCAAGTTTTAATTATTTGTATTGTTTCGGTTTCATTTTCCTCAAACTTCAATTCACTTAATTAATTGACTTTTTCAAAGCTTTTCACATTTTCACTTTTTTACTTCAGGTTTCTAATGCACTTATTCACAGGTAAGCAAAATGATTTTAAACTTAGAGCAGTCGTTTTACATGTATAAGTAAGAAAGGACAGCTTATTTGTAGTTAAAACACAGCTGCAGTGGTAAATGGGCTCATGTGATTGGATAACTCAAGAGTCAATGGGAAAGCACTTTAATATTAAGGAGGTAAATTGTTCAATATGTGTCCAGCTAGAGGTCAACCAATCAGAACTGAGGATTTGACATAATACTTTGATTAGCAATCCTCAAGATTCTGCCAAGAAAACCCATGAAATACAAAATTTCTAGCAGTTAGTTTTTGGTTATTTCTCCCTAGAATGTCAGCTGTGTGCAATCAATGGGAAAGTGATGGCTTGCACACTAAACCACAGAGCTTTGAGTTGGATTTAACATTAGACACCTCAGTTGCCAATCAAGCTATACAAGATCTACAGTTTATTGAACTAAAAGGTATGAGATCCACAGTTTGAGAATGAACTCCCCTCTGGTACCATAATAATAATGATTACAATAAAAAAATTTAATATTATACTAAAGTGAACTTTAAACTAGAAGCTGGTTTTACAAAGTGCTTTTAACGTACTGGCATCCACTGAATTGAAATAACACATTTTTAAACAAGCCGTGGAACTATTGCAGATCGATGTACCAATATAACGTAATCAGATAATCTGGAAAAAATCCCTGATAAGAATTACACCCTTTTTCTTTTAGATACTGGCTGTTCTGATGTTGTACCACTGAAGGGATTACTCTGATATTACTCATTCAAATCCCTCTTATTCACTTTATACTTATACACTAGAGTATCTATTCATACATTATTATAAATGACAGTGCAGGACAATTTCTTATTCATGGCTGCCTCAAAGCCAAATGAAAACTAAGAAATCAAAAATTAAAATAAAAGGCCATCAGTTAACTTGTTAGATACCAGTTTTATTGATTTTCATTGAATTGTTTGTTTGTCCTTCAGCTCCTTGTGCTCCAGATATCATACCTGATCAATGCAGTGTTACCAACAATGCCATAACTCTTTGCTGGAAGCCCCGCAAGCGTACCTGTGTAGAGGGGTATGTGGTGGAACTTGATGATGGTAGTGGAGGGAACTTCATTGAAGTGTATCGTGGTAATTCATTGGAGTGTACTGTACAGGGTCTTCAGTTTGATTCTACGTACAGGGCTAGAGTTAAAGGTGTAAATACAGCAGGAGAAGGAGCGCCAAGTGACGAAGTCTATCTCACTACGTCTGATAGTAAGTTGAAGATACTAACTTTATTATTAATTAAAGAGTGTAAAGCCTGGTTTTCATGAGCAACGCAAGCACAAGTGCAAGTATAAGAGGCCTTATTTCATCATGAAAACTGTCCAACGCAAGCACAAGCACAAGGATCAAAACTTTTCCTTTTTGTTGTGCTTGCACTTATGCTTGCGTTAGACAGTTTTCACAATGAAATAAGGCCTTGTGAAAACCAGGCTTAAAGGCTATAGAAGTGTCCTATGGGACGGGCATAACACCAATCTAGGGCATCCTAGCTGCTTTATCATAGCCTCTCATGTCATAGTTGAAAAGTCCAATTTTTTGAGCGCCTTGCCGCCGGTTACATAAGGCAGTCAGTTGAAGGTATTTTAATGAGTTAATGAGACAAGCTTGTGTGACAGACTGAGATGAAACTAATGATATTTACCATTCCCAGTTGCATGGTTCAGCATGGATACAGACACAGCCCATCCCGACATTGTGCTGAGCAATGATAACACAACCGCAACATGTACCAGCTTTGATGACAGGGTAGTTCTTGGAAATGCAGGCTTCTCTAAGGGATATCATTATTGGGAGATAACCATTGATCGCTACGATGGTAATCCCGATCCTGCTATAGGTGTGGCTATGGCAAGCACAATTAAAGACTCTATCTTGGGAAAGGATAACAAAGCTTGGTGTATGTATATTGACAGCAGTAGAAGCTGGTTCAGACATGACAATGAACATTCTAATCGCCGTGATGGCGGCATAGAGGTGGGAGCTGTTGTTGGTATATTTCTTGATATTTCAAATCACAAGGTTTCATTTTACTTGAATGACGAGAAGCGTGGGGCTATACGCCTGCCAAGTATTAATGAGGCATTGTATCCAGCCTTCAGTTTAAATCGTAATGTGCAAATCACGTTACACACAGGTCTAGAACCACCAGATTCTAATACCTACAGCTCCAGTGCAAGATCTCATCACAGCAAATAAATCTAGTCTGTTGACTAGTTGAGTTACAAAAATTATAATTTTGGTTCCTTTTTACAGACAAAGTTCAATTATTCAGACTTTTATCTTTGGCTATGATTTCATAAAATAATTCTCACTTGCTGTTATCTTGTGAAAGGAATGTCAAATTAGATTAACATTCCATTATGTCTGCAATCACATATTCAAATCTCAACAAGACTAAGTCTGGTTACTGGAGGTTTGACTGTAGTAAGATATGCCTCATGTTATTTAAAGAACCAATAATATTTGTGGTTCAAGTGCTGCTAGAAGGAAATTGGTACAAACTTGTATTTGGTTAGTAAACTCAAGTATTACAGAAAATTCATAAGCTTCATAAGCTGGGCATAAAAATGCGCTAAAAGGTTATTGTTCTATATTTAAAAGATAAACTACAATTATTCTAGTTGTAAATTTTGAAAGAAATGATTTGCAGAGTTTTTTTAAAGGAAGATGTTGTAGATAAGAAGCATAAATCAATGTCACCAAATAACTTCCTTGTTAACTAGTAAGATGAATGATTTGCTAAAGTGAAGCAGCTTTACAGGAAAATTCTTCCTTTCACATAATTTTTTATCAAAAATGTTTTCCTACAGATTTGAGTGACAATCATCACCATCTTAGTTTATAGATATATATGTATAGTTTATAGAGCTTATTATTATAGTATTTTTTGAGTTTGGTGACAAATAGTTCTTATTTTTGCTCACAAGGCTTGATATCTATCCATGATGAGCTGCGCCTTTGGTGGGTAAGGACCAAGCAAACATGCTAATAACACCATGGATGGATATCAAATGTTCAAGTAATTTTATAGATGATATTTGCGCTTGCGTGGTACTGTTTTGATTGGTTGCACTGGTCTGTAATCATGACAATCATGCTGGTCATGTGATTGTGTTAATAGTTCCATGGCATTCATTATGATCTTAAATATTAATAAATAATTATCTTAGCACTTTTTTTGGAGAAAATGGAAGAGATGTGAACCTATAGGCCTGTACTGGCCATGTTTCAAGTGTGAATAGATCTTTTTCATAGCATGGGTGTCATCCTATTTCAAATCTTGTTCTTCCTTTGATAGTATTTTCTTTGTCTACAGGTGAAATTAGAGAAATACATTTTTATGGATGAAACTTGAGATATTGAGAAAATACCACCCAAGCATGAAATTCCTATTCATTTCCACTAAGATGTGGATTACTAGGGTTGTCGATATTCTGCGAACTCAGTAGTATTACAAGCTGCATGCTGAAATTTTTCACTGCTGTCAATCAAAAATAATCAGTTAGTACCTAAGTTTTATGTTCTTGGCTGGCAGCAGTAAAAGACTTCACAACAAGCTGTTGAAAATGTAAAATTGTTTCTGTTCTCTCAATATGTGATCAATATATGACAAAGGGCTAAAACTCTCTTCACTGAGTACTTTAGCCATTGCAACAATTTAACTTATATCTCCAATGATGGATTTGCTTCGGATGAAGCATAATATATTTAAAATTATTCAATTGATGGTTGTCAACCATTCCCAAGAGAATTAAATAACAAAAGACATGGTGGCCATGTTGGAGGATATAACAAAAGAATACATTGACAATTCTTTTGTTAAGTTCCTCCAACATGGCCACCGTGAAAACCATCAATAGTTTAAATTAGGTTCAAGTTTGGAAAATTATTTGTTAGAAAAAAGATTAGGTACAATGAAAAGATACACCTGTTAAAAGTATTACTGAAAGAGCAATACTATTTGCTTGGGTTAACAGCTCCAGCTTCAAGGGCTGTCATATTGATCAGATTAAATGTAAGTTGGTTTAACTTATGTGGCTGGTAAATCTAATTTATTTTTTGAGTTTTAATGAAAAAAAATTTGAATTAAAATGGCTTTAACATTCAATATATTTCTAAGTTTTGTTTGCATGACAAAATTTAATCATTAATAATATTTTTATACAGTTCTGTAAATATAATTTTTTTGTTTGTTTATTATGTGTTTTGATTAACAAAAAGTATAAACTTATTTAAGCAACAATATAAGGAACACTGAAATCTCTTAGACTAATGGCTGGTTATATTAACACATTGCATATGTTGTGTTACAGTCAAACCAGCTCATGGGTTCCCATCGAGGTTCAAACCTTCAGTTTATTATTCGAAGTTTGATTTCCATCTTGCTCTGAAACTTGCACTAATAAGACTAACGTTGTAAATTTGAAATTTGGGATTGGACTAAAAGTTTATTTAGTTCTTCACAGATTCATGCAAAGCCTAAATTATTTTTACTGTTGTAGCTACCATTTTAAAGTTACTTGTTGCTGTGTTGTTTTATTCAAAAAATCCTATCACAAATAAACTTTTTTTTTTTGATGTTTTGAGGTAAAAGTAAAGATTGAAATTCACAATGTCATTTGATTAATGCAAGCTTCAAAGCGAGATGGAAACCAAACTTTGAATAATAAAATGAATCTTTGAGCCTTGATAGGAACGCATGAGCTAGTTTGACTGTAATACAGAGTTTAAATAACATCACATAATACTTGACATTAACTTAAGTGACATGTGTACTCTTTGAACATAACATAACATCTACAATTGTCCATTAATTGAATTTAGATTAATTTAAGAGAAAGATTGCTTTGTTTAATGTTTTTCAGTGTTGTTAACGTGTTCAAAATAATATTGTTCCAGTGTTAGTATAATTTCTATCGTTAGTCAAGTACATTAATCAAGGCTTAAAGAACTACCAGACATCAGACAATGTCTGCCCATCATTTTGACCAGTAACATTGAGCCAGAAATGAGGTATGACGGAGCTAAAACTAGTTAGGGCAGTCATGCTTATTCTTAACTAGCTAAAGTCAGTACTCTATGCTCCAAAATCCTCTATTTAACAACATGTAATAGGTTAATATATGTATAAAGAATGAACAAATCTTGAATTAAATGTCATTGTATGTTTGCTGATGTGATGAATACTTCCAACAATTTCAAGGAAACAAGTACTTATTAATACTTTGAAATGGTTTTTTTAATAACAAAGAAAGAGATGCGTTGGAGGGAGGAAGAGGCTGGGATAGTTACACAAGACATGCAAAACATGGCGACTGCCAAGAAAATTTCATTTAATTAATATGGTTCTTTTAATTACAAGTTTTACAAGCCTTTCATTTTGAACTATTTTCTATTCATCAGGCATGATGAATGTTTTGCTGATTCCCTGTACCCATTCCTCATGTTCTTATTTTTAATTTCAAAAATCTTAAACCACCACTTGATAGGGCTGCTACTACTGTATTTAACTTGCTTTGGCCTTAAAACACTAAGAGAAGGAGAGAGAAATCATTCCCCCGTTCTACTCCCCCCAAAACCACATCCCTTGATCACAACATTTCTCTTGTTCTCCTGCTCAATTTAAGTGAATGTGTCTATAATTAAAAGCAAATGACACATTGGCTTAAAGATATGAAGTTTATCTTACCAGGTTGAAAAATATTATGCTGGTTTGCTGAGCTTGCTTCTGAAATATTTTCACCACTAGAATATAAACTTCATATCTTCATACCACCATGTAATATCTATTTATATGGAACTAATTATCGTATGTTTGGTTTACCCTTTGTCCTCTCCATTTCCTTCTGTCTTGCAATAATTCTTTTTTCTATATTCGTATTCGTAGGGTAGGTTTATTTAAATTTATTTGGTAACATTTCCACCATGATTATAATATTGCATAGTACATTGGTGTTTACTTTGATTACTATGCCGTTATTCAGTAGGCAGGCATGTGATGATTGCATAAATATATACACTGCAATTATGATTCTATTGTTCCTCAATATGTATCAGCACCAATATCAAACCATAGTATTAGATAGTGAATGTACGAAGCCTGGATAACGCTACCCAATGGATAAATCTTATCCCGTGGATTAATCAATTTATTGGATAACAGGCATTGACTTATCCACTGGATAAGGATTTATCCACCGGATAGTGCTATCCAGGCTTTGTACAACCAGGCCCTGGTGTCTAACTGATGCCTGTTAACCCCAGCGTTAATGTTAAAGTACTTTAATTGTGATATATAATCATGACAACACTGTCATTGATTCAATTATCTACTTACAAGTAATGCTTGACTACATCCAACTATACATGCACAATGTACCTGTATAATTCTGTATTTCAAAGCTTCATTTTTTCTTCTTGAAGAATTTGATGTAGACAACACCACCAAGGATTGCAAGTTCAACAATAATTATACACAACAGAAGTAGCTTGTTGGTAGCAACTCTGTGAAGAAAAAAATGTGTATAGTTCCTACTAATAGTGTACTATCAATGTCACAAATGATTGACAAGCAGATACTATACAATACCTTATAGCCATACTGTTGAGGATTCTTCGACTTCTTCCCAAATCTTCATGTGTTTCCTTTAACTGAAAAATTATCCAATAAATCAAGTTTTTAAACAATTGTATGGATATATTATGCTGTTTGATGATGACAGCTCAGCTAATATAGTGTTCAAGTTGTTTTGGCTTTGAACCAAGATTTTAGTACTTTATTAGTTCAATGAGTAGATAAAATAACAAGTTGTGCTTACTCTATCTCTTGTTCGTATCAAGGATTCTCTTTGATCTGTAAGGTCCTCTATTATCTCTCCACCTATTTGCTCTACAAGTAACATACCAGTCATTATTATCAGGACACATTTTACTCCAACACCAAAAGCACATTTTGGGCATACCTGTTTCTACAGCAACTCGTGTAGATCTTGCTATACTTTCAGTGGCTCTGTGTAAACTTTCTGTTCCTTGATTAACTCTGCTCTTTTGTTCTCTCTAATGAGAGTAAAATGTATTATGTAGTGTTTAAAAAACGAGTAGGAGTGTTTTATCAGGTATAAAAGCACGAGGCATAGAGTGCTTTTATACCTGATAAAACACGATCTACGAGTTTTTTGAACTGCTTAAAACACTCGTGAACAATTTATAAGATTTTGGTTCAACTGGAGCCACCATACACGTCACGAACATGGATTTTTATACTTCGATAGAGATTTGACGTCACGGCCATGCGCAACCTAGATTCAATAGAAGCTCCCACACGATGGACATTGCGTGCCAAGGCAAAGACAGGCACGTTAGTCAAAGATCTTTAGGGTTGACTATGACCTTGATGAAGCTCTATGTCTTCATCTAAACTTGGATGCATACTTCATCCCTGATGAAGTCATCCTCATAGTATTGGAGTGGTCTTTATATAAAGATCACATGTCTTTATATAAAGATACATGTGTCTTTATATAAAATCACTTGAATACTAATGAAGAGGACTTTATCGGGTATAAAGGTTCATGCACGTGACGTGTATGGTGGCTCCAATTGGACCATAAGCTTATGAATTATTAATGAGCCTTTTAAGAGTTGGTTATAGTTGTCTAATACTACTGGCGCTTTAGGAACCAGTATATAAAGTACCTCAGGATTGGTGTCAAATAAGTCATCTCTTCCAAATGTAACACGAGGACCAACAGATGGTTTGCCCTGGTTATGAAAACGATATATAAAATTATTGTTTAATCTTCTGCTGATTCAAGTGACAAAAGATGTAAAACTGTTATTGATGTTCCAACCAAGGATTGACTGGCACATCATTGACAGTTGGCATACTATGATCACAATATACAATCATTTAAGATATCATTACAGCAATGGTTACAAAAGTACACATCTGTAAACCCTAGCCTATGCTAGAAGTGCTATATGTTTAAGTTACAGTTAAGTTACTGTACTTAATTCATTGATCACAACGTTTACTTACAAGATCTTTTTTTAGCTTTTGAAAATCCCTTTTATATGTTCTGACTTTTGATATCATAGAATTTCTATAAGCCCCTGGGGCTCTTCCAGCTTCATCCTCCATTTCTTCTATCTAAAAATGAAAAAGGAATTTTTGTCATGTTCAAAGCTTGTGTTTGTCTCTGACATACTGAATCATACTGGACCTCCTTCAACACTGAGCTGAACCTTTCCATTTTCATGGCAGAAAATCTTTGTCACTGGTCTACACACTAGTTAGCTAGTTTACACTCTATAATTACTGGTTTTCAATCATTCCCAAGAGAATGAAATAACAAAAGACATGGTGGCCATGTTGGATGATATAAAAAAAGGGACTAATGATCAACGAATCTTTTCTTAAATTCATCCAATATTGTGGCTGTGAAAACCATCAATACTATGCTATGTAAAAATGGTCAAATCATGTCTTACAATATTTAATAACCCTTTACTACCCTGTATATAAATTGACAGAGCAAGTTAATTTCCCATTTTGACTCAAGTACATGTAAAGAACAAAACCATACACCCTATGGGGGTAGGGGTGGTGTTTTGTACTGGCAATGCATCAAAATATCAACAGTAATTTGATCTATCAGCAAGAAAAATACAGCAAAGGAATACTATTAGTTCATTTAACAAAATCTTTGAGTTCACATGCACTTTCATCACCATCACGTGATATATCTTATTCATTTTCACAAGTTGGTACTAAATAGCTTTACCAATAAATTGGCATCTTCGATTTTCCTTTCTACTTCCCTGATGGCTGATTTCTTTTGTTCTATAACGAAAACCATCACAGAATTAAGCAGTGATATAATAATATTTCTGATATGTTGGTCAACAGTTGATCGAGACAAAGTTGACTAACGTACCTCCGCCTAGTTTGGGAATCCTGTGAACGACTCTAGAATTTACATCTTCATAAAGCACTCTAAGTTCATCCTCGAACTCTTCAAACTTCTCAGACGACATTATCACGAGAAAAACCAGTAGATATAAAGGAATGAAGAAGGAATAAAACGATGGAAGGAAGTGACACAGATTTGACCGAGAAAAGAAAGAAGGACTGGTACCAGGTGACGAGTTCACCCAGGAGTCAGTGCGCGCGTGTATCTATTTTAAGAAAGGGGAGTGGAGGGGAGGGTATCGTCCTAATATATAATAATCCTATAAATAAATAAAAGTGCTAAATACAGAATCCAAAGCTCACTACCATATTTTACCTTCATACAATAAATGCATTTAGCTACCCCATATTGCCAGTAGTGTCACCAACCATCACTAGAGACCGTTAACTTAGTAAGCCCTTTTTTGATGTTCCCCTGTTTCAGTTTCAAACACCTCCAAGGCTCTCCTATATACATGTCTTATCAAATGTATTTCTATGCCCCTATTTTTAAGGGACACTATAAAAAATATCAAGGCCACCACCCCTCCTCCCCCCCTTCCTTTTCTCATCCAGTTCTGCTCTTAAAGGCAAATACACTCTAGGCCCTGCCTTGTGATATTGTGATATGAGGTTCAATAAACTGATTGATACTTGCCAACGACCTTGCCAACCATGTTATAGTCACATGCGCAAAAACAATCGCTCTTTTTCTTAAAGGGCAGTAGTGTCCAATTTCTTGTCAGGGTTATCTGACCGCGCGAGGTCTGGTTCAGGACATCCTCTGCCAACTTGCCGAAAGCTTTACGATGTTTTGAAAACAACTTCCGATTTCGCTTTAATTTTCTCATTTCTTACCCTCAAACTTTCTTTATATTCACAAATTAAGGCATCAGTAGGACTAGGTATTTCATCTGGTATCTACTCATTTGATTTGTAGTAATCTTTGGTGTTATACACGATGTGAGGAGCTTGGATTGTGAAAGGGAACTTGCAGCCCGCAAGCAAGGTCAAAGACATCAGTACAGGACGGATGTAGGAACGTTTTGATGTGGCTCAACAGTTCTGATTCTCTCTAAACTATATTGACTGTAATGCCGTGTAGATAGAGAGAAAGAGATCATGCCTATATCAGAATGTGATGAAACTCTTAATCCATCTAAATGGAAAGGCATTTTATTGGGACCCTTGCGAAAGGTACCGAGTCGATGTTCACTCATCACTGTGAAAGTATTTCGGAAAGGGGAAGTGGCCGTAGGATTTATTTAAACAGATCCTGTTTAGAACAAATTCACTAAACATTCAGCTTTACTAGCCATCTGTTTTCAGTGGTGAAAGGGAAATATTTTTTGGTTTAGAAACTTGTGATTCATATAGTAATGATTTGAATGTTGGGTTTTCTAGGTCCAAAAAGATGTTCATCCTTCTCTGGATGTGCAAGATGAAGCACTGGATTACATAGAGGATCTTATTATCCACTTGTTACATCATTTATGTTCTTGTCAGCCTCACACTATAAGTGATGTGGAAGACAGAGTCTCAAAAACATTTCCTGATCCTATTGATAAATGGGCCATCTTAGACGCGCAATCTGCTATCGAGAAAGGAAAGAAAAAAAATCCATTGATCTTGCCCGTAGACAAGGTTCATCCACTTATTAAGGTAAATCTAAATAATTGTTAACATCAAAATAAGGTTCTTACTAGATCTTAAAAGGATTCTTTGGTTTTATGTTAAGTCTGTAAAGGACCTTATTATTCCAGGTTAATGTCTGTTTTCTTGGGAGTCGTTTGAAACCACTTTCGAAGTAGCTTTCAACCTTTTATCCAATTATTTCAAAATTCGTATCGCTAGTTAATTTACTTAGCTCAACCTCGATACTTTGAGTATATTGTTATGTCTATTGAATAAAACGCCTAATATTTATTATTGAACCCTGGTTTATTTGGAAATCTAATTCATTATTCTGTAGAATACACACCCCTTCAATAATAATATAATGCTACATTCGAAACTTGCATTTATGTACAAAGCAATCAATACAATTTAAAATAATAAAGATCAATCCTTTTCATATTATGAATAAATGATTCATATGTTTTCTAAAATGTGATTTATTTTTCCCTTTTCTCCCTTTTATTCCTATACTGAACATTTCAAAGTTTTCCTATCCAAAGGTAGTGATAATAAACTCCATTACACTGGCTATAACATGTTATTTCTTGCTGCTAGGTATTAGAAACACTGTGATAAAGGACTAACCTATTTTGCAAGTCCAATTTCACTGCAATGATTGTGTACATTTTAGCATATGACAGTTAAATTTCATCTATTAGACAGATATTTCATTTCTGTCGTTGAAAATGTTAGTATGTTAGTCATATTGTTTTTTGTTATTTGCAGGATATTCTGGGCTACAAGGTGGATAACCAGGTGTCATTGTATATAGTTGCTGTCATGGAATACATTTCAGCTGATATACTCAAGGTACCACATGGATATTACCTAGCACTTACATTTTCAATAAGCAACTCCATTTATATTATAGATCTTACTTCATTGTTTTAATAGGATTTCAATTGTTTGTTATAAGAATATATAGAACATGTGTTTACAAGTGATATTTCTGCTAATTATGCAATATTTGGATTTACAAATCTAGTGTAAACAAATATTTCAAGCTGTATTAACTAGAGGATTGAGTCTGGCATGGTTTTGTTTATAGATTGAGTCATATCTCTTTAATAGTCATAACAGTTATTTAAGATCTTTTTTGCAAATCATAGTTGCTTGCATACCTATTTTAGTGTTTACTTAGTACAAGAAAATAAAAGTGACTGTTCTTGTCACTCTGCCTTTGTTTCCTGTTTACAACAGCTACTCGTGTATGATTATGACTTTTTAACCATCCTTCAGAATCCTGTATTCTGATTGGTTGATTATAATTAAACCTCTAGCGTATTATGTCATCAGATGAATGTACACTTTTTTTAGCCCTTTTCTAGATCAATTTTGATTACAGAAATATACTTTTCATTACAAAAATATATGTAATTTATACACAAAAAATAAATTTTGTTCATTGTCTTATCATGTTTAATAAATGGGGTCCCCAAATTCGTTTAGCTGTCAAAATGTGTGTAAGTTCACCCTTTTTTTGGGAAAAATGTGTGAACAACGTAATATATATTTTACTTTAAAAAAATGATTGATTTTCCTCATTTTTTACAGAAGTCTAGAAAATAACCAAATTACTAGTTAGCATTTGAAATTTGTGTTAAAAATTAAAAATATATAATGTATATATAATGCCTTCGCATTACATGAAATTCTATTCCAATTATTATACACAAAATATGTAATTTTAATTTGTTCCCATGTCAGATTTTTTTAATTTGTCCTCTAATATTGAGTATCATAAAGTACTTTCAAAAAAATGATGTAAAAAATGGGGTTCTGTGACTTTATTTTAGAGCTATAAGAGATTAAAGACGTTTTCTTGATATTTTGTTATCAAAGCATACGAAGAACCAATTGGAATGATGTCATCATGATGAGCGTGTGCTCACTAAAAATAAATGAATGAAAGAATGCACGCAAACAATGCCCATAAATATCCTTAAATTTATCATTCTTTAAAATATCCAAAAAGACATTCCTTGACAACACGACTAAAACATGTTGACTGCATGCAGTAGATGTTGGGGTTAGAAAATATAATGCTTGGAGCATGTGCAGAAAGACTTGACCCAGACTAATTGATAAAAGTTCCATAGTCCAAAGTCTGTAATTTGGTATTGTCCTTGTGAAACAGATATTAATTGAATCTTATGCCTTGGCAGAAGTATTCAGGTAGTTGTAGTTGGATAGACGGGAAAGTGTTAGATTGGAAGATGAACATATTAGCAAGATACTACGATACATTTCTCTTTAATAGTTTATCATACTCCTCCAAAAAAAATATCATTACAACATTTTGTATTCCTATATGATAGGTTCTGCCTAGTGACTGTTTATATTTACATCACTAATAGCTTTTTTGTTTACCCAGCTTGCTGGCAACTATGTCAAGAATATCAGACACATTGAAATTACTTGTCAAGATATTAAGGTTGCCCTCTTTGCAGATAAAGTAAGTGTTATTTCCAGTATTTATATTCATAGTATGCCCTCGTACTTTCCTCTATGTCCGTCCTCTATCTGTTAATACTTCGGTTGAAGTCTTTGTTCTTTCTTCATTTCTATGTAGCATATTAATATACTTAAATTGATAGTCTGTGAAATTTCAAGGTTTATAAATGCGCTATATGAGAACCACCCTTCATTATTATTGTTGTTTGAGTTGTGTATTCTTTTGTTTATCATTGCTATTTGTGAATATTTTGACACTTCCAAGTGGCATGTGAAGGTTTGTTTCCTCATATTATTTATAAGGATAGCATTTTTCTATGCAAACAGGTATTGATGTACATGTTTCATCCAGATGATGTAGAAGCACCTGTAGAGGAAGAGGTGAGTGACAGACAGACAGACAGATAGAACTGAAATCATGATAAATTGTATTACATATTATTATGCAAACTTTGCAGTAAAGGCATGGGATTACTTATCTGATTATCATTTTATTTGTTCTGATTGGTCGGGATGAAGCATGTTGGTTTCTATCCAAAGGTATAAGAGGGCTGTAAGACTGACTCTAAATCATGAGATTGCTACTAGCATTCTTTACTAAACTAAGAATCTTTTATCCTAATCTAATTAACCTGCCAGCTTAATAATTTGCAGAATTCTTATATATTATATTAATTATAGAAACATTTTTGAGTGAAAATTTAGGAAGAATTAAGTGGTTCTTTTTAAAATTTATTTCTAGATTTGTAAGATAATTATTATTCTTAATTATTCATATTCGTATTATTCATATTTTCTATACCATCCATTTTCCCATTTCAGTCATTTCTTGAAACTCATCTTTTTAAGTTTACTTGTTGATTGTCTGAAATGGTTCTTTGTCATGATAATTAGTATCTGTATTAAAGATATTTTCTGAACCTTCTCTCACGGCTTGTATAAATCACTTGGCAAACTACAAGTTAGTACTGATTTGCTATAATATAATTTTTTATGGAGATGCTTTGTTTCGTCCCTAAGAGATGCTTATCTCATGGTTTGAAAGCCATATGACAGGTAGACCAAGTTAACAGATGTGAAATTAGAATGATAATAATATAGAATGACTTGTTAAACCACAATCCTTGACTTACGATTTCTTAAAATCATCCTGTATGTACACATGAAATTATGTTCCATTCTGAAATGATGAGGAGGGTTTTTCTCCGGGTTCTCTGGTTTATCTCCCTCCTCAAAAATCAACTTCTAAATTCTAATTCGATCTTTGGGCTTTCACTTAGTTTGGAGCCTAGCCCTGTTGTGATTGTCCCATGCTGTGATACGACAGTGAAAAGCTTTTTAGTTTTTTTTTAGAATGGAAATCTTTTGTTGCCTTATACTTTTATAAGAAAAATAAAACATTTCTTTATTCAATAGTTTTTATTTTCATTTATTTATTTCATTTAACACACGTCTTGATGTGACCAAAAGTGTCTTGAATATGTTATTTGTCATGCATAATTCAAAAACTAATTTTTCACTGTCGTAAATATATTTTACAAACCTTTGAAAAGTAGCATTTTGTTTTGAAGAAACATTATACTTGAATTGAACTATTTTAGGAAGGTTTCAAAAATAGATGATCATTAGCAATTATGATTGAACCTTTGACCACCACGAAACCTCATGGCCACAGAAAAGTCATGCAACAAGATCAAAATTATCTCATGATTATGAGAAAATATAAAAAAATTAACCGAAAGCTACATTTGTTTTTATTATAATGTTATATTAATTCATATGGTAGTTGTATTCCTGTTTAGACATTTGCTGTTGATCATAATTTTTTATTTGTTTATATTCATATACATTACCACATGATAATTATTCCATTTTAACAATTTGAGGGCTATACAAGGTGTTAATTGGTTGTCTTTACTCTGTTTCTGATAATATAAGAAAGAATCCAACTGCAAGTTTGGAGAGCTTCAAGTATATTGAGAGAATGTTTTTATAATGATCCTGATGTATTTAAAATGTAATGTTAAGGCATTGCTCAAATCTATGGGGTTTCAGCACTGTACTTAAACAAGTGCAGAACAACCCTGTTACAAAGGAAGTAAACATGGCTTCCTCAAGAGTTTGTCACCGTCTACGCAGAAAAGGTACCTTGATTTTCAGCAAGACTTCCAAGCAAGGATACAAGAAAAGATTACCTGCACAGTATATCTTTCTAAGGGTGGGTTCTTCGTTAAACGTTAAGCTACTTTACAACTTGTTGCACTCACTTTACAGAATGGTGAGCCTGGAAATGAAACCTCAGCTTTTTTTGTACAAACTAACTAAAGAAAGTATTTATTAAAATAACATTCACTGTATTATGATTTTGAGTTGCATTCAGTAATGACACCTTCAAAATCTTCATCATAAAATTTGCACTTTTTATGTTATTTTAATGCAGCTCCAGGTGTTGAATTAACAGAGCTAATGTTTGCTCATCAAGATATTTATCGCATGATATGATATTATGTGCAGTTAGTACCTTAGTACTCTAGTTTACCCAAGTAACAAGTAGCATTAAATTGATAAAGTACGACATAAAACATGTATATCCATACTGCAGGTATAAATTATAATTCCAGGACAGATTTAGTTTCTTGAACCTCAGTGTATTCACTAGTTATTTTTAAAAATATAGGAATTTTTTCTTTGTTTTAAATTTAAGTTGCAAAAGAAGGAAAATCTTGACATGATTCCTGTTGAATATCTCCAGGGAGGTCACAAGACGTAGCCATTAATGTCATATCTGCAAGACAATTCATTATAGTATTGTTTAGTTAAATGATTAACATAATTCTAAATTAGTTATAATACTTTATTGCAAACACACTTTGCTTGTTTTTATTTTTTTTCAATTCTTAAGAAAGTCTGTTTTATTCATTCCTTCATGGTTCAATTTAATGTTTGATATGAAATAATTATCGTCTCCATTACCCAGATTGATACACTCTCTTGAAAGTGAAACCGCAAGCTTTCATTCTTTCCTAAATGTCCTCATGAACATAAATCATCATGTATCTTTGCTCTCGTAGACCAATGATAATCAGGAACTTCTAACTTACGATGAAGTGGTAAAAGAAATGATAATCGCAGAAGCTAAATATATCAGAGACCTAAACATGATCATCAAGGTATGTAGTGTTGTTATTATTAGAACTATTTATTAACAGGAAGTCTATAGCTCTGTTCTATTGTTGGACAGCAGCCAAATCTTTGACTGATGTAAACAAGGTCTGGCTAGTTTTGCTGCGCTCATTTGTTTCAGTTACATAACATTTCACATTGATGTCTAATCTAGTAGCAATGATAACAATGATATTGGGTCATAATGTCTGATGTGTACGTATTTCTGTTTTTGTAAGATATGTCAACATGTTTTAATCTTTGAAACAGTTCAATATTTATGTACAAATTCTATTCAAATGAAGCCAGACTGGAGCATATATTAATCCTAATTAGTTACAACAGATCTGAAACGCTACCTTTCAAGCTGTTACAGTTTTGATTGGTGGAAGTAATATATATCTTTCTCTATATTTACCCAGGTATTCAGAGCCCCGTTTGTTGAAGCCAAGGATTTGTTTACAAAAGAGGTACTCCACTACCTATTCCATTGATGTTATTTTTTGTTGTTAATATAATTTCAAAATTGCCTAATGTAAAAGTCTGTTCTCCATCATTGTTTTCAGGACATTGATAAGGTTTTCAGTAACATCACAGATATCTATGACTTCTCTGTGTCTTTCTATGGTCTCCTGGAAGCAGCTATAGAGGTGGCGGATGAAGGAAAATCTCCTGCTATCGGTACATGTTTTGAAGATATGGCTGAGGTGAGCATCAGCATAATGTTAATCAGTTTTGTTAGTATCACAATACAGTGTTGTATTGTGTACAGTTATACTTCAAGTGTCCACTTAACAGACATATTTACGGCACTTAGGCACGGGTCTCACGCTGCGATACAGATGGCATGTACCACTTGTGTGGTATCCTTTTTTAACTCCTGGATATGCAAAGCACATCAATAAGTTATCGTCATGAGACTGAATACTCACTAGAGGTATTGGTAATTAGGATGAAAATATCTTGTGCCACTAAAAGAGATTCCTATAAAGATATATCATTTCCATGACTCCAGCTTTGATGATGATAATATTTTATAAATACTTATTAGTTATATTATTATAAACCAATGATCATTGGTTATTTTTTCCTGGAAGGGAAATGAGTTTGAAGTGTATGAGAAATTTGCCAAGGAGCAAATGGAGTCTACCAGTAAGATGTACCGACATCTTGGGATTGGAGGCAAACTGTATGAGCTGTTAGCAAGACCAAAAGTAGCAGAGTATTTCAGGGTAAGATGGCTAAAATTATTTTGCTAGCAATAATGCCAACATGTCTAAAACAAAAGGCTGTTATAACACTATTTAGCCGTTACTCTCTCTTACTTTTTAAGTGCGCTATTTATTGAACATTACATTATGATGCTGTAGATAATTGATCATGATCTTAACTAATTGAGGAGTAGGAATTTTAGGAGAAAAATGTTCTTGCGATTTCCATTGCATGATTGTCCTGTAAGCAAAGAATTCTTTAATTTCCCTTCCAACTACATGACGGGTTATTGTTACATTAAACTGAAATATTATGATGATTATGATCGTCTTGTTTAGAGTAAAGGGTCGCGGTTCAAAGAAACTGTGCAGTACTGTTTGCCAAAACTGTTGATGATACCTTTACAACACTGCATGCACTACTTTGATTTAATCAAGGTAAGGATGTGCTTTATAAACACATACTATACTATAACTATTTGACTTTAAGAAATGCAAGTGTGTGTGTAATTCGATTTTATATCATCAACCCCAATTCTTTGAAGAAACATTGTATCTGTGTGTTTAAGTGGAACTTGTAATTAGCATTAAGTAACGAAAGTTAATGTGGCATGTAAACAAACCCAAGTTCAAGTTCAAGTTCAAAGTTACTCATGACAATTAAGTTACTTTCATATATCAAGGCTACAGAAATTTAATATCCTTGCTGATCATTTTGTTATAGTTCTTGACATTTATTTTCATATTTACATGTGTAACAGTTGCTGAAGAAGACAAGCCCTGATGAGTTTGATCTAGAGAGCTTAGAACAGGTGTGTACCCTTGATATGGATTCTTGTACTGTACTCTTGGCTAGGGATTTGACGTCACTTCTTATTTATAACCATCACTAAATCTATCCATTGATTCTATTGGCATTAGGTCCAGAGTTCTCAGAGTTTGTTTCAAGCAAACATGGAAAGGATCATCGGGAATATGCTCAAGAAAAAAGAGTATGTATAATATATATCCTTTTAATAACCATGACAATGTGTGTTATTGGTTCAATGAATGCTTGTTGTGGATATATTATAGTCTAGTCACACTATAGTCACACTAATATAAATCTACTCTGACTACAATGTACTGTGTGCTAAGCTTGAATCAAATCCTTATAACAGAGGTATATTTAACTTGTTGTTGTTGTAGGGATAAATTCAGTAAAGCACAGAAAAGAAAGTCTGGAATTTTGAAGTCTGCAGCTTCTGTGATGAATGAGCTGCAAAGAAACATTGATGGCTGGGAGGTCAGTGTCATATTGTTAGACAGACAGACAGATGGTCAGACAGATAGACTGTAATCATTAATGACTGTTGATGATAATCATTCATTATTGATATTGATTGTGGGTGTTCTTTTAGGGTAAAGATATTTCCCAGACTTGCACAGAAATCCTCAAAGGCAAGTAATATCATTGTTGCACCATTTTTAATTCTTGTAGGGCAACTGACTTATTGTTTGTTTTTTTTTTTGCAGAGGGAATGCTTGGTAAATTACATCCTAATAAAAAGGTACGCAAACCTTTTTCTATAATATTTCAGCATCTAAAACTCTTGACCAACCATAAGTCAGCGTTATCAGAGTTATACATCATTGCCATCGACAAATTCTTTCAAGCCAAAACATTTTGGATCAATACAATAAATGTATAAAAATTGTTTCAAGGCAATAATAGAGTGTAACTCTAATATCTGCTATTAAATAAATACATTTGCATAACTCTCTATTGATGATGATGATATTGTTTGTTTTGTTTAGTATACAGAGAGATATGTGTTTCTTTTAGATGGTCTATTAATATGCTGTAAGCAGGTAATACTATTGTCAGTATAATTGCTATTAACCTTGTATCTTTTTTGGCTCTACAAAATTTATACCTTTGTTCTCTCTTCTGTCTTGAGTCTTTCTACCTCCTCTTTCGATATTGTAAACTTCCTCTTTGCCTCCCACTTTATCAAGAGTTCCAATAGTCTATGACAGTAACCCATAGCTAGACGTTCAGCCCCCCATGCTTCAGAGTTACTGCCAGCTTCTTATTGTTTAACACCACACTGTTTCAGAACACAAGGCACTCATTGTCTGGACAGAATTCCCCAGAGTACAGACTAAAGGAAAAGTATTTCCTGAGGAAAGCTGAAATCAATGATTTAGATGACACCGAAGGTAAATACATTATTTATATTTACTTTCTCTCACTGGCTAAAGTTGGTTGCCAAAGAGATAAGCCAAGATTCAATTGTTTAGTCATTGGTTGATTATTTTTCTCAACTTCTTTTTTATTGCCATTAGATGTTAAAAATGCATTTGAGGTGGTTGAACGTGATCAGCTGAAAGCCTTGTTTATCTGTAAAAATGAGACAGAAAAGAATGAATGGATGGCCATGTTGATGACACTACACATGAGAAGGTAAGATGTTGTTATGACATCATTAAACAGTCATTCTACTGGAACATGGAATAATATCATACTACTTTATCTTGTACTTGCAGTACATTGGATCGGTTACTGGATCACATGTTACTGGAGGAAGAAAAGGCTATCCCACTAAGAATACCCAATCCTGATGAATACTGGTAAACAATTCAACTACTCTGCTATTGGTTGTAATACTTATTTAGACCATTATGTAATACTAATTGTAATTTATGTGGTTGTAGTTTTGCGGTTGAAGATGCAGAAGACAATATTGTGTTTGAAGAAGGACAAGGAGTAAGTATGACCAGTAATAGACACAAGTCAGCTAACAGTCTCGTTGAATGTTTGACATGTTTCTTCTCCAGAATTCTGTGGCACCTGTCATAAGGGGAGGAACTTTAATCAAGTTAATAGAAAGACTGACTCACCACAAGTATGCTGGTATGTATGTGGGTACTGTATATCAGGGGGGGAGGGGATGGTTAAACCTGCTGCTCTAGATAGATATGGGTTGATAGATGTACCACAGTGCTATAACAAACTCATCTCATTTGTTTCAGATCCTACATTTGTGCGCACCTTCTTGACAACATATCGGTCATTCTGTAAGCCAAGAGAACTGCTGGACCTACTAATAGATAGATATCCTTTAATGATCAATAATATTTTATTCCTGCGGGGGGGGGGGGGGGTCAACACTGTTCATTACTGATTTATCATTTTCTAATAGATTCCAACGTAAAGTAGAGCATATTTTTTTTAACAATTGTCACATTTAAGATTCCTGAACCTCCACCAAGTGAAGAGGATCGTCAGGCCATGGCACGAGGACAGCCCGTGCTGAGAGAAGATTTAAAAAGATTTAGAAAAGAATATGCCCAACCAGTTCAACTGAGGTAGGTATTGATTCAATCTTGATATAAATATTGCCTTCTAACCTTCATTTGCTACATGATTAGAATTAGAATGTCAAGAAACAACACCATCACATCTGTTAACCAGACATCTCTAACTCTTTTCTCCTGGTAACAGGGTTTTAAATGCCATCCGTCACTGGGTAGATCAGCACTTCTATGATTTTGAGCGAGACAAGCAGTTGCTGAAGAAGCTAGAAATCTTCCTGTCAGAAGTAAATGGCAAAGCAATGAGGCGATGGGTGGAATCCATTAACAAGGTTATCAGTAGGAAGGTCAGTAATAACGTCAAAAAAACATTTTGTTATTGAACAAAATGTTAACACCTGTATAATGTCTGATACTCATCCTGACCCGGCCCATATTCCAAACGTTTTGAAACAAGAATGTTATTGCACCTATACTTTCCTTCTCTGAAAAATTTGAACCTTCTGATACCTTTGTATATTTTTGTGTATCAAACTTCATAATATACCTGACTTGAGCATTCCCCACCCCACCCCCACCCCCACCTATGTGTCTGGGAGGAACTTCAAAAGATGCCTTTCTCAAACCCCCTTTCCTTTGGAAGTTTAGATCCCTCTATGAGACATGTGGATATTTTATAGTGTGCATAGCAGTACATTGGGGTGGTACTTTGTGCCACCATACGATCTAGTTAATTGATAGTACACAATATTCATTTTCAGGCTACTTGCTTAATAATCTGTTAAATGCTCACGACAGCTTTATTGTTTGCATATTTCAGAGCAGTCTTAGTGAAAATTCTGCTCCAGAAATCACGTTTGAGAAGGACCCGCCTCCCATCGAATGGCACTTGTCTAGAGATATTGACAAGTTTGACATCCTGACGGTAATTCAAAATGGAAATATTTGCAATGTTTACTTGAAGTAATAATACTGAGATCGATTATTGTTTTTGCTATTTCAGCTTCATCCTATTGAGATTGCTCGTCATTTAACCATAATAGAATCAGAACTCTACAGGTATGTGTGCATTGACCACATCCAACTTTTCCAATGAAAGGGGGGGGATGTCTTAATCCATATCCCCTATAGGCATTTTTGAGTGGGAATATCAAATACAGTCAATGGGAAGCCAATGATTTAACTGTTATTACATGACATAATGGTTACTACGCCTGTTATTCTTTATAATAGAGCGGTCAAGCCATCAGAATTAGTCGGCAGTGTATGGACAAAAGAGGATCAAAAACATATCACGTCACCCAACCTACTGAAAATGATCCACCATACGAACAACATCACCCTCTGGTTCGAAAAGAGTCTCTGTGAGATGGCTAACCTGGAGGAAAGGGTTGCTGTACTTAGAAGAATCATTGATATTTTAAGTGTAAGACCATCTATGAATATTCTCATTGTAACTAGTGTATCTTGGTGTATTGGTGACTTGGGATAAAGAGTGGAGAAAATGGAGGAAGAAAGGAAAGGATGGGAAGAGAGAGATGATAAAATGGAAAGAGGAGAAAAGAAAGTGAGGGAGTAAGATGAGAAGAAGAAAAGAGGGTAAAAGAGAGAAAAGAATTGGGTGTGGGAGAAGGAAATGAGAAGGGAAAAATAAAATGAAAAATGGGAAGAGTGAGGGGAGGAAAGAATATTGCACTCTTTCATCAGTTGTTTTGTTCTTCGTTAGGTTTTTCAAGAACTGAATAATTTTAATGGAATATTAGAAGTAGTTAGTGCCCTGAATTCTTCACCAATTTACAGATTGCAGCATACATTTGCAGTAAGTATTGGTGCTATTGTCAGTAGTTTGTAATACTCATCATAAAATATTTGAGATATAACACACCAGCAGATTGCTGCATACCATGTTTATAAGAGGACAGAGACAATGTTGTTTAAGCTTGCTTCCCTCCTGCTCTACAGCTCCCAGTATGTTATATCACAGAACATGTTTTTACTCCATAAACATAGAACTTGTCTACAGCATCTTTTTGTTGCCCAATTTTCATTTTGTTTGTTTTGACAGGAATTATCAACCAAACGACAACAAATCCTGGATGAAGCAAAAGAACTGACAAGTGATCATTACAAGAAATACATTGAAAAACTTCGTTCCATCAATCCTCCGTGTGTTCCTTTCTTTGGTAGGTATCTTATATAACATTTATCAGGTTCATCCATCAGGTGACTTGTAATATTTACCTTTCATGTTTATACTATTATTTAAGGAATGTATATGTCAAACATATTAAAGATTGAGGATGGAAACCCTGATTTTTTACCCAACTATCCTGAAGGAATTATTAACTTCAGTAAAAGGTAAAGATATTATAAATAAACCATCTACTAGTAAATACCCTACTGTCCACACTTAACTGATGCCATACACTCATCCCACTTTACAGACACCCCACTTGCACCTTACTGACAACCCACCAACACCTAACTGACCACCTACCAATACCCTACTGACATCCCATCAACACCCTACTGACCAGCATCAACACCCTATTAACAGCAACCAATGCCCTACTGACCACCCACCAACACCCTACTGACCACCTACCAACACCCTACTGATCACCTACCAACACCCTACTGACAACCTACCAACACCCTACTGACTACCTACCAACACCCTACTGACCACCTGCCAACACCCTACTTACAACCTACCAACACCCTTCTAGTACCCTACCCACATTTTACGGACACCATACAACATTTATTAAAACATTTTCTGACCATCATTATTTACATCGGTTTACATTTGTTTTATTTAAGGAGGAAAGTAGCTGAAATAACGGGTGAGATTCAGCAGTACCAGAACCAGCCTTATTGTCTGGCATCAGATATGAACATTAAAGTAAGAACACCTCTTTATTCCTATACAAATCAAGCATGTTGGTTGACTAATCTTTGATACATGATTGTTTGTAGGAATACTTGGAAAACTTAGATCCACTTGAAGGTAGAGATGAAAAGGAAATGGCTGACTATTTGTATAAACTGTCCTTGGAAATTGAGCCCAGAAACAGTAAACAGGCACTGAAGTTTGTAAGTATTTAATATGGAAAACACTTTTCGAATTTGTAAATATATTTGGGTGGTTTTGAAGAACCCTAAGAGATATGGTTCTGACTGTATTACTCGGATGACACATTCTTTTTTAGTTGTGATGCCAATCTTTTACTTTATTATTTTATAGCCACGTGTAACAGAAATCCCACTCAAGTCGCCTGGTACCAAGCCAAGCTTCCTGCTGTCACGACTCTCAATCAGTTCCCAGTCAACTCTTAATAAACGAACTGTGTCTACATCTTCGATTTTCAATGCTGATTATGGTGAGGCATCAACTCCTACATCAACTTCAACATTTCACCTTTCAAGACCAGCACTCTCTCCCAACACATTCACCCCAAGCAACAGTACCCCACTTATCCCAGAATCCCTCCTGGATGAACATGATCCAGATTATGAAAATATTGAACATTTTGCTAGTCAAGAAGAAGCTACTGCACCCCCATTACCACCTCTCTTACCTCCACGACCAGCTAAACAGAGAACTGTTTCAGTAGTTGAGGATCGGCCTCTGCCCGAGGTTACACCAATAAAAAGAATTAACTCCATGCCTCTTGTTAATTGTAACATTGGAGAATTAAAAGAATCACCAGAATTTCCTCACAAGCCAATCAGAATGCCAATACGTCCACCACCACCACCTCCCCCTGAAGAACTTAAGACAGAAGCCCCACCACTACCCCCTCGGCATCCACTCAGAAGCCCTTCTTCTTCTTCCAATGGTCCTCCACCTCTTCCGCCTCGATCATCTCAGGTTATTGATCCAGCAATTGTCATTGATGATGACTTGAAACCTCCTGCCTTGCCTCCAAAGTCAAAAAAGTCATGATTTCTAGAGAGACTTACTGAATGAGACTAGATATACCATGAAAAGATGTCTTGTACAATGGCACAAGATATGGCAAGATGTAAGATCTTGTCTGCTGTGAACCATCAAAAATAGTCAATTGGATATACCACACTTGGAGTATACCCTTTAAATCAGGGCACTGCTCAATAATGATATCCTAGTACGATCAGTTACTAAAGTAGAAGTTTAGTAGGAATGTTCCTGAAATTGTAGGAGATTATGATATTGCCAGGACAAATAAAGCAGGACAGTGCTTATCTAAGATTTATTTTTTCAATGCTATATTATACTTTGTCAAAAGTAATCACCATCTCTCTGAATAAGAACTGTCTCTTTTTTAGAGGAAAGAACATTTTTGTAAAAGGACAAATTATATAACACAAAACAAAATAAAACATTTTCTTACAATATTCTGGTCTGTTGAGTAGAAGGATATCCTGCATCTTTATTCTAGATAGGGTCACCAGTTCGGGTCACCATTGAAGAAAGTGTCTAAAATATAACAACTATTGTATTTACCAGTGTTTCAGTCGCCAAGACCATTCCTACCACACAATAGAAATGATAAATTTCATTTACGAATAACTGGTTTTTTCAATAATTTTTCAAGTGAAATAACTAATTCATATTTTTTAAAAAGGTGTGAAAAACACCCAAAATCCATCAAAACCATGGGCTATAGTCCATGCTTTTTGGCCAAAAACACCCATTTTTCAAGTGAAATAAATAATTCATATTTTTTTAAAAGGTGTGAAAAACACCGAAAATTGACCAAAACCATGGGCTATAGTCCATGCCTTTGGACCAAAAATGACCCATTTTCGAATTTCTTTGAATAATGCATAAATTTGAAAAAGGTGTGAAAAACACCCAAAATCCATCAAAACCATGGGCTATAGTCCATGCTTTTGGGCCAAAAATGACCCATTTTCTAATTTCTTTGAATAATGTATAAATTTGAAAAAGGTGTGAAAAACACCCAAAATCCATCAAAACCATGGGCTATAGTCCATGCTTTTGGGCCAAAAATGACCCATTTTCGAATTTCTTTGAATAATGTATAAATTTGAAAAAGGTGTGGAAAACACCCAAAATCCATCAAAACCATGGGCTATAGTCCATGCTTTTGGGCCAAAAACACCCATTTTTCAAGTGAAATAAATAATTCATATTTTTTAAAAAGGTGTGAAAAACATCCAAAATTGACCAAAACCATGGGTTATAGTCCATGCTTTTGGGCCAAAAATGACCCATTTTCTAATTTCTTTGAATAATGTATAAATTTGAAAAAGGTGTGAAAAACACCCAAAATCCATCAAAACGATGGGCTATAGTCCATGCCTTTGGGCTAAAAATGACCCATTTTCGAATTTCTTTGAATAATGTATAAATTTGAAAAAGGTGTGAAAAACACCCAAAACTAATGAAAACCATGGGCTATACTCCATGCATTTTGGCCAGAAATGACCCATTTTCGAATTTCTTTCAATAATGCATAAATTTGAAAAAGGTGTGAAAAACACCCAAAATTGACCAAAACCATAGGCTATAGTCCATGCTTTTGGGCCAAAAATGACCCATTTTCGAATTTCTTTGAATAATGTATAAATTTGAAAAAGGTGTGAAAAACACCCAAAACTAAAGAAAACGATGGGCTATAGTCCATTCGTTTGTGCCAAAAATGACCCATTTTCGAATTACTTTGAATAATGCATAAATTTGAAAAAGGTGTGAAAAACACCCAAAATCCATCAAAACCATGGGCTATAGTCCATGCTTTTGGGCCAAAAACACCCATTTTTCAAGTGAAATAAATAATTCATATTTTTTAAAAAGGTGTGAAAAACATCCAAAATTGACCAAAACCGTGGGCTATACTCCATGCATTTTGGCCAGAAATGACCCATTTTCTAATTTCTTTGGAAAATGCATGAATTTGAAAAAGGTGTGAAAAACCCCCAAAATCCATCAAAACCATGGGCTATAGTCCATGCTTTTTGGCTAAAAATGACCCATTTTCGAATTACTTTGAATAATGCATAAATTTGAAAAAGGTGTGAAAAACACCCAAAATCCATCAAAACCATGGGCTATAGTCCATGCTTTTTGGCCAAAAACACCCATTTTTCAAGTGAAATAAATAATTCATATTTTTTTAAAAGGTGTGAAAAACTCCGAAAATTGACCAAAACCATGGGTTATAGTCCATGCTTTTGGGCCAAAAATGACCCATTTTCTAATTTCTTTGAATAATGTATAAATTTGAAAAAGGTGTGAAAAACACCCAAAACTAATGAAAACGATGGGCTATAGTCCATGCCTTTGGGCCAAAAATGACCCATTTTCGAATTTCTTTCAATAATGCATAAATTTGAAAAAGGTGTGAAAAACACCCAAAATTGACCAAAACCATAGGCTATAGTCCATGCTTTTGGGCCAAAAATGACCCATTTTCGAATTTCTTTGAATAATGTATAAATTTGAAAAAGGTGTGAAAAACACCCAAAACTAAAGAAAACGATGGGCTATAGTCCATTCGTTTGTGCCAAAAATGACCCATTTTCGAATTACTTTGAATAATGCATAAATTTGAAAAAGGTGTGAAAAACACCCAAAATCCATCAAAACCATGGGCTATAGTCCATGCTTTTGGGCCAAAAACACCCATTTTTCAAGTGAAATAAATAATTCATGTTTTTTAAAAAGGTGTGAAAAACACCCAAAATTGACCAAAACCATGGGCTATAGTCCATGCTTTTGTGCCAAAAACGACCCATTTTCTAATTTCTTTGAATAATGTATAAATTTGAAAAAGGTGTGAAAAACACCCAAAATCCATCAAAACCATGGGCTATAGTCCATGCTTTTTGGCTAAAAATGACCCATTTTCGAATTACTTTGAATAATGCATAAATTTGAAAAAGGTGTGAAAAACACCCAAAATCCATCAAAACCATGGGCTATAGTCCATGCTTTTTGACCAAAAACACCCATTTTTCAAGTGAAATAAATAATTCATATTTTTTTAAAAGGTGTGAAAAACACCGAAAATTGACCAAAACCATGGGCTATAGTCCATGCATTTTGGCTAGAAATGACCCATTTTCGAATTTCTTTCAATAATGCATAAATTTGAAAAAGGTGTGAAAAACACCCAAAATTGACCAAAACCAAAGGCTATAGTCCATGCTTTTGGGCCAAAAATGACCCATTTTCGAATTTCTTTGAATAATGTATAAATTTGAAAAAGGTGTGAAAAACACCCAAAACTAAAGAAAACGATGGGCTATAGTCCATTCGTTTGTGCCAAAAATGACCCATTTTCGAATTACTTTGAATAATGCATATATTTGAAAAAGGTGTGAAAAACACCCAAAATCCATCAAAACCATGGGCTATAGTCCATGCTTTTGGGCCAAAAACACCCATTTTTCAAGTGAAATAAATAATTCATATTTTTTAAAAAGGTGTGAAAAACATCCAAAATTGACCAAAACCATGGGCTATACTCCATGCATTTTGGCCAGAAATGACCCATTTTCGAATTTCTTTGGAAAATGCATGAATTTGAAAAAGGTGTGAAAAACACCCAAAATCCATCAAAACCATGGGCTATAGTCCATGCTTTTTGGCTAAAAATGACCCATTTTCGAATTACTTTGAATAATGCATAAATTTGAAAAAGGTGTGAAAAACACCCAAAATCCATCAAAACCATGGGCTATAGTCCATGCTTTTGGGCCAAAAACACCCATTTTTCAAGTGAAATAAATAATTCATATTTTTTTAAAAGGTGTGAAAAACACCGAAAATTGACCAAAACCATGGGTTATAGTCCATGCTTTTGGGCCAAAAATGACCCATTTTCTAATTTCTTTGAATAATGTATAAATTTGAAAAAGGTGTGAAAAACACCCAAAACTAATGAAAACGATGGGCTATAGTCCATGCCTTTGGGCCAAAAATGACCCATTTTCGAATTTCTTTCAATAATGCATAAATTTGAAAAAGGTGTGAAAAACACCCAAAATTGACCAAAACCATAGGCTATAGTCCATGCTTTTGGGCCAAAAATGACCCATTTTCGAATTTCTTTGAATAATGTATAAATTTGAAAAAGGTGTGAAAAACACCCAAAACTAAAGAAAACGATGGGCTATAGTCCATTCGTTTGTGCCAAAAATGACCCATTTTCGAATTACTTTGAATAATGCATAAATTTGAAAAAGGTGTGAAAAACACCCAAAATCCATCAAAACCATGGGCTATAGTCCATGCTTTTGGGCCAAAAACACCCATTTTTCAAGTGAAATAAATAATTCATGTTTTTTAAAAAGGTGTGAAAAACACCCAAAATTGACCAAAACCATGGGCTATAGTCCATGCTTTTGTGCCAAAAACGACCCATTTTCTAATTTCTTTGAATAATGCATAAATTTGAAAAAGGTGTGAAAAACACCCAAAATTCATCAAAACCATGGGCTATAGTCCATGCTTTTTGGCTAAAAATGACCCATTTTCGAATTACTTTGAATAATGCATAAATTTGAAAAAGGTGTGAAAAACACCCAAAATTCACCAAAACCATGGGCTATAGTCCATGCTTTTGGGCCAAAAACACCCATTTTTCAAGTGAAATAAATAATTCATGTTTTTTAAAAAGGTGTGAAAAACATCCAAAATTGACCAAAACCATGGGCTATAGTCCATGCTTTTGGGCCAAAAATGACCCATTTTCTAATTTCTTTGAATAATGTATAAATTTGAAAAAGGTGTGAAAAACACCCAAAATCCATCAAAACCATGGGCTATAGTCCATGCTTTTTGGCCAAAAACACCCATTTTACAAGTGAAATAAATAAATCATGAATTTGAAAAAGGTGTGAAAAACACCCAAAATCCATCAAAACCATGGGTTATAGTCCATGCTTTTTGGCTAAAAATGACCCGATTTCTAATTTCTTTGAATAATGTATAAATTTGAAAAAGGTGTGAAAAACACCCAAAATCCATCAAAACCATGGGCTATAGTCCATGCTTTTTGGCCAAAAACACCCATTTTTCAAGTGAAATAAATAAATCATGAATTTGAAAAAGGTGTGAAAAACACCCAAAATCCATCAAAACCATGGGCTATAGTCCATGCTTTTGGGCCAAAAACACCCATTTTTCAAGTGAAATAAATAATTCATATTTTTTAAAAAGGTGTGAAAAACATCCAAAATTGACCAAAACCATGGGCTATACTCCATGCTTTTGGGCCAAAAATGACCCATTTTCTAATTTCTTTGAATAATGTATAAATTTGAAAAAGGTGTGAAAAACACCCAAAATCCATCAAAACCATGGGCTATAGTCCATGCTTTTGGGCCAAAAACACCCATTTTTCAAGTGAAATAAATAAATCATGAATTTGAAAAAGGTGTGAAAAACACCCAAAATCCATCAAAACCATGGGCTATAGTCCATGCTTTTGGGCCAAAAACACCCATTTTTCAAGTGAAATAAGTAATTCATATTTTTTAAAAAGGTGTGAAAAATATCCAAAATTGACCAAAACCATGGGCTATAGTCCATGCATTTTGGCCAGAAATGACCCATTTTCTAATTTCTTTGGAAAATGCATGAATTTGAAAAAGGTGTGAAAAACACCCAAAATCCATCAAAACCATGGGCTACAGTCCATGCTTTTTGGCTAAAAATGACCCATTTTCTAATTTCTTTGAATAATGCATAAATTTGAAAAAGGTGTGAAAAACACCCAAAATCCATCAAAACCATGGGCTATAGTCCATGCTTTTTGGCTAAAAATGACCCATTTTCGAATTACTTTGAATAATGCATAAATTTGAAAAAGGTGTGAAAAACACCCAAAATCCATCAAAACCATGGGCTATAGTCCATGCTTTTGGGCCAAAAACACCCATTTTTCAAGTGAAATAAATAATTCATATTTTTTTAAAAGGTGTGAAAAACACCGAAAATTGACCAAAACCATGGGTTATAGTCCATGCTTTTGGGCCAAAAATCACCCATTTTCGAATTTCTTTGAATAATGTATAAATTTGAAAAAGGTGTGGAAAACACCCAAAATCCATCAAAACCATGGGAAGGAAGGAAGGAAGGAAGGAAGGAAGCTTCTTTATTTTGCCACGGTAAAAACATCAGTCGATTGCCTAAAAATATTTAAAAGTAAAGATTTACGATTAAAAAGCTAGTTACTGTTTTACATGTTTGCCGTGGAGCCCTTAGTTACAACTTTTCTTACTGTACAAACTATCAATTTCCGTTTTAAATTTTCGTACTGACTTGACCTCTTTTATATTTAACGGTAGGTCATTCCACAATTTTGCCCCACTATAGCTGAATGATCGTTTTAGATATTCAGTGTGTGGCTTAGGTATTGACAGTTTATGATCATGATTTCGAAGGTTGTATTTAGTATGGTAGTCGGAGAAAAGGTTTTGTAAGTAAACTGGTGTACGTCCCTGCATCGTCTTAAACATTAGTAGGGCTTTTTGTTTTTTACGACGAACTGCAAGTGTATCCCAGTTTAATTGGTCAAGGAGATGGCTAGATCTTATGTCATAGTTAGATCTTGTGATAACTCTAGCCGCTCGATTTTGACGCTTTTGTAGTTGAACACATAGTTTATCACTTAATCCATCCCAAACTGCACTACAATAGTCCAGTTTGGGTAGAATTAAGGCTTCGTAGATTTGGATGGCACTATCGGTCGAAATAAATGGGCGAACACGTTTTAGAGCCCCTATACTTGAAGAGATTTTCTTCGAAATGTTGTTAACATGTTCTGACCAATTAAGGTTTTTATCGATAGTGACACCCAAAGATTTGGTGTGATCAACTTGTTTAACGCTAGCTCCATTAATCGCAATATTAATAGTGGAATCGCATTGCGCTGTGAACTTTTGGCGGGACCCAATAATCATAAATTCCGTTTTCGCTACATTCAAGCTTAGCTTATTTGCTAACAACCACTGATGTATATTAGTGAGTTCAGTGTTGATGCTTGGTTCCAAGTCTCCTACATTTTTACCATGAACGCTGATGCTGGTATCATCAGCAAACATTCTTGTTATGGCTTGCGCCAAACAATTTGGTAAGTCATTAATATACAGGAGAAATAAAAGTGGGCCTAAATTACTGCCTGTGGTACACCGCAGCTCACAGTACAAGGCTCAGACAGACTTCCGTTAACACTGCACAGCTGAGACCTCGTCAGTAAATAAGAACGGAACCACTTGAGTGAGCCTTCATCTACACCATAATTCGATAGTTTGGACAAAAGAATTTCATGATCTATGGTGTCGAAGGCTTTTTGGAGGTCTATGAAGATTACTCCGTTAAGTAGTCCCTTGTCTATATTAACTGACCATTCGTTCGTTGCTTCGAGCAACGCGGTGACAGTGCTGTGCAGGGAGCGAAAGCCTGACTGGCATTCCGTCAATAACTGGTTTTCATTCAAATAATCGTATAGTTGATCATAAACGATCTTCTCAAATATCTTTGAAGCAGTGGGAATGACCGAGATTGGGCGATAATTGTTTAGGTCAGTTTTCTCCCCTTTTTTAAATATAGGCGTTACTTTCGCTATTTTCCACTCCCTAGGAAAAATGCCCATTTTAATAGATTGTCGAAAAATCACAGTGAGAGATGGTCCCACTATAGAGGCGGACATTTTTAGCAATTTGTTGGGTATGTTATCTAAGCCTGCAGCTTTCTTTTCCTTTATACTTCCTAACAAGTCGCAAACAGTTTGCTCACTTGGAGGTTGGATAGCGAAAGTTTTACCAGTTGTAGGTTTCAGAAATGATTCAAATTTAATGTCAGATGGAGGTAATTTATTGGCTAGAGTCTGGCCTATACTTGTGAAATGTTCATTGAAAATCTCGGCCATCTCACTTGGTGAGGTTACTGATTTATTGGCAACTTTAATTTCGGAAACGCCGGAAAATTTGCTAGCCTTTCGAGCACTTAGATCATTAAGGAGGTGCCATGTTTTCCGAGGATCAGATTTATTTAGTGCTAAATTTTCCGTAAAGTATTTTTTCTTCGCTAATCTAATTTCGTTATTAATCCTGTTTCTCGATTCTTTGTATTTTTTCCAAAATAAGTCACTGTCAGTGGAAATTGCTTTCCTTTTCAATTGGTCACGTGACCGCATTTTCTGTATTAGCTCCGTTGTGATCCATGGTGAGTTTTTCCTTCCCACACGCTTGTGGCGAACAGGCAGGTGGGAATCAATACACTCGGTTAGCAAGGTTTTCCAGCGAATCCACATATCATTCGGATCATCGTAAGACTTGATGTCTGACCATGGCAGTTGTTTGAGATCACTCAAAAATTTGTCTTGATCGAAATTTCTGAAGTTACGTACCTCAATTTTGCGAGCCTTTGACGGCTCGTAATGAATTTTTCTCGTCATGAATACTAAAGAGTGATCACTGATGCCAAGATGATACAGACCTGACTTACTAATTTTGTCGGGAGTGTTTGTCACACATAAGTCAATTAATGATTTAGTGTTATGCGTTACACGTGTTGGCTCATTTAATAGCTGATAAAGCCCATAGATATCCAAAATATCAATTAAATTAGATGAAGCTAGGTTCGTTCTCGTTAGTTCTAAGAGATCGCAATTTATATCACCTAACAAATAATAATCGAGATTTGTCTTATCAATGCTATCTATGAGCTTTTCAAATGTCGTGAATAACTCGAGGGGTGAGTTGGGAGGGCGATACCAAGTACTAACTAAGAATGATTTTGATGGGCTATAGTCCATGCTTTTTGGCCAAAAACACCCATTTTTCAAGTGAAATAAATAATTCATATTTTTTAAAAAGGTGTGAAAAACATCCCAAATTGACCAAAACCATGGGCTATAGTCCATGCCTTTGGGCCAAAAATGACCCATTTTCGAATTTCTTTCAATAATGCATAAATTTGAAAAAGGCGTGAAAAACACCAAAAATCCATCAAAACCATGGGCTATAGTCCATGCTTTTTGGCCAAAAACACCCATTTTTCAAGTGAAATAAATAATTCATATTTTTTAAAAAGGTGTGAAAAACACCCAAAATCCATCAAAACCATGGGTTATAGTCCATGCTTTTTGGCCAAAAATGACCCATTTTTCAAGTGAAATAAATAATTCATGATTTTGAAAAAGGTGTGAAAAACACCCAAAATTCACCAAAACCATGGGCTATAGTCCATGCTTTTGGGCCAAAAACACCCATTTTTCAAGTGAAATAGATAATTCATGTTTTTTAAAAAGGTGTGAAAAACATCCAAAATTGACCAAAACCATGGGTTATAGTCCATGCTTTTGGGCCAAAAATGACCCATTTTCTAATTTCTTTGAATAATGTATAAATTTGAAAAAGGTGTGAAAAACACCCAAAATCCATCAAAACGATGGGCTATAGTCCATGCCTTTGGGCCAAAAATGACCCATTTTCGAATTTCTTTCAATAATGCATAAATTTGAAAAAGGTGTGAAAAACACCCAAAATTAACCAAAACCATAGGCTATAGTCCATGCTTTTGGGCCAAAAATGACCCATTTTCGAATTTCTTTGAATAATGTATAAATTTGAAAAAGGTGTGAAAAACACCCAAAACTAAAGAAAACGATGGGCTATAGTCCATTCGTTTGTGCCAAAAATGACCCATTTTCGAATTACTTTGAATAATGCATAAATTTGAAAAAGGTGTGAAAAACACCCAAAATCCATCAAAACCATGGGCTATAGTCCATGCTTTTGGGCCAAAAACACCCATTTTTCAAGTGAAATAAATAATTCATATTTTTTTAAAACGTGTGAAAAACATCCAAAATTGACCAAAACCGTGGGCTATACTCCATGCATTTTGGCCAGAAATGACCCATTTTCTAATTTCTTTGGAAAATGCATGAATTTGAAAAAGGTGTGAAAAACACCCAAAATCCATCAAAACCATGGGCTATAGTCCATGCTTTTTGGCTAAAAATGACCCATTTTCGAATTACTTTGAATAATGCATAAATTTGAAAAAGGTGTGAAAAACACCCAAAATCCATCAAAACCATGGGCTATAGTCCATGCTTTTTGGCCAAAAACACCCATTTTTCAAGTGAAATAAATAATTCATATTTTTTTAAAAGGTGTGAAAAACACCGAAAATTGACCAAAACCATGGGTTATAGTCCATGCTTTTGGGCCAAAAATGACCCATTTTCTAATTTCTTTGAATAATGTATAAATTTGAAAAAGGTGTGAAAAACACCCAAAACTAATGAAAACGATGGGCTATAGTCCATGCCTTTGGGCCAAAAATGACCCATTTTCGAATTTCTTTCAATAATGCATAAATTTGAAAAAGGTGTGAAAAACACCCAAAATTGACCAAAACCATAGGCTATAGTCCATGCTTTTGGGCCAAAAATGACCCATTTTCGAATTTCTTTGAATAATGTATAAATTTGAAAAAGGTGTGAAAAACACCCAAAACTAAAGAAAACGATGGGCTATAGTCCATTCGTTTGTGCCAAAAATGACCCATTTTCGAATTACTTTGAATAATGCATAAATTTGAAAAAGGTGTGAAAAACACCCAAAATCCATCAAAACCATGGGCTATAGTCCATGCTTTTGGGCCAAAAACACCCATTTTTCAAGTGAAATAAATAATTCATGTTTTTTAAAAAGGTGTGAAAAACACCCAAAATTGACCAAAACCATGGGCTATAGTCCATGCTTTTGTGCCAAAAACGACCCATTTTCTAATTTCTTTGAATAATGTATAAATTTGAAAAAGGTGTGAAAAACACCCAAAATCCATCAAAACCATGGGCTATAGTCCATGCTTTTTGGCTAAAAATGACCCATTTTCGAATTACTTTGAATAATGCATAAATTTGAAAAAGGTGTGAAAAACACCCAAAATCCATCAAAACCATGGGCTATAGTCCATGCTTTTTGGCTAAAAATGACCCATTTTCGAATTACTTATAATAATGCATAAATTTGAAAAAGGTGTGAAAAACACCCAAAATCCATCAAAACCATGGGCTATAGTCCATGCTTTTTGGCCAAAAACACCCATTTTTCAAGTGAAATAAATAATTCATATTTTTTTAAAAGGTGTGAAAAACACCGAAAATTGACCAAAACCATGGGTTATAGTCCATGCTTTTGGGCCAAAAATGACCCATTTTCGAATTTCTTTGAATAATGTATAAATTTGAAAAAGGTGTGAAAAACACCCAAAATCCATCAAAACCATGGGCTATAGTCCATGCTTTTTGGCCAAAAACACCCATTTTTCAAGTGAAATAAATAATTCATATTTTTTTAAAAGGTGTGAAAAACACCGAAAATTGACCAAAACCATGGGCTATAGTCCATGCCTTTGGACCAAAAATGACCCATTTTCGAATTTCTTTGAATAATGCATAAATTTGAAAAAGGTGTGAAAAACACCCAAAATCCATCAAAACCATGGGCTATAGTCCATGCTTTTGGGCCAAAAACACCCATTTTTCAAGTGAAATAAGTAATTCATATTTTTTAAAAAGGTGTGAAAAACACCGAAAATTGACCAAAACCATGGGCTATAGTCCATGCATTTTGGCCAGAAATGACCCATTTTCGAATTTCTTTGGAAAATGCATGAATTTGAAAAAGGTGTGGAAAACACCCAAAACTAATGAAAACCATGGGCTATAGTCCATGCCTTTGGGCCAAAAATGACCCATTTTCGAATTTCTTTCAATAATGCATAAATTTGAAAAAGGTGTGAAAAACACCCAAAATTGACCAAAACCATAGGCTATAGTCCATGCTTTTGTGCCAAAAACGACCCATTTTCGAATTTCTTTGAATAATGTATAAATTTGAAAAAGGTGTGAAAAACACCCAAAATCCATCAAAACCATGGGCTATAGTCCATGCTTTTTGGCTAAAAATGACCCATTTTCGAATTACTTTGAATAATGCATAAATTTGAAAAAGGTGTGAAAAACACCCAAAATCCATCAAAACCATGGGCTATAGTCCATGCTTTTTGGCTAAAAACACCCATTTTTCAAGTGAAATAAATAATTCATTTTTTTTTAAAAGGTGTGAAAAACACCGAAAATTGACCAAAACCATGGGCTATAGTCCATGCATTTTGGCTAGAAATGACCCATTTTCGAATTTCTTTCAATAATGCATAAATTTGAAAAAGGTGTGAAAAACACCCAAAATCCATCAAAACCATGGGCTATAGTCCATGCTTTTTGGCCAAAAATGACCCATTTTCGAATATCTTTGAATAATGCATGAATTTGAAAAAGGTGTGAAAAACACCCAAAATCCATCAAAACCATGGGCTATAGTCCATGCTTTTTGGCCAAAAATGACCCATTTTCGAATATCTTTGAATAATGCATGAATTTGAAAAAGGTGTGAAAAACATTCAAAACTGACCAAAACCATGGGCTATAGTCCATGCTTTTTGGCCAAAAACACCCATTTTTCAAGTGAAATAAATAATTCATATTTTTTTAAGAGGAGTGAAAAACACTTAAAATTGACCAAAACCTTTGGCTATACTCCTGCCATGCTTTTTGGTCAAAAATGACCCTTTTCTAACTTTCTTTGAATAAGGGACAATTCTAAAAGGATAAAAGCCTATGGGTATAGTCCATGTATTTTAAGAGAAATTTATGAAACTGAATGAAAACTAGTAGAATATTTTGAACAGAAGTCTGAGTACTTGTAAAAATAGAAATTGCATTTTCTATGTATGTGTAAGAAGCCACACGAGAAAGAGTAAAATATTAAGGTTATAATCAATGATCGAGAGCTGAATGGGCTATTGACCTGTAGGCATTGAGAACTAGAAGACTAATTGCTTTAGTCAAATCCAACTAGGTCATTCAAATATATAGATGCAAACAAGTTTTCAATTGAATTTGAATTCAATGTTTAGTTTTCAAAGCCAGCACTTTTCACTACAAGTAGACTATAATTTATAGCCTAGTAGTAGCTCATCCAATCAGAATGCAGCATTGATAATACACCACTAGTTGGCTTTGACTAATAAATATTATCTAGCTTTGAATATATTGCGTGTTAGACATTAGTTTGTATGACTTACAGTCTGTTACAGTCACTTCAGCAGGAGACTCCCTCTACCTACCCTTTTCATTTTTTGTAATTTGATATGACCGTGTATTTTATTTGTATTCAAGTTTTCTTAAAAACTACTAAATGTAAAACAAAATTAAGAACTATAATATTCATAATTATATTGTGGTATTGAGTTCAGGTTCATGCGTTGCACTGACAATGTAGAATGCTGTGACAATTCACTACAAATCAAATCTTTCTTTAGCTTTGCCGGCAACCATTTTAGCAATTGCCAGAGAAGAAGTTGCAGCAGGAGAAGGAGCATTACGGACATGTAAAACACGGCTACCAATTTCTCCAACACCACCGTCAAACACAAAATCATCCACCAAGTTCCCTTCAATGTCAAGAGCCTGTGCACGAACACCAGAAGGACCCCTGAGAAAAAATATTTTTGATTAGCAGACTAATACTATACTCTCTTTATTTCCCAATATTGTCCCATGACAGCCATGAAATCAAGAATCTTTAGCTTCAAAACTACATCATTTCAAATTTGTAAGATTGAAGACATCTACCTTGTAACATCCTCAACAGTTAAGCTTGGAACATATTTCTGTAGCTGTTTGACTTGAGCAGCAGTGTAAATCCCACGATAGTACTCTCCAACACCAAATGAAAAATATTTAAACATTAACTTGCGTAATCCTCTGAAATCAAATAAAAACCTGACTGATAAGTTATCCAAAGCACATGTGAATATCAAAGAATCAAATAAATCTATTGCTGCGGCTGATATCTACCTAAATGCAAAGGCATCTCCAAGATCCTTTAAGTTCACATCCCATAATTTATAACCTTCACGTGCAAAGGCAAGAACGGCGTTTGGTCCTAACCAGACACTTCCATCAATACGAGGAGTAAAATGAACACCAAGAAAGGGAAAGTTGGGATCTGGTACCTAACAAGAAAGAAATACACAATCAATAGAATCATCACCATTATCATCACTACCATTATCATCATGCATCATCACCACAATCACCACCATCACTATCATCATCATTATCATGCACCAGCATCATCATCACTACCATTATCATCATGCATCATCACCACAATCACCACCATCACTATCATCATCATTATCATGCACCAGCATCATTATCATGCATCATCATCTTCATCATGCATCATCATTATCATGCACCACTGTCATCATCACCACCATTATCATCATGCATCATCACCACAATCACCACCATCACTATCATCATCATTATCATGCACCAACATCATTACCATGCATCATAATCTTCATCATGCATCATCATTATCATGCACCAACATCCTCACTCTTATCATAAGTATCATCATTATCATCATTAACATTATCAACATCAGCATCATCATCATAATTTTTAACTTTTACTACAAGACAATGATTTGATAAAAAGCTGCATGGTCCACTAGTAAGGCATGGTGTGGACTGGTGATGATAAGCTCATCCCTATTGTTGTACTGCAGCATTAACACACTTACAGGATAAATGTTGCCTTTAACCAAGTCACATTTTTCTGGCTTGAGTACAAGATAGTCTCCTCTAAATGGAACAATTCTTGGCACTTTACTACAACCAGACTTCTCTGCCAGACGATCAGAGTACAAACCACCACAAGTTATGACATATTTACAATTGATTAATGGCTGCAAAAGAAATAATAGTTTCAGTGTGTATGCATCATCATCATTATCATCTTTGTCATCACTGTCATGTAGTATCACATACTAGGATATTCACTTACCACCCCTTTACCATGTACAGTGACAACACCATTACCAACACTATTACATTAACAACACCATCAACATCATTATCATCTCTGTCATGATTGTCATGTAGTATCACATAGGATATTCACTTACCACCCCTTTACCATGTATGGTAACAGGATAAGCCAGTCCTGCAACAAGCAAACGAATGGCTCAATCAATAAATGATCAAATTAGAATTTACAAGTTGATTTTTGCAGATGGAGAGCAACTGGAAAACCCAGAGAAAACCCCCCAAATACAGGAGAACTAGCTAGAAAATGTACTCACATACACTATACCACCCATGCTTCACAATGAATGGGTGGGAGGGTAGGTAGGTTGGTGGATGGATGGATGGATGGAGGGAGGGATGGAGGTAGGGAGAGAGGAAGAGAGGGAGGAGGGAGGGAGGGAAGAGGGAGGGAGGGAGGGAAAGAGGGAGGGAGGGAGGGAGAAGATGGATTGATGGATGGGTGGATAGATGAATGGATGGATAATGTATGGTGTTTTAATGGATTCTAACCTTCTTCTTTTTCTTGTTGTTTGTCACTTTCAGTTGTGCAAGTAAAATCAGTGACCTACAAGGCAAGCTAATTAACATTAATATCATACTACATTTCTCACTGTCTCCTACAAAACAGTCTAATTTTCATAAGGTTTTGCTTACATTATAATTTGTGTAGATGTCTCCTCCAGCATTTTTAAAATTCTCCCCAAAGGAATTGCTGACTTGTGCCCAGTCTAAGATACCAGTGTTAGGAGATACTATTGCAAACAAACCCTATTAAATCATCAAAAAAAACAATGATAGTTTCAGCACAACATGATTTTTAAAGTTAAGATATTATATATAAAGTAGTCAATTTTTTTATAGACATGCAGCTGAATTACAAACCTCACAATTTGGTTCAATTTCTTTGATGCCCTTTCTATCAACCATGGTCAAATCTCTCACTCCATTCATTTTTCCTCTATCAAATAGATTATTCAACAATGGGATCTCCTTGTTCTCTACAGCAACTATCAACTGAAAAGCACAGAAAAAAGTTTTTCAAATTATTTTAGGCTACCAGCTGAAAAGATCACACAAGCCTTGTTCCCCAGTTAGAGCCAATCCACAGCATACTTGGGTGTAATATCTCCTTATTTCATACCACAAAATAAATAAAACAATCATTTTATTTAATAGTGGCAGCTCTATAGAGTAGCTCTTTCTCTACTTGAGTCCTGTGCAGCATGGCAACTAATGATTCTTATCCCTAAAAGGTACCAATTATCTTTGAGTGCTAAGTGACAGAAGTCAGATTCTGGACCAAAAATAAATATTATGAATTACAAATGCCAATTCTGACTGTCATCATATAATCTCAAATATCTTATTGCCTCAAAAACACCCCAGGAGGTTCTGGCTTACTCTCTATGGTAGTCCTTTTAGATATATTTGTGACACCCTAAATGGTACCAAATTGCAGATCTGAAACATTAAAAGGTTCAACAAGCATCCCCATCCTTATCCAACTGGTGTCCCCACCCTGGGTCCATCTTGGGGCCAACCCGGCCCACTGTGGGCCACCCTGTCCTTACCTTGCCACACTTTTTGTACGGTATGTTATTTTCATCACAGTATTTGTAAGTTAAGTCTAATCCTTCAACACAAAGCTTGGCCTTTAGAGAACCTGGTTTGTAATATATACCACAATGTACTACACCACTGTTATGCCCTGTCTGATGTGTTGCTATGGAAACCAATAAAGGAAAAAAATGATCAGTCATTCCAATAATTAATCAAACAATAGACCTCTTCACCTTCCTCGTTTGTTGGGCACATTTCAGACCATGCGATGTCACTCTTGGGAGTTGATTCTTTCATGTGTAAATATTTTAACATGTTCATCTTAAAAGAACAATTCTCAGGGGCATGTCACATGGTCTGAAATGGGTAATTGGCATACAAAGCTTAGAGGTCTATTAATCAATCAAGAATTCATTAATAATAAGCTCACAATACACAGTCAGTAGCCAATATACAAAGTGCTATTAAATAATTCTGCAGCTAGACAACGCCAGGCATGGCACATTATCTCACGTTTTGGCTACACTAGCAGTTTTTTTATTAAAAGAAGACAAAAAACTAAGATTTGAGGTGGCAGATCAGAAGTGTATAAACCACTGGAGGTCACTGGAGGCTATTTGTTGCATGCATTCCATGCCATTAGAATAAAAGCACCAAATATGTGACTGCCCTGTTAGTTGCCCAAGTCACCCAAAATGTCGGCTATGAAGTCACATGCACCCCAAGAATGTATTCAACTCCTACTCACATAGTTCTTTTTCCTTTTCAAGTACACAAAATTTGAGGTTTGGATAGTTCATTATCAGCCGCCTTGCCGTTGCCAGTCCAATAATACCACCACCAACAATAGCAATGTCATACGACTGGGTGTTCAGGGCCCTAGGAAAAAGTTAAGAAGGTGAAAGATTGTTCGTAAATACGATTATAAAGTAACACAAAATATTATAATCATACAAAATGATATAAACTTCAAACAATTACAGTTAGAGACTGCTAGAGCAAAGAATGTATCCTTTATTTATTAGTCACCTTTTCTGTAGATCACACGACGTCACGGCTTCTCCTTGCTTACATCGTCTTACAGCATTACCAATAAGCACTGAACCACGTCTAGTGGTCAGTAATCTTTTACTCAACATCTTAATAGACTTTTAGCTTAATCTCCTGCACTAGATGAGGGAAATGATGCGTTTACAGACCATCATGACCTTTGCTGAACTACTCCGTCTGCAGTTAACGACAGGCGTTACATGTTGAACGCGCTTCACTGGAGCGAGTACACCGAGGACAGACAGACAAGTGAATTTAACTAGAATACTGTAAAAGTATAGTTAGAGATGTTTTGCTTTTAATGGATGCTTAATTAAAATGGAAATGAGAGCGCAAGGCACGCACAGGAACGCCCGCCACTTTTTATGAGAATGACATTTTATTTTTGTCTTATTTTGAGTCCTATTAAAAAGGAAAAAGAGATTAGCCCTGTCCCTCCACTCTCTGGTAATGAGCAGTTTGTAACCGTTAAAATAAAAAAACTTGCTTGCTGTGCTGTGTGCATTTATAAACAATGGGGACTGGCAGGACACTTGAGAAGTGTTGAGAACCACTCCACTTGCTTTTTCTACTTCATGTACTACTTTTTCATGGGATTCTCCCAGCTCACTTACACCGTGCTGACGAGGCCCAATACAGGCTGAAACAGCTGTCCACAGTTTCTAGTTGAGCTGCCTCATTTTTAATTCGACTTGAATTTGTGAAAGGCCCATTGGTCCTCTTCTTCAGTCATTTCATACAAGGCTCGTAATTTACCCTATTACGCATGTATATATGCTTTTTCTAAACTTATCTCATTTGCTGCCAGCATCCCCGCATGCTTTATAACTATTCAGAGCATGCGGACACAGTTACTATTTTTATCATTAAAAATTAGAAAGAAGGTTTGAGGGTTACATGTGCATTTATTCAGTGCTCAGTTTGATGATATAATCTTTTTTTATTTTCAAGTCAAACACAATATTTAAATATTACACAAATATAGAGTGAAGGCATTTAACCCGTGAAACAAAAAATTCTAGTCAACTCGTAATAATCAAATAGACACAAAAGACAACAATGGATTTAGGGTCTACTAAAGTGTATTAGTCTAATATCTATTTCACTGGTTTAATGACTTCACTCTAATAATGCAAAAAGATAAAAAATACAGAAAAACAATATTAATGATGACAATCGTAAATATAACAAAATATTATAGTAAAATGTTATTTCAATGAAATAGAAAAAATATTTTAGCTGCATTCAAAAGTGTGAAATAGCCTCCCTGCGCATCAAACACAAACACTTTATAAAGTGTTGTCATAGAATTAAACACGCATAACATGCTGGTATGCATGAGAAATATATTTTTTTACTTAATTATTTTACTTTATGCACAGTCTGAATTATCTTCAATATTCAAATTCATACTTTATCTTAAAAGTTATTAACTTTTTTTATGAATAAAATATATTATAAAGTTAGTTTTATCACACATGAATGCAAAACAATTTTTTTTTGTGGGGGGGGGGGGGGGGGGGAGTTTGCATATTTCTTCAGGAAAAGACAAATATATTCTCTTAAATTCGTTACCAGTAATAATAGATTTCAATATCACATACCACACTCACACACATGTGCCTAATACAATTAAATATAAAATGTTAATAAAATATAAGTATTTACTACATCCAAACATATTGATTTATGTCAGTCCAAACCCTTTGCTATTCTCTATAGCAACAATTAACCTCTCTTTCAGTTTGTCTTGGTTGTCATATGAGGGTAACAATAGTCGATTAAAGCAAGTCAAGGCAGCTGGAAGTCTATCAGAGTCAGGACCATGCTTCTGGATTATAAATGTCAAATTTGCTAATCCCTTTAAGGGTACTCTATCACTACCAGTAACAAACATAAGGACTGCCTTTTTCTGCTGCACACTCATTTCACTGAACACCTTCCATAACATCTTGATCGTAGGGTGTTCTGGAGAGTAACCATCTTCATATGTAGCTGCCACCTCAAGGTCACTAAAATCCAGGACTGGACAACCACAGATTAGAAGCTCAAGTTCTTCTGGGCTAAAAAGTGTTAGAGTGGCACCTCCACATACCTGTAAGACAACAAGAAATTACTCTGTGTGACAGAACAAGTTACTGTGTGTGACAGAACAGGTTACTCTGTGTCACAGAACAAATTACTTTACATTTAAACTGGAATTTGCTTTGCTTCTGATGATGGCTACCACCAGAACTGTGATAATGTAAATGTATAAATGGCAGCCAGTGACTGATCATAAATCTCTCTTGATAAGATCCATTGGGAACTTGTAGGATTAAATGTTACAAATTGATAATAGAGTCTTTGCACCATCACGTAACGGCAGCCATGTTAGATGGCAGGAACAATCATTTTACATGAGAACGAATTCAATTCCTGAGAGCAAAGGAATCTTATCGTTCTGCCAATATCCAACCACAGGCAGTCCATGCTGTATTATAGGCACAGGCAGGTGATGGTACAAAGCCTCTTTAATCATGATAATATATAGAACTGACCTTATGAAATCCTCTGGCAAAAGCATCAAACTGTTTGGCCACAGAATCAACCAGGATATATTTCACATACAAATCTACAAACTTGTTTCTGTTGGTTTTGGTTACTGGGACTTCTGATCCATTAGGAATGAGATCAATGTTGATTACCTTGCCATACACAACATCAGATATCTGAAACAGAAATAGATTGATAAATCACATGACTTCAAAATGCATTCATTACAACTCAATTTTTCTATACACACTTATTCCACTTCCTTCTCTCTCCAGTTGTCAAAAAGAACTTCAGCCCAAAAAAGTACTATCCCCCCCCCCTCCCCACACACACACTACATACCTCCCTACCCTACCTTCAAAGAGAAAATGCCATCAATAACAACTGTAGACTTGAGATACCTGTGGTATGCAACACAGGTAGCCCACAATGGGGAAATACCAACTTACCTGAAAAGTATAACAAAATACATTTTCAACATCTCCTTGAAACTCCAACAGTTCTCTCAAACTCCTTGCTAGAGATGGTTGAACGCCCATCAAATCCTGTATATTTGGTTTGTATCCTTGTAACTTCTTGTAGATCACAGAAGGAAAGTGGACATCAAGAATTACGCCATTATAAATAGCTAATCCTAGAATGATGCCAACTAACTCAAACTCCATCTCTGATTCCAAGGAAGAGCCATTGATCCATACTGATCTAGTTTCCTCAAGGTAAGTGAACATGCCAAAATCTGTTCAATAAAAAAATTCAAGAATTTCAAGTTCTCTGTTGCTCAGAATGTTAGTCTTGATTTTGTGTAGAATATTCATGTGTTCCAGCAAAGGTCCGTGGAATATCAATGTGTTTGCATTGTTGAAGTTGTACATTATCCTTAGCAGTATCGTACGTATGAATTTCATAATGTTCAATTGTAAGTAAAACCAAATTTGAATACATACCTGACTCAAAAATGGAATCTACAATCATGTGAAAAAACTCCCGCTGCAGACCTCCCATGTCTAGACCCTGCTCACCTCCACCAACATACTTGATCTTTAAGGGTTTTTTGAGATCACCCTCCTGGGAAATGAAAAACATAAATTGCAATGAAATTTTACTTTTTTCTACATTTCCCATCATTTCATTTTTTGGTCAGATGCTTATTTATATTGCATATTTCCGAATGGCATTTAATCATTTAACTTCAACTTTAATACTACTAAATGATGTAATATTCACTGATTCTTCCACCTTCAAGTGTATTTGATTAAGAGTGTCTCTAATAATATAATCCCGTCGAATAGAAAGAACCAAGAAGGGACATGTAGCTGATTTGACAACATCTCCAAGTTTGTTACTTCTGTCTGTTTCTTCAAACACTTTTTGTGCTTGTTGCACTCTTGCTTGATGTACAATAGCATTTTGGTACTCAGCTCGCATCTGCCAGACGGCATCAATGTGCATGACTCTAACCTGTGTACACACAAAAGAATTAAATACCATACTACAGGAAGAACAGACCTTGTAATGTGTAAGCATAAGCACAAATAATAGAAAATACATAAGCACAAGATTATCAAAAGCTGACTGTGTAGATGTCCATTATTCTGGATGTCCCGCATGGAGACTGGAAAATTTTTTCCTGAGAAAGATTAGCTTGACAAAACAGTATTTACATCTTTCCAAGCATAAAAACATCTAATGGTACAAATTCTTTTACCTTGGATGCTGGGTCAAATAAGTATGGAAAATCCAAAACTGAAATATCATTCTCTGGAGCATCACAACTGTGGAATGTAAAACATGTTGTTAAGACAAAAATCTTCCCAAAATATTATCTATTAAATTAATTAGTTGTAGTTAAAGAAACTAAGCTATCTTACTTTCCTTACCTATTTATTAGTCTCCAATTTTCATATTCCTTCTTAAAATCTAGCTTCTTAGAAAGATCATCAGAGTAGAATAAAGAAACCGAAGGAATATTGTCTGCTGTTGTAGCTTGACTTGCTAGCATGTAAGCATCATGGAAGATAGCCACCACTTTGCATATCTCTATTAGATGTGGTTCAGTACATTGGTTAGGGTGCACATGTTCACCAAGAAATGCATGGAAAACCTGATAGAAAAAACGAGTGAGAATAAGTGATCCCTTTTTCTATATACGTTATGCTCAAAGGGTGTTCTATTGTAGGTAAACAGTTAAATCATATATTCAGAGGAGTAGCAAATAATTCCGAAATGGGGGGGGGGGGGGAGGGCAAAATAAAAGATCTGCCATTTTGTATGCACCCCTGAAATGCCAACAAAAAAATTTTTTATGTATTTTTAAAACAAAAATATTAACTGAAATTACTGTACAAAATCTAAAAAGCCACCAATTTGTTGTCACGAAGAAGGAGGAGGGGGGGGGGGGGGGGAGGAGGGGCTGGCCCCTTTACCTATGCCCTTGATATTGCAGATTTGCAGCTCTTGAACATTGAATCAAGTTACTGAACAAAGCATTTTGTCTCACTTCATGCAATTGCATCTGTATGCAAGCGCTCTCTAAATGCCCAGGATGTTAGAATACCTTAGTTTTAGCTCTAATAATTTAGCCTTTTCAATCTGATAACAAAATTTCAACTAAATGTATATCACTTAGAAAGGGGTATGACTGACCAGTTAGTTTCAATAAAGGGCCAAAACTATGGCCTGGCCAACATCATACCTGTATTAGGTTTTTAAAAGCATCACACTCATATCGTGAGAAGATGGTGACCAGTGCCTTGCGGGTTTCTTGTGGCAGTTTGTTGAGAACTGAGCAAATTTTACGCAGGAGGTCTTGTGACTTGTGCAGCATGGGATTCTCTAACAAAATAACAAGCTGATACACTTCATCAGGTGAGGTGATGAATGATTCTAATGTCATTAGGTGGATTTCAGTTGCATTGACCAATGGCATGACAAACGTTTCTCTTGGTTCAAGACTCATCAACAGCTTGTATGCTTTCCGAACAGCTGAAATGTCTAGTTCATCCCATGGTTCATTAAAAATAGATTCTTTTCTGAAACTTTCATTCAGAGCTTCTATAGAAGTGAATACAGTTCTTATGGTATTTAGAAGGAAAGATGGGTCATGGCACTCTTTGTAGTTAGAAATTGAAGATTCTAGCATTTGGAGGGTCAAGTGAGTCAGGGAAAATTCTTGTATCTCTTGATATCCTGACGACATTTCAAGAGCGCATTCCTTTTCAAATTCCTCTAGTGGAATAATTTCATTGAGAGAACTGTTTGACCCATGTAAATCCCAAGCCAAATCTGGCAATTCCACTTCATTCATTAAATTTCCTGACAAGTTCAGCTTTGAAAATTCCACATCTAAATTAATAGGATGACTAGGAAGTGGATTTTTTCCTTCTGGTTTTAAGTTTTGGATTGATCCAGAATATTCTGTGTGTTGGTTAGTAAGGTCTGGATTACTTGTCAACCGGAGACTTGAATGTGAAAGTGACTTTTCTTTGGATATTTGTACTAAACTGCTTAGCGATCCTCTGACAGATGAAAAGCTTCCACATCTAGAAAGATTTGACATTGGATTTGATTCAAATAAGGACAGAAATGGGGTTGTAGAAAACAAGCAGTGTAAGAATGGTCTTGGCACGTCTGGTTCTCCATCGAACAGATTTTCAGGAAGGCTCTTGCATGTTTCTTTGACACAAAAGTACTTTTGGTTGCGAGATGCAAGTTCTATACTGACAATTGCTGCTAATTGGGGACTAAAGTTGGATCCCATTTCACCAGAACAACAAAACCTGTTGGTACAATTCTCATCTCCACATCCTTCTGTAAGCTGATAAAAATATCTCTTTACCACGAATTCAAAATGTTTCTTGACAGCTGAATACGAAGAGTTTGGTTGGTCATAACTCCTTGGCAATACTGCCTCTTTGATGGAAAGGTTCGAGTCTGAAATAGCAGCAAGATTACTAGCACTAAGTGTCTTACCAGATGTACCAAGGGACTGGGTGCTCAACTGAGCTAGACTTGAAGATTTATGCAAAGAGTCCAGATGTAAGTTAGTTAAAGACCCCGAAATTTTATCTTTTCGAAGTCTAGGTTGACTCGAATGTCTTGTCAACTTGTTAAATTTTGTCAGACTCTCGCCAGATTGTAAAGAATGTCTTTTGACATGTCGAGAGAATGGCAGTTTGGGAGGTTTTCCAGGCACAACACTAGAATCACTTCCTACCATTTCGTTATCCATTTCCATCTCGAATCTACCGTCGAAAAGATATCTTCAGTACTTTACAGTACATCTTGTGCTCCATCGGCTTTCTACAGATATCTTAGATGTTCTAATTTTCCCTTTTCTTTTGCCGAATTGAATTCCAGAACAAAAACGCCGCCATTTTGGTTGTCGTGACAACGGTGACGATGGTCAGTGGAAGCCCAACAAAATTTACTCCCATATAAGGTATAAGTCAATAAATTCTTTAATTTCTTCTGTCTTTTTTTATTCTTTTTTTATTCTTTTTATTTCTTTTATTTACATTTTTTCGAATATCAAGTTCAATAATTCGATAACTCATAATCAAGGTATAATCCTGGTATTAATTTTTTGGCCAAAAATTCTGATCATTTTTATACATTTACTTTGATTTTTTTGTTTGTCAAAAATGTATTTTTACATCCATTGACGTAAGACGTCTAAGCAAAGACTTATGCCCTGTTCGTAGAACGACGTAATATAGGCTGGTACAAAAATCATGCCATACTTTCAAAGTAAGTGAAGAAAAGATGAAGAAAAATTTTTTCACTTCCTTTACGAATTTTTTTTGATATTTGACGAATATAATTCATTACGATTCGATTCTAGCAAGAATGTATATATTTTTTCCTAATTATTTCACGATTGACAAAGTATTTACGATTCTTTTGATTTCGTTTTTCCTGTCATTTCCGGTGACGTCATGAGACTTGTTCCCAGGTCAATATCCATTTTGAAAATTAGAAAACCGGCTACGCGGCACTGATTTGCATAATTTCAAAACTTCCCTTTACTATCTACTAGTCTCTGGAGATGGCTAATGTTGTAAGTATTCTCGTATTAGTACTCTTTTCTTGTCTTGATATCTTAGGCTTGGCTTCTAAATCAAGATCTTTTAAGTAGACTTAATATTATTTTTTACTACGGCAAGACGATCGTATTAGATGGAGTACGTGAATGTGTACATATTAATTCGCACAGCTTATTTCAGCATTGATATATATGTTAGTTATCTCTAACTACTACCCTGATTCCTTCTACAGAGTGACATGGAGAGAGTTTCACTGTTTGACAGAAAAATTTTAGACGATGTAGATTTGAGTAAAGGAAAATGTAATCTGCTGGATTTTGGGATCTCACCATCAAATCCTGGAGAAAACTTATGTATGAGACCCCTTTGTAGTGATGATCATGAAAAAGGTTAGGAAGCATCGTCAGTAGGATTGATATTTGATTAAAATTACTTGGTAAAAAACCCTACGTGAAAAGCAGCTTCAGGTGTTGTTTTATACAATACTTCTCGTGACAGGAATTAGCTACACACCCCCACCCACCCGTCCCTCGGTCCATTCTGTGTATGACACTCCTATAATTCCTCCTCTTCAACCTCTAAATATTGCCCAGGAATATATTGTTTATGTATGAGTCAACCTAAAATGGAAGTACATAACAGATGGTATTCCCAGATACATGGAACTGAAGTAACTTCAAGATCATTAATGATAAAATTTTTTTTACAGATTTCATTCAGCTATTGTCACAGTTGACAAAAATGGGAGATATAACAGAAGAAAAATTCCTTAGTAAGTTGAGAAAATGTAATTTACCAACAGAAATACCCAAAGAAATGCTGTATCTAAAAAAGAAAGCCCTCTTATCCCAGACCCTCTTTACCCCTTGAAACAAAACTTTCCTTGGAAAGCTAGAAAGTTTTGGATGGGATTTACTAAGACCATCAATTAATTAATACCATGTTGGATTTCAGTGACCAGGTTATAGATATGATAAAGCTGTGAAGATATACAAGTTTTTTTTATTTTTCAGGGCGTTTTAATGCCATGAAGGCACACACAGGAACATACTACATCATAGTCATTGAAAATATCAAACTGGGGAAAATTGTGGCTTGTGGTTCTCTTATCGTTGAGCAAAAGTTTATTCATGAAACAGCATTGGTAAGTGAGTAGTTGATAAGGGTATGGTAGATCAAAACATGCAATGCTGAATCATGGTCAAATCTGTTTTCTATTAGAGGGGCCGCATTGAAGATATTGTGGTTGATGATAGTTGCCGAGGACAAAAGATTGGAAAATTGTAAGTAGTGGGAAAGGACAGGGTCCAAGGGTAATAGGTCGAGATGTGGTTATTTTTCTCTTCTTCTCTCCATCCCAACCCCCACAATCCTACGAGATCTACACAGATCTATGCAAGCCAGGGTATGCAAGCTAGCAAAAATTTAAAAATGATAGAATTTGCACAATTGATAATCAATCATTTGTTGCATTTTATTCAATGATAGTTCAAGATGTAACTTTTTAGTAAGTATTATTTTGTTTTCAATTTTCAGAATTGTAGAAACTTTACTGCTTCTCAGTGAAAAATTGGGTTGCTACAAGACAAGCCTTGAGTGTAAAGATCCCTTGCTTCCCTTCTACACCCAGTTTGGTTTTGTTGCTGAACCAGATCAGAATCATCTCATTAAACGATTTTTTCATTAATACCAATAATACAATTAATAGTAACAAGTCTTCATAATTCCCATTGGTACATAACCATGCCTACACACCAATTCCTATTTAATGGTGATAATGATAATTATTGATATACATCTGAGGTATTTATAGTAGAATATTTTTTATGCAAGGTTAAATTGCTATTCAACTCAAGTAAGTAGCTAACATTTTGAGAAGTTAAATATTCTTTTTTTATGGCACTATTGTAAGGCTGATATTTATAACCACCTAACACAAGGTGATTTCCAGGATGCAATTCACTGCTTAGCAGGGTATCTGTAGTTTTCATGTACTATAAATCAAAATAGATTTGTCTCATGATCTGAAGTCTGAGTCAAATTTAATATGTGCAGTACACTCATTTTACATGAGAAGATACACTTGGCAGCATTCTTGAAAATCTTTGGAGTTACTAGCTTGTTAGTCCTGTTATAGACAACTACAATGCTATAAATAGACAAGAGCACTCACTTTAAAGTTATGTAAGGACATTTTAAATATTTATTATTATAATCTACTTGCTTCAATGTCAAATTAATTTTACATTTGAACATGCTGTGCATATTTTGTACAATAAAAGAAAAGTGATGGGATACTGTTTTTTTTTTTTTTTTTACTTTGTACTGTTTTTCTCTCAAGAGATCACAGGTAAAAGTGTTCTGCCTGGTTGGGCTGATAATCTTTGAATTAACAGTGACAGTGTATTAAGCTAAGAATCTGATGCTCATCTTTGCACTGAGATCCACATTCTTCATCACCTGATAACAAAAACAATACAATACAATATTTTAGTTATTCAAAATTGAAGGAGGAAAGGCTAAGGTCTTCAACACACCACCCTTCTTCATTGTCCTGCAAACACATGTAAACCAATTGAGACAGGTTTATATAAATAATAAATGCGACTTCATCCACTGAATTCCAATTAGAATATTTCTTGTGGAGGGAGGAGAACTGTAGAAAAACCTTGAAGCACAGGAAAAAACCAAAAAGCAACTCTATTCACACATGATGCTGAGTCAGGCAATTAAACTGGGTCCCCTTGGCGACAGACAATATTAAGTGTTGTATGATAATAAAGTTGTACCTTTTTAAGGTCTTCAAAGGAAATCATCTGTTCTTGAGCACAACCTGCATCCATTATTGCCCTATCAGCTATGCAGCCTAGTTGGTCATCACTTATACTAACACCAACCATCATGTGCAAAATCTATTAAAAACATATGACATATAGGATACTCAGTGATACTCTATATATTGTTGAAAGACAACTTAAATGGTTACTAGACAGCTGGAAAGTGTTAATAATAAAGCATCAATAACATTTTTCTATGTAGGATGAACCAGTAGGTAATCAAGACTCCTTTTTTCCTACCATTTCTATTCCTATCGTGTGCATGAATTAATATCACTGATACAAATCACAAGACTTACAGACATGAGATTATCTTTAGAGATTTTTCCATCACCATCAATGTCATATATTCTGAAAGTAACTGGAAAAAAAACACAAGATGACAAAGGCTTATCAAAAGGCTTCTACATTCAAGCACTCAAACAAGTACTTGATGACTCTCATTAAACTTTAAAAGATGTTAATTGCTTACATTTTAGCTTTTCTTCTCTTGAGTTTAATGGGTTTGCCGTGTTTGGATCAATAGGTCGAAAATGAGCCAGGGTTCTTGCAAACTGTTTGAAATTACAGTCAACATGTCCATTCCTAAAACCAAGAAAAGAAAGTACAAATAACCTTACATTTCAATTAATCAATTATTTCATGTATATCTGTCCCATACTATATATCCCTATTCTATGCAAAAACATTGGACCCCTTGTTTAACCCAATCAATACTTCCTTGCCATTGTCTGAAAAAACTAGATTATATCGAATTGTAAAAACAAACACTTACACATCGGTTTCACTCATAAAAAATGCATCAACTATCCTATCCCCTAGTGGGTTAATAGCCAGTTCTGGAATATGTAGAAAGTCTTCACGGCTGAAATTATAAACAAACAATAAACTGTAAATATCCTAATCAATATTAGCATCTCTATCTTGCTTTTACTGTTCTACGCACTGTACCGTGGCCACTTCTCAGGTGTGGATCCAGGGGTGATGAGAGGGGTGGCTAGAAACCCACTTTTGCTCAAATTTCTCAGTATTAATTTTTAACAGTCACCCTCCTTTCCTCGAATTCCTGGTAAAACCTTTGTAATAGTCACCCCCCTCCTGGTAAAACCTTTGTAACAGTCACCCCCCTTCCTGGTAAAACCTTTGTAATAGTCAACCCCCTTCCTGGTAAAACCTTTGTAATAGCCACCTGGATCCACCCCTGCTTCTACAAGTTTAAATTGTGCTCTTTATCACTAACCAATAGTCCCCTTCACAGTTACCAGTGCCATCTTGAAATGATAGAGACTTGTGAATAATTGTACAAGGTGTTAAAAAAGTCTCTATCATTGCAATCTCACCGTTCATCTGGCTTCGGTGCAAACCGCTACCTTTCAAGGTGGTGCAGGGAACTGTGTAAGGGACTATTAGACATTGGCGTTTTCCCTTGATGTTTCAGTAGACAGAGTTTGTACATCGATGTAACCATATTGAAACATCAAAGTGAAGCCCCAAAACATAATTGGTTAGCGGTAAAGAGCTTGATCAAAAATGGTCAAAAAGATGTCAAAAACTTGTAGAAGTGTACACTGTACGGCACGTAGTACGTAAAGTAAGCACTGGATTGGAAGGAACAACAGTACAATAATATTTCACTTCAGCTAAATTGTTGGTGCTGTTGTTTTATGCTTCGTGTATTGTGACTTGACATTCTGTTGCAGCTTGACACATTTATTAATGATTACTTCCGGCGCCTAACATGGCAGCCACATATTCTTTGTCTGTATATACGTTATTGTTTTTTATGGTTTGTCGCTGTTATGTAGTCCCTTTTTCTTATATTGATAATTATAACATTAATCGTCATTTGGATCTTGAAAGAAGTAAATCTCTGCACTTTGGTTTAGTGATTAATTCAGTGGTTTCAAGTTCATCTCCCTGGAATGTTTGTCAGTTAACTTCGTTTCGTCTCAAGTCTGGTTTCTACAAGTCTCGTATTGCCGTTGGAAAAATATCTAAGCATGGTTATACTTCATTATCTATTCCTGGTCATGATCCTCCAACTGATATTACTATTTCTATGGATATTCATCGTAATCCTGGCCCTTCTTCGTTTAACTCTGACCTCAAGACTACGGTTCAACGACTTCATATGGTTTATCACACAAATAATTATCATCGTTCATTGGATATGCCTCGTCTTTCTTTACAACATTTAACATCTACACCTGTGTTATCCCATGTCTTTTATGGCCATAACAGAACATCGGTCCTTAATTACAATAAAGAAATCCTGGATTCCACAGCTGGAAATTCAAATCTTAACCGTCAACTGCCGTTAATAACATACTCAAGAGCAAATCTTTTCGAACTTCGCCGTAATACAAAAGCTCCTTCATCTTGCTGCTCCTCTGCTCTTAAGGAATTAAAGCTTTTTTCGATTTCGTGGCAAGCGAGGTGGTCATCGTACAGATCGTTCTACAATTTCATCATCACCTGCTTCAACAACAAACATTAAAATTCCTGCATCACTTGAACCTGCTTCAATTTCTACCTCAACTGCAAACTACATGAAATTTTGTCTCTTAAATGCTCGTTCAATAAACAATAAATCTCTTTTAATTAAGGATTATGTTGTTGAAAGAGACATCGATATTCTCGCTATAACTGAAACCTGGCTAAAAAATACTAATTCTGATTTTATTGTGCGTGATATTTGTCCTACTGGTTATTCGTTTTGTCATGTTCCTCGTCAAAATCGTACTGGTGGAGGTGTTGGCATAATGTATAAAAATAGCCTGAAAATCAATCATCATGTAACAATGTCTCACACGTCTTTTGAATTTATGGAAATGCTACTTCATCATCAATCGTCTACTTATCGTATTGTTATTGTTTATCGTCCACCCTCTTCAAATAGCTTGCTATTTAATGATGATTTCACTACTCTCTTGGAACGACTGGTTACATCTTCTGGCAAACTGGTAATTTCTGGAGATTTTAACTTTCACATCAATGACACTAAAGATAATAATGCTAATCGCTTTATGGATTTACTCGATTGTTTTAATCTGACTGTCCTTGATCCTGTTTCACCTACACATAAAAGTAATCACGTTTTGGATCTAATCATTACAAGATCTGATGAAAAATCTGTGACCAACCTTACTGTACACGATCCTGTTTTATCTGATCATTATGCTGTTCATTGTATGTTATCTGTAAACAAGCCTCTACTTCAATCAAAAAGCATTTCTTATCGCAAGCTTCGTGCAATAGATGCTGATTGTCTCCAACAAGATATTATGAACTCTGCACTATATCAATGTCCTGCTACTCAACTATCTGATTTGTGTACTCAATATGACTCTGTTTTATCGTCTATTTTAAATAAACATGCTCCTTTACGTTCTCGATCCATCTCCCTTCACCCAAGAGCTCCATGGTATACTGACGAAATTCAAATTAATAAAACAAAGCGTCGTAATCTAGAAAGACGTTGGCGACGTTCCAAATTAGAGGTTGACCGTGAATTATATGTTGATCAATGTAATGTTGTTAAAAAACTGATTTTTGATGCAAAAATGAATTTTTATTCTAATTTGATTACTGATGCTGGTTCTAACAGTAATGATCTATTCCGTTCTATTGATCGATTGCTACACCGTATACCTGAGAAAAAACTACCAACCTCAACTTCATCCACAGATCTAGCTAACAATTTTGTTTACTTCTTTAAAAACAAAATCGTTAACATCAGAAATGGCTTCGTTCCTACGTCACATCTTTCAAATGATTTCTCTTATCTGGATTCACCTAAACTGGATTGTAAAATTGATTCATTTTCGCCTATCTCTATTGATGAATTATCAGCCATTGCGAAAAAGATGTCATCTAAATCCTGTAGTCTTGATCCTTTTCCTGCAAGTCTCCTACTTGGACATTTTGGTGCATTACTGCCTACTATATGTGAAATCGTTAACCTGTCACTTCAAACTGGTGTTGTTCCATCTTCTCTTAAAGTTGCTGTTTTAAAACCGTTACTGAAAAAACCATCTCTTGATCATGAAATTTTTGGAAATTATCGCCCTATCTCTAATTTAAAGAATATCTCCAAGATTATTGGAAAAGTCGTTTCCCTTCAGCTAAATGATTATCTGTCTCTGAACAATCTCCATGAACCATTGCAGTCTGCATACAAAACATTTCATAGCTGTGAAACTGCTCTTCTTCGAGTACAAAATGATATCCTCCACTCCATTGACAATCGTTCTTGTGTTGCCATGCTACTCTTGGACCTATCTGCTGCATTTGACACAGTTGATCATCAAATTCTTCTAGATCGTCTCCATACAAAATTTGGCATTTCTGGCATAGCTCTTCAATGGTTTAAGTCCTACCTCACTGATCGCTTTCAATTTGTTTCCATTGATGATTTTTCTTCTGAAGCCCTTCAACTTGATTGTGGCGTACCTCAAGGTTCTGTACTTGGTCCTTTGTTGTATCTCCTTTATACTTCTCCAGTAGCTGATATCCTCCGAATACACAGAATGTCTTTCCACCTTTATGCTGATGACACTCAATTATATATTCCTTTCTCCTGTAATGATGATTTGTCCCTTAATGATTCCATGAATCTGATTGAAAACTGTCTATCTGATATTGATGCTTGGATGACTACAAATAAATTGAAACTAAATAAAGGCAAAACTGAATTCCTGTTATTTTCTTCAAAGCACAGCCCACAGTTAGCTCTTCCTTCTCTTCAATTTGGTTCTGATGTGATAATGCCCTCAATGCATGCTCGGAACATTGGTGTCATATTTGATACGCATCTTACTTTGGTTCGTCATGTGAATAATATTTGCAAGTCTTCTTTTTATCATCTCAGAAACATTGCTAAAATAAGAAAATACATCTCTTTGAAAACAACTGAAACTCTCGTCCACGCGTTCATATCCTCCAAACTCGACAACTGTAACTCTCTGCTCTTTGGCTTACCAAACAAACTCTTAGATAAACTACAATCTGTACAGAATGCTGCTGCCAGAATAATCACTCTTTCCCATAAACATGACCACATTACACCTATCCTCGTTAATCTGCATTGGCTACCAATTGAATCTAGAATCAAATATAAAATCCTATTACTTACTTTTAAAGCTCTTCATGGCCAATCTCCTATCTATATCCGGGAACTCATTTCAGTGTATAAACCGAACCGTAATCTTCGTTCTGCATCACAAGTTCTTCTATCAGCACATTCTTATAATCTTAAATCTTATGGTCATCGCTCCTTCTCTGTGGCTGCTCCTGAACTCTGGAACTCACTTCCAATATCTCTCCGAAATGCATCAAGTCTTGCCTCATTCAAAACTGAACTTAAAACTTATCTCTTCAAATTAGCATATTCTTTGTAAATTATTTTATTTTGTCGTTGTCTTTGTCGTTTGTTTACTAGCGCTTAGAACAGATTTGTATTTGCGCTTTATAAATAAATATTATTATTATTATTATATTATTATTTATTGTGGTAAAATTTACTTTTCGTCTTGCAACATCAGGCCCTACTGACGTCACACACAAATACATAAAACTACAGGAATATAAAAAAACGATTACAAACCTTAATGTCCCTAAGTTAGATTTATCCAATGTTAAGAATCGGCTGTACAGCCTTGTTATCTGTTTTGGTGAAACTAAGAAGAGATATCAATTATAGTCGTATTAAGCTTCGACAAATGAACTTCAAAATGGCGAACACCCCGACTCTGTTCACTCAACTTACATCCGGTTTCCTGCTGAATTTCTTTTATGTCTTCTTCTTGAAGCAAAGTAGAAGACTTTAGACCCATAATGAAGTATTTTTGGCTAACTAATGTAAGATTTCTGGAGAGTGATATGATTTTATAATCGCAGTTCTTGTTCCTACATGACTCCCTGTTGAATTTGAACTTACAGAGTTTGACCGGCAGGGGACTGGAGCAGTGACATCACAATTCCACAGGGAGCCCAATACGAATGACCACTGTCTTATTGTTTATGAGGTTTTTCTTTGCGATATCATAGCACGAGTGTCCGGATGTGACGCAGGCTACCATATTAAGGACCGGTCATTTTTTAGCTGGGAGGGGGAGCTGGTGGAATTGAGTGTGAGCCATCTGAAAAATTTAAGCTCCAAAGGGAAGGGGGAGGCAAAAGAAGGCCTTGTTGTTGAAAAGGGGGGCCATAAAAACACTGGTTGATTCAGGGGGAGGCTATCAGAAAAAATTCGGGATATAGGGATGGGCCATCAAAACGTTACGAGGGGCCACCCTGTTTTCCACCAGCCCCCCCCCCCCCCCCCTCCCTCCAGCTAAAAAATGATTGGTCCCTTAGACCACACAAATTTTCAAATGCAATTTCACATTTTAAAAACTTTTTTATTGTTTATTTCAAATTTAGATAGTGGGATTTTCTATAAGAAATTTAAAACTAGAATTTCTCTCAATGACCAGGATACAGCAATGGACATCCTTCAATTTCTGCTACTATGTTTTTCATTGCAATGGTTACCATTTTAATTCTCCTATATTCGGCAGCAGTACCATTATGAGGTGTAATGATTACATTTGGTAGTGTTAGTAATGGATGATCTCTTGGCAGAGGTTCAGGTGATGTCACATCTAATGCTGCACCTTGTATTTGTCCTGTTTGTAATGCTTTAACCAAGTCATCCTGATTAACCACGTCTCCCCTGGAAACATTGATTAGGGTTGCAGATGGTTTCATGATTGACAGCTCTGATGCACTGATCAAATACTTGGTTTCTGATGTCAGAGAAACACAGAGGAACAGGAAGTTAGCTTGCTTAAGAAGATCATGAAGTCGATGGCAATACTCTGCACCTGCAGAATGATTGCAACCAAATTTGAGCTTATCTTTATGGAACTATTTTCAATCATATTTTCATGATTTCTCAAGATACATACTTGTGTGTTCTTATAATGACTTTTTTCTTGTCCAACTGTGGTACAGAATTCTCATGTCAAATGTTTTTGCTCTTTTGGCAATAGCAGTTCCAATACTTCCAAAACCAATGATGCCAATAGTACCACCAGTTACTTGTTGCCCAAATCAATCCATATCAAACTACATAGAAAGAGATAATACTCTAATCAAACTGTGACAATATAAGGATGAATCTAATGATGGCTGTTACAAATGGGGTACTTTAGCCACCTCCCCCCCGCTCACCCCTTCCCACTATTTGTCTTTAGTCATCAGTATTTGTCTAATAACATTTTAGCAGGGGGCACTGAGCAGTCTGAGATTGAAAATTATATGAGACTAGTAGGGGAAAAGGGAGAAAGTGGGTGGGGGGGGGGGGCTGTAGCCCCACTGCCCCACGTCCTCTGCCTCAGTGGCCCCTTTTTTTTTTAAGTGTAGTATATTTTCAAACCTATGCCCTGCCCTTTCCCCTCTGTTATGGGACCCCCTACTTTAGTAGATAAATCCCTGATTCTTTAACCATATACTGACAACCAGTAAGCTTTAACAATTTTATATAACAATATTTATATCTGGAACAAACTCCTACAACAATCTGATCCCCGTGGGTAGTGATGCATGACAGGTACTTACATCCATGGTACTTGGGTTCTTACAGATGCCGTCTCCCAGCACAATATTCCTTGCAGATGCAAGTAGTAACGCAAGCCCCTGATCATCAACGCATTCGTCGATCGCATTTGGGGGGTATTCCCTATCTCAATGCCTCGTCTCCTAGCTTTCTTGATATCCACATTATCAGTTCGTTTGCCCGTGGTGGCAAACTGTTATAAGGAGGGACTGCGTCCATAACATTAGAATCGATAGTATGCAGACCATACGTCAGAATTCCTTGCACCTTTTCGCGGTTATATTGCGTTATATGCTGTGATAACATCCACGCTGTTCCTATAGTTGTCTATAACACTCCGACATACTGCAGGAATAGCGATTTTAGGCACTCTTAGGACAAGAGGATTAGAGTCAGAGAGCCTTGCGTAGGTCTTAAAATTTAGAAGAGTTGTAAACCTAATGGACTGGCAAACATCCTTTGGGTTAAGGTTTAGGTTGAGTGCAGTCAGTGCGACCCCTCTCAACCAGGGGTCTGGGAACAAAAATATTCATTACATGAACATGTATATTATAATTAAAACTCATCAACTAATAAGTTTGGGCTAGGTACCAGTGCGGGGTCCGGTTACGCGAGTATATCCCCCAGCAAGGAGGTAACCATGGCAACCGGGCCACAACCCAACACTGGTGCCTGTCACACTGTTAAAACAGTGGAGATAATACTTACCTATGATGACTGAACTTAACCATATAGAGGAGGGAGGGAGGGGCAAATTGTACGATGGCAAGGATGCAAAGATGGCATACAAGCTACAAGCCAGCTAGTGAACACGCCACCCGGAGCGTGGGCGCATGCGTAGCATGGATGGTCCGCTGGCCAACGTTGCTTAGGCTAGCAGGCGTAGTTGTGGTTTTAACTTTGCCTAAATTACATTTAGCCCCATTTAAAACTCATCAACTAATAAGTTTGGGCTAGGTACCAGTGCGGGGTCCGGTTACGCGAGTATATCCCCCAGCAAGGAGGTAACCATGGCAACCGGGCCACAACCCAACTTCCGACCTCGACCAAGGGTGCTTGGTAGAGAACATGTGACCGGTTACCATGGGACCTTCCTACCAAACGAAGTCCAAGCACCCAGGACCAAGTAATAAAACAAAAGCAACAGAGGGGCACAAACGCTAATCTCTAGTCGAGCAATGAGCCTTTAATGTGTAGTTAACACGATTTGCCGAAGCCAGAGAGGCTACCGGGGTTCTAATATAAACCCTAAAGGCATCGCTTGACCAACGGCCTAGTGTTTGAATTAGGTGGTCTGGGACGCCGTTGTGGGGGGCTACTGTGGCCGTGCTGATGCGGAAACTGTGGCTGGAGTAGTTGCCAGGAACATTGCCTACCTTCAGAATGTCCATAAGCCAGTTGGTGCTGAAGAGATCGTGCGACTGAGAGGCAAAACAGATTGAAGGAGGAAGAGTGGGCCAGGTGAATCACCACGAGTGGCCAGATACTTGATTGACGCATCCACCGCACACAAGGGAGAGTTTGCTTTGCCATTGTATATGAAACACCCTTAGCGAAAACAGGCCCATGATACATGACACCTTTGCTGTGCGAGAGTGGAGGATTGCTGTAACTGCTTCGTTGTCAGTTCTAAAAAGTATGTGGTGCTAGGGCCAACCATAACCCCAAACATGACCTGCGATGATAATATGGAAAGGCTCTTTCTACGTGATGGATAAAGCTGTTGGTTCACGGAACAGAGACCGTTAAACCAGTCCTCGCCCCAGAATATTCCATAACCTAGGGCAACCGAGGCATCCGATGTCACGACGATCGAGGGAGGGTGAGATAAACCTGAGTAAAGCCAGAAGTTAACGCCATTCCAGGACTCCAAAACATTTCGCCACCAGCTCAAATCTAAATGAAATTCGGAATTAAGTCGAATGGGGTGACGGTGGTTCCTGAAGCAGGACAGGGTAATGATCCTGCGTCGAATACAGGCGCGACCCGGCCAAACGACTTTGGCTGCGTGGTGGCACCATCGACGATCGGCCCAGGAGTCCAAAAGAAGTTGCAAACGGGTAAGCTTCTTCGTTGGGAGGCGGGCAGTTGATTAACTGAGTTGAGCTAGATCCCTAGCACTACCGGGGTGGAAGACGGACCCTCACACTTCTTGGGATGTAAAGGTAAGTTGCTATCGAATTGCGACAAGCCAAACTGCCGAGATGCCAAGCCGTTTAATAGACAAACGAACAGCTGCGGCATAGGGCAGCATGATAGGAGAAACGCAGGAGTACTACGCGAAGCGAATGGACGAAGTTTAAGGTAAAGCAACGCTACGCAGAGAAAGTCGAGGCGTAAGTAGTACTATGCGACATGCAGACTATCGAAGGGAAGGGGAATACCAAGACAAGCAATATGACAAGCAAAATAGTCTTCGCGAGGGCGATGGTGGTAGCGAAGCCAATGCAATGCGACAAACCAACTGTCGTAGCAATGTAGAAAATATTGAAGTACTGCATATCAACAATTAAAACGCCGAGCAAACTGTTTTAGCAATAGAGAAGATATCATCAATGATGGATACATCGGTAAAACGACAAGCAAACTGTTTTAGCAATAGAGAGGATATCATCAATGATGGATACATCGGTAAAAACGCCGAGTCAACTGTTCTAGCAATAGAGAAGATATCATCAATGATGGATACATGGATAAACGACAAGCAAACGTAGGGGTATAGCGAATCATGTGATAATAATAATAATACGACAAGCAAACTGTCGTAGCAATGTAGCAACCATGAAGTGAAGAGTGCCATGAAAATACAAGCGATCGGTCGTAGCAATGTAGCAATAATAATGAATGCAAATAATAATACGACAAGCAAACTGTTGTAACAATGTAGCAACAATATTGAAGAATGCAATGATAATACGACAAGCAAACTGTCGTAGTAATGTAGCAACAATAATGACGAATGCAATAATAATACAAGCAAACTTTCGTAGCAATGTAGCGACAATAATGACGAATGCAATAAATATTACAAGCGATCTGTCGTAGTAAAATAGCAATAATAATGACGAATGCAATAATAATACGACTAGCAAACTGTCGTAGCAATGTAGCAACAACGATGACGAATGCACTAATAATAGGACAAGCGATCTGTCGTAGCAATGTAGCAACAATAATGACGAATGATATAATAATACGACAAGCGATCTGTCGTAGCAAAATAGCAATGATAATGACGAATGCAATAATAATACGACAAGCAAACTGTCGTAACAAAATAGCAACAATAATTACGAATGCAATAATAATACAAGCAACTGTCGTAGCAAAATAGCAATAATGATGAAGAATGCAATAATAATGCGACAATCAAACTGTCGTGGCGAAGTAGCAACAATATGTGGTAAAAGCAATAAATAATACGACACGCAAGCTGTAGCAATAGGCAACGGCTGACGCAATATAGAAGTGTCAAAAGTGATGAATACCATACAAGCAAAACAGCCCTAGCAATATATCAACATAATAAATAATGATAAATGCGATTATAATTCGACAATCAGTTATTAATGCAATAGTAATAAGACAAGCACACTGTCGTAGCAAAATAGCAACAATAAAGACGAATGCAATGATAATACGACAAGCACACTGTCGTTTCAATGTAGTAACAATAATGACGAATGCGACGATAATACAACAAGCACACTGTCGTAGCAATATAGCAATAATAATGACGAATGCAATAATAATACGACAAGCACGTTGTCGTAGCAAAATAGGAATAATAATGACGAATGCAATGATAATACGACAAGCACACTGTCGTAGCAAAATAGCAATAATGATGAAGAATGCAATAATAATACGACAATCAAACTGTCGTGGCGAAGTAGCAACAATATGTGGTGAATGCAATAATAATACGACAAGCAAGCTGTTGTAGCAATAGCCAACGGTTGACGCAAAATAGAAGTGTCAAAAGTGGTGAATACCATACGACAAGCAAAACAGCCCTAGCAATATATCAACATAATAATTAGTGATAAATGCGATAATAATTCGACAATAAGTTATGAATGCAATAGTAATAAGACAAGCAAAATGTCGTAGCAAAATAGGAATAATAATGACGAACGCAATAATAATACGACAAGCACACTGTCGTAGCAAAATATGAATAATAATGACGAATGCAACGATAATACGACAAGCACACTGTCGTAGCAAAATAGCAATAATGATGAAGAATGCAATAATAATGCGACAATCAAACTGTCGTGGCGAAGTAGCAACAATATGTGGTGAATGCAATAATAATACGACAAGCAAGCTGTTGTAGCAATAGGCAACGGTTGACGCAATATAGAAGTGTCAAAAGTGGTGAATACCATACGACAAGCAAAACAGCCCTAGCAATGTATCAACATAATAATTAGTGATAAATGCGATAATAATTCGACAATAAGTCATTAATGCAATAGTAATAAGACAAGCAAAATGTCGTAGCAATGTAGCAACAATAAAGACGAATGCATTGATAATACGACAAGCACACTGTCGTAGCAAAATATGAATAATAATGACAATGCAACGATAATACGACAAGCACACTGTCGTAGCAATAGGCAACGGTACGGTTGACGCAATATAGAAGTGTCAAAAGTGATGGATACCATATTAATACGACAAGCAGAACAGCCGTAGCAATATATCAACATAATAATTAGTGATAAATGCGATAATAATTCGACCAAAAGTGTCGAAGCAATAAGCAAAATAAGAGATGACATAAGGGCTTACAATAATTTTTTTTTTTTATTTCTACATTTCTGCAAGTACCGGCAAGGAGTGTATTAAAGGCGACACATATCTACCCTTGTTCCACGAGATGCAGACTGGTTTGGTCAGTTGTGTTTCTCGAAAGGCTTATCGAGTGGGGGAGCCAACAGCGTTCGCCGAACAGGCGATGAGTGCGGAGGATCAACAACTTATATCTTGTGAGATCAGCCCATCTATTGGGGAAATACAGTGTGGGTCAGCACAAGCATGTAGATAGAAAAGGCCTCCATCCAGCTAAGGATATCTTCTATGAGGCGTTTGTTTTTCTTCGTCTTGGATGATAACACCAGCCGGCCGTCCAACATCTGTTGTGGTTCGTCCTCAGTTGCTGGAGTGAGGTTAGCGAGCAGACAAGTCGCTCAGATCGATAAACCGCCCAGTGACAGTCTGGGTAACGAGCTTCGGTGGTACTGGCGAGTGACCCAGACCAACGACAAATGCCCATTGAGTAGCTCGAAGTCGTTGTTGTGTTCGCTGGGGCGAACGAGGTTGATTGTTCTCTGTTTGCTATAGCTGACACAACGGCGGCTTGAATAACCTCTAGCAATTCGGCAGAAATTGGAGAAGACTGTGGAAACGGTGGATCGGCCATTGCTATTAACTGGGTAGTCCAAAAGCGATAAAAGCAAGCGACAAAGAAATGCAAATTGTACGATGGCAAGGATGCAAAGATGGCATACAAGCTACAAGCCAGCTAGTGAACACGCCACCCGGAGCGTGGGCGCATGCGTAGCATGGATGGTCCGCTGGCCAACGTTGCTTAGGCTAGCAGGCGTAGTTGTGGTTTTAACTTTGCCTAAATTACATTTAGCCCCATATATATTAATAGACGTGTCACTTCGCCTAAATATAGTTGGAAAACTTGTAACAGGAAAGTAGTAGGTACTGCAAATAAAACGAGCATCAGTGCAAGATGATCAATGCACACGCTTTTGGAAATTATTATTTTACTATATGTATTGATGGGTTGCAAGCATTCCCAAGAGAGTCAAAAGACAAAAACATGGCGGCCATTGTGGAGCCGTTAACAATGGATACTAATGAGAAATCTTTTGTTAAATGGCACCAATATGGCCGCGATGACGTAACGTGCAATAGAAAAATTCTGATATTATATTCTGGAACACATGCAATCACCGGGGATCAGGGTAGTTTTAATTCCAATCACTGATCGATGTAGCTTGATGTGCTGCAGTACTGGGGTATGGTATGGAGCTCCACTTTACATCCCAGAGATATCTATTATTTCCTCATTGTTTAAAAATATTATTTTGATATTGTTTTCCAGAATAAAGACTTCATGTTAACACCTCGATTCCTACAATGGCTACGAGTGATCTACCCCTGGCTTTAATTTTACAACCAGGAACCCTCAAATATGTTTTTCAAGAAATCGTAAACAGTTATAGTAATAAATTGAGCATAGTTTTCATAAAAGATGTAACTGATTTACATATAACTGAGGATCAATACTCAAAGATACAAGGTCTTGCACTAGTTGGAAGAAACGGGCAAATGGATATCAATGGTTCTTTTATGGACTTGTTTCCAAACCTTCTCATCATTTCATCAATTGGTGTAGGTGTTGACCATATTGATGTTACAGAAGCAAGAAAGAGGGGAATAAAGATAGGCTTTACACCCAAAGTCATAGGTGATTGTACTGCTGATCTTGCCTTTGCATTGTTGCTTGCATCTGCGAGAGATGTTGTAAAGGGTGACATGACAAGCAAGCATTCTAATTTCTTGTTAAAGGTAAGTACTTAGAATTCAGAGCTCTTTTATTCGGAGCACATTCCTTTGCATTTCAGGGTTTAACTGGGATATATCCAGGAGAGAAAATGTCAGTAAAATCACAGGGAAAAAAACTGGATTCCCAAATAAATTGGGAATTTCCTTGAATTCCCAACGAATTCCCGTCCAATTCCCAGAGAGAACGAAATTGGGAACGTGGCACTGATTCCCAATGTTAGTTTGTTGAGAATTTTGTTTTTCTATTGGGTATTAGAAGGAAATTCCCAACAATAAATCCCAATGTTGGTGTTCGAATTGGGAATTCAAGGAAGTTCCCAACAATTCCCAATTTGGGAATCCATTTTTTTCCCTGTGAACATAGAAGCTAGCTGTACACTTCACTTGTTTTTCACCAATAATCACAGTTAATATGTTAATATGTCTATTAACTATGTCCTCATTTAGCTTGATTGTTCTTGGCCTGGAGTAAAAGTTAGTGGTTCTACCATTGGCATTGTTGGCTTTGGCAGCATTGGATCTACAGTTGCTAAACGTGCTAAAGGGTTTGATATGAAGATACTTTACCACACACGGACAATAAAAGAAGATGTGGAGAAAGAGACAGGTAAAGTTTGAGGAATTGAGTGCTTTGGTTGAATAAAGGTAGTTGTAGGGTTGAAGCCTGAGTGGGTTGAAATGAGTGTGTAAAGGACTAAACTTCCTGATATGGCTGCAAAATTAAACTTTGCCATACCTGTTGCATAGTTCTTCTGATAATTATTTTTGAACACACTTCACTATTTAAATATATGGTTTCTTTGTAACTTGTGATTTAAAATGATTTATGATATTTCAGGTGCAGAGTATTGCAATCAACTCCATGATCTTCTTAAGCAAGCTGACTTTGTGGTTCTCTGTGTTCCTCTAACATCAGAAACTAAGTATTTAATCAGTGCATCAGAGCTGTCAATCATGAAACCATCTGCAACCCTAATCAACATTTCTAGGGGTGACGTGGTTAATCAGGATGACTTGGTTAAAGCATTACAAACAGGACAAATACGAGGTGCAGCATTAGATGTGACATCACCTGAACCTCTGCCAAGAGATCATCCATTACTAACACTACCAAATGTAATCATTACCCCTCACATTGGCACATTTACTGAGACAACAAGGATAAAAATGATAAAAACAGTAATGGAGAACTTAATTGCTGGAATCCATGGGAAGCCTCTCTTATACCAATATTAGAAGATTCTTCAAAAACTTACTTTAATTTTCTTAGTTATTATCCAGAATAGCTACAATGAACAACTTTTATGGTAGACACTCAATAGAAGAATCATTGTCGGGTTCAGAAACATAGAACATAAAAGCTGAGACCAAAATGGCACATGGGAAATGACATAATTATATTATAATTTATTCATTTACACCATCCATGCAGTCGTTTTAGAATGCCAAACGCATATTAAAAACAGTGGATGATGCCACGGGTCGCCGGTCACAGCATGCATCTAATTGACCTACTCCCCATGTGCAATTTCGGTCTCAGCTTCTATGTTCTATGTTTCTGAGCCCGACAACGATTCTTCAATTGAGTGTATATATATATAGCCTGGATATAGACACTCTTCTTCTACTCCTTGATTGGACCAGGCATTGTGGGATGTTTCATTGGATTATTATACAACAGTAAACTAGAAATCTGTAAAAACTAACTTTATACTTTACAATAATTGAATAATGTGAATAAAATCAATCACATGGCTGTCAGACAGTTATCTAAGTGAGTATTAATGTTTGTTATTGGTATCACTAACAGACACACAGGACAAGAAACCTCATGGGATGATGATGATGGTGATGGTACTACACTAGGAGAATCTTCATCACCCAAACTAATAGGCTTGCCCTTAGATCCTTCTGAAGAATCTATTGTATTACTACATAATGATTTGTTGCTTCTTCTAAAAGCATCAATGATTGTTAATTCTGGTTTATCACTAATGTCTGTAGGTTTCTTTCTATTTTTTGTTTTATTATTTTTCCCTTTAGTAACTGAAGTCTCTTGTGAACTGGAATATGGCTTTTGTTTCTCAATATTGTGTTCTGAAGAATTCATTCCAACTAAACCTTGTTTTCCTTGAAGTTTACGTGTTTTCTCAGATGTTGAACCTCCTAAGACATGACCAATGCCACTGAATGGTGAAATGCCTTCTGTTTTTTGCTTCTTTGTAGGATTTTCAGCAATATATTCTTCAAACTTATCATTACGTAATTTACTACTCTCTTTCAAATCAGTTTCTTCTTGACTTGATACATTGCCACTAGTGACCTTTTTCTTTTTCATTTTGTCAAAAAATGTTGGTAAACTTGGCGTTCCTGACCCTAATATCTTTTCCTTTTCCTTCGAAGATCCAGCTTCAGAATTCTTAATTTTATTACTAGATTTTTTCTTGTCATAGTTGTCAGGTTCCTTGATTTTAGTGAATTGTCCTCCACATTTTCTCTTGTGATCATCCCACCAAGTGTCCCTTGGTGCAGGTGCTCGATTCATTGATCTTTTTACAACCCCATAAAAGGGTGGCCATTTCTGACAGGGTCCATTACATTTCCACCAATGAAGTCGATATGAATTAACCTTAGTGGAGAAGAAGAGCAAATATATTATCATCGTTCACTTTTTTTTTTTAAAAAAAAGGCAACTTTATACCATGCCTGAATGCAGAATAGCATGAGGTCATAACCTTTTTCCCTTTAGAGGGGGAAAATACCATATAACCTGGAGAAAACCCTCAAAGCAAGAGAGAAAAATAATGGACTCCATCCACCTCCACCTAGACATAACATTTTCCCATTTAAGACCACATAAATTACTTTCATACCTCATCGTGGAAGTTGTGATAAACCTAAAAATAATAAATAACGAGAAATGTATAAATATAATACAATGATAAATCTATCTACAGACTTGCCTTGGCTCAATGCATTATCTAAGTCATGACAGAGGTTAAGACAAGTGTGAGACTGATAGCCGTGCCCTGACCTTTATCAGCCCAGAGGTTGTTTCAGGGTTTGATCTGTGAGTTAGCCATGCCCTGACTTAGATCAGCCCAGAGGTTGTTTCAGGGTTCGATCTGTGAGTTAGCCATGCCCTGACTTAGATCAGCCCAGAGGTTGTTTCAGGGTTCGATCTGTGAGTTAGCCATGCCCTGACTTAGATCAGCCCAGAGGTTGTTTCAGGGTTCGATCTGTGAGTTAGCCATGCCCCCACCAAGCCCAGAAGTTGTTTCAAGGTTATTTTGGCATTCTCACTGTTATATTTGCTCCTGACTGTTTATTGATCCTATACATATGCTTGTGGAACTCTGGGCCATGACCATCATGATCCTGTGATAAAAAACCATAGATTTGCTGAATATTTTACAAACAACACTGTTCTCTAGGATTGACAGCAGGTTATCGTCAACATACCTTGTTATTTTGAGTTACAAAAAGCAAGGCATGAATCATCTCATGCTGAAATAATAAAATGTGTTAGAATAGAACATGAACTAAGACGGGTAGGATATGTACCACTGTTTACTTGAACTGAGTTGGATTCCTGCAAATATACCATCTGATAAGACTTTGTTTGATTAATTTTGTTATTTATCTGCTTTGCTACTTCCCTTCTTTCCATAAAGCATAATATAAGTTGAATACTCAAAAGTTATGGGGTAGTTCAAAAGTTATGGGGTAGTTCAAAAGTTATGGGGTAGTTCAAAAGTTATGGGGTAGTTCAAAAGTTATGGGGTAGTTCAAAATATTTTAAAAAAGCAAATTTCATTTTTAACACAAGATGTCAGCACACATATGCTTCAATCAATGAATCTTTTATCTAGTATCATGACTGTAAAAATACAGAATAAATTACAAAAAAGTACAGAACCTTTGTATTAGCCAGTTGCTGTACCCATAGGCTAGATGAGACAGTTGGCAGATCATAAATTTACATTAACATTTTCTTAAGTCAATAGAACATAAAGAAATATATATATATATGCTTGACTTGGTCTAGTCCAGACATCTTTGAACTGCTCCATTTTCTATGGGCTGTCTGTTCTGCAACAAGCACAGGCAGCCCAAAAGAGCAAAGCAGTCAAAGGAAGAGCCAGCATCTTGACAAGTTTGAACTGGTTTGGCAATGTTACCCATTGTAGTTACATGGTGATAAAGGGTTATTTCTGAAACATTAATTGACTTTCATGAAATGTGATTTGACCATTTTTTTCCTTCCATGAAGCATGATTCTTACCCCCACCCCCTCCCCCCTCTACCACCCTGTATAAAATAGGCCCTAATCCTTATGACTTCACACCTATACTACCAAAATCCTTTTCAAAATCTCGTTAGAATTTTGTTGCCCACTTACCAAGAGTGTCTGTACGAGATCTTTCCTTGGTCTTAGCTTTAGTAATGGTTCACTGAGTCTTATAGAACATAAACCACCTCTTCCTTCATAGCAACACAGGCCAGCACATCTTCAAAACAGAATAAACAAACAATATACTATAACCCCCTGGAGTCAATCAAGTTATCAGTGTATACCCATATATATATTATTACAGCACCCAGACAGCTAACTGTAATTCAAGACCTCAACCACAATTGCAATGTAAGAGCCAACCAGTGAATTGACAGAACTCAGCAGTCTTGGGCTGTGCTGTAGAGTGTATTTATGAAAATGGCTTCAAGAAAAACTGTCGAAGGATAGAGTGTGATTATTTTTTTGCTTTTCATTTTAGTAACAAGATATTGGACATTTCTCTCACCCTTATAGACCCCTACCCTATTACTATGAGCAGTTGCTATGCCTAATATTATAATAGCCATGATAAATAGATTAAATTTTGACAGCCAACATGAGGATTTATGGAAAACATTATTGAACATAAATGATTTATCAATAAGTGAAAATAGAGGATTACGTAGGAATTGAACTTACAGAGTCATTCTTGGGCTCCATCGTACTTCTACTCCACCGAGAAGACCATCAAAATACTCATCATTAAACTGTAGGAATAACTGTCTAATATCAGGTGCAGGATCGATCATTTCCCAAGCATCGTCTACTAATGATGTGGGTAACTCTGTCTTCTCTCTTCGCTCCAAATTACTATCTTCGTTATCGAGCTGTCCTTGAAGAAACATAGCAAATGCCAAATCATCGTCCTCACTCATAATTCTCGATATTCTAAGTCTAGTATCAAATAATAATTATATTTTCGTCAGCTTATTTACGGATTATTTACGACTTCTTGTTTAGCAACAAATTAAACATGGCTCCCCCCTTTTGTTATTGCTTTTGGTGCGCATGCGTTGGTACCCATTCCTTTATCATTACCAGCCAGACCTTGGTAATATCATCCCAAAGAAAGTTCCCTACAGCTTTCCTACAGCTTATAAACAGAGAAATTTTTACTTTTTGTATAATACAGATAGCTTAATTGAAAATCAGTAAAAAAATCGAAGTTATGGTCATCAGACAACTCCTTATAATATAATTACAAGGGGGTACACTGTGAAATTCTCATGAACGCATTTTGCTCAAGAGTAAAAGTCTTGTCCAAGTCTCTCCAGTTACAAGTATATTCATAGTGCACATTACTATGAAATCATTGCTTGTTGACCTCGAAGAATGTCACGATTCCCGGACTCCAGCCTGTTAACTCATGTTGATCTATCGGTTGGCATGATATTAAATCTTTACTGGCTACCAGTCGTGCCAAGCGAAGGTGCCCTGCCCTGCCCTGCCCTGCCCTGCTCTACCCTGCACCTATATAGCAACTCAATTCAATCATAAACTATTTGAAATATGATTTGAATGCAATAATATTTGGATTATTTGTAATATTTCGTCATACCTTGATAGAGCACTTAACCAAGGAAATGTGACCTGATCAAAGGTCACTAGCCATCGGGTATAGTTATAGTAGGAGTGCCAAACAAATCTTCATTTTAACATTCTCAGCTGAAAGTTATATCAGTTATATTTTGCCCAGCCCCTTTTCGTATCTTCCGCCCAAAGTTTTTGTGTCTTTTGGTTGAGCAAACACTGTGTCTTCTTCGTCTTCTTGCATTTCGTCAAGACAGACTTGGCGGATATCTTACTAGTCAACATGATATTACGGAAATGGCAGACTGCTGAGGTGATAATAAACAACTATGGAAAACTATTGCGAAATCATTCCTGCCTTTTCAACCTGCATATGTCTAGTCTAGCGCAACTCATTTCTATTATTTTATTTTATTTTATTTTCAAAATCAAGACAATTCACTTTCATTAAGTCATATGTCACGGCGCAGCTCAAACTTGTAGCTTGCTAGTTCTTCGAATTCTTTTTGTTTCTTTATTTCTTTCCTTGTTCACTATTTTCTTTTTTCTTTCTTATAAAGCAATTCTATTCCAATATAAATATTTGTTTTCTCGGGATTTCCAAGTTAAAAAAACTATATAAATTCTGTTCCATGGAACAATCCAAGCGCTCCTTTCTTCCCGCCTTACGAGTATCAATGGCCGGTCGAGAAGCATGAAGAAAGGCACTATTATATTGACCCTTGTTATTTTATTCTATGCCTAGGTTCCGGTATATTATAAAGCAATTTTGATTTGTTCACAACAAAGTCTTGAAAGTTCGGAGTGTCAAGGTTCACGCTTTCTGACTTGAGAGATAAATATGAAGGAAATTCTAAACCTGTCCAGCTTGAAAAAGAAAACCTTCTTCATTCCTCGCATTTCTATGTTTACGGAAATCGACGTTCATTTTTTTAATGTGTAATTCCCATAACATTTTTTTTTCACCATCTGCGGTTTTCAGGTATTATGTTTGTCTATACTGACTAACCTCGTGAAGCAATATTTCAAAGTACCCGCCTTTGATGCAGACATTCTTTCAAGTTGGAGTACTATTTGCTGAAGGCATGATCGTGACAACCGGAAAGGCACTTCTTTCAACACTTGACGAGTGTTTGACTTGTCACTAAACCCTTCATACATTAGTATATATTGAGTCACATGTAAGAGATTCTTTCTCTGGCGAACAAACGCACTACGAGCTTGCCTACCAGTCAGTCAGAGCCCAAGCAGTAGTGAGGAACAAAGATTCGGTGCTAACCTTCCGGAACTGCACAAACATCAAAACTACAGACCACGAATCGCTCCCTTCATGGCAAAGTAAGTTTTTGAGTTCCTGGCCTATTTTGATTGATCCTGGTCGTTAGTCTATCAACTCTTTCTTTAGTTCAAGATTTTATCGCGCATTAAAAATACTTATAAATTCTTGCTAAAGTTTAATGTCTATTGACTAGAGTTTGTGGTGGAGACTTTAGGCGGTCGTTCCATCGCATGTGTCCAACCACACTATTGCTATCCCGTTTTTATTATTGCCTATTTGCTTAAAGCAAACAGCTCTCTGCCTCTCTTTTGTCTATCAAACTCTGATTAAAATTTTAAACTCTATGCGTGTCCTTCTAAATCCCAAATCAGTACTCAAGTCATAAGAAAATGTATGGCTAAAAGCGCTTTCAGATCTCAGTGAAGACCTGATCATAGTAAAATATCAGGAATCACTTGAGCAAGGTCATCGTGAATGCTGGTGATTTTGTATTACGATATATTACAGTTTATGAAGTTTTCCAGTAGAACTTATAACTAATTTGTTTTAATCGTCTTCTAACAGCTTACTTCTGGTTGTTTGGGTATTGTTCGGATTTTTCCTGCAGAAGTCCTTCACACAGGTAAGTCAATACTACTAATGAACTACAAACGTCTCTGAGTAAACAAGTGATCATAATGCAGTATTCCACTGCCAGCTATTGAGCTGCAGGATTTCTGGCAACTTTCCCTGTGACTGAGTTATTGCCTGTAAATTCTAGACTCATTGATTCCTACACGAGGTCATAATTACTCCCACTAAGACATGAATGAATAATATTTAATAACTGAAATTAAATTAGCTTTTATTGGCGCAAAATATCCAATCTAGACACGCCAAGGCCCGGCTTAGTCTGAGCGGCACGCTGTTCTATTTTGAACAAAGTAAAGTAAAAAATAGTACGCAAAGCCTGCTGCATTTGTTTATTTTGTTTTGCTGTAAAACACTGCAGTTCGTGACGGACATAGCGGTGAGATAAGGCTGGACACTACGTTCCATCTCTCATGAAGTGCAGTGTCCTTAAAGGTGTCATCTAAAGACTCAAGTGTGTTCTTTTTTTCTTTCTTCTCTCTCATTGCGCGAATAACAATATGTTTTTTGTATTAAAAGAAAGGGTTAAAAAGCTTAGGGGGTCAGTTTGTAGGTTTAGGGATTTACTGTCTGACAGCGCAGGTATGTCCATGTTTCTATTTCGATACGTACAAGTATTCGAGATGCTGCTGAGATTGAACGGATATCCTCTAAGGGTTGAATCAGTCATTCCTTACGATACTTGCGGTCCTTAACTCAACTACTTTATAATAGTATCCGACCACTGTTTGTTCGGTGGGGAGTTCGTCAGGAAATCTTGTCACATTCAATTTCTTTCTGCGGACAAATCTCAGGAAGTGGCACCAACAAAAGATTTGTAAAAAATTCTTTTGAAAGATAAATTCCGATAATAGTATGGCTCCTATTGAAGTTTTATTGTTCATCATACTCTTCAACCAACACTTGAACCGCATGTTTTTAAAATGGCACTTCTAACATTTGACAGATGAAAGTCAGTCAGACAATGTTCCATCACGTAGATGCGTCAAGGTTACCTTGCGCCTGCATTACTTTTGATCATCCAAAACCAATAAAATGTATGCGCAGACCAAGATTGGTTTTTAAATTTTTTATACGCATATGTCTGGCGTTTGGATGATGTGCTAGCTTCGCCTCTTATTCAAGGTGTACCCGTGTGTGCAGTGCAATGAGGTCAAGGACTGTGATGCCGTAGTAGTAAGTCGCGTGCAGTCCGTGATAACAATTACACTTGTGTTTAGGATTAGAGAACTTTTAGGCCCCAGTTTGCTTCTAGTTACGAAGAACATCTGAAGTAATTAAGCTACTGCACCGACGGATTCAAAAACAACATTATGCTCATAACGAACAGATACAAAGAGACCAAAGTTTAACACCTGAATCTGACACACTGGTCTATAGGCAGTGTAGTAAAGACGCGACGAAACAAAGCAAGACATGAACTTTGTCTGCTTTTGTGGGTGTCTTAGAAAAATGTGGGTAATTAGATGTCTGAAGAGGTATTTCGAGTCCCCAACAGTTGGTTTATAAATCATGACTTGATATCAGTTTTCTCTGAAGGACGTTTCTCATGATATCTAAAGCAAGTGGTCACTTACTTATGATACAATATGTGTGCATACATGTTCGTGGTGATTAGCTGTTAATGATGGATACACGACTAAACAAACACCAGATCAATATTCTAATCCTACTCGTAACAAAACAGGCGATTATTATTGAGTAGACACACGAATATATAACTCAGTCAAGCCTCGCTTGAGACGTCGTTTTCCTTCATGGCAAGACGTAAAGATACAATAGTGTCATTCCTGTTGTCATTCCCACGTACCGTAATACGTCGGATTTTTGTTAACAAATCCTTCGTGGGCAAGAATCACTAAAAAAGCTCATTGCTTCAATTAGTGCACAAATTCAACCTGAAGCTCGTTTGTAGAGCGAGATAAGCATAATAAACAAGGAGGTTATACCACGCTTGGCTTTCAGGATTGAAAATTTTTAATTTTCGTTTCATGACGCCTGACATGCAACGCTCTCTTTCAGCAGCCTTTTGAGCGCTAGTTTCACCTAAAAAATTGCTTGAAACTTATATATCTCGACTATAAGTGATGCTGTTATGGTTAGAGATAAGGAAAGACATAAGTGATTGACAGTATTTGCTGTTCTTAGGAATCATCCGCCAGTTGAAAGTTCAAAGCATTTGTTCATAGATGTTCAGTTTCTGCTGTGAGGTCGTGTCGTGTTTACTTCGTCTTCATGCTCCAGGGTATTATCACCAAGTGCATGCGTCAACAACTTAGCGAACAATGACTTATATTACACCATGAAAGTAGCTCAGAAATTCCACCAATTTAAAAGTCTAGAGTACTTGTCAATATGTGTTTCGGCTCATGAGAGATAGACATTCTGTATAATCTAGACAGCTAATTAAACAAACCAGATGTTTATGGTTGATCGATGTAGATAAGCCGGACAGTTTCCTCACCCCTTCTAAAGACATCACACCTAATGCTTTCATGTTGTATTGAGAGTCGTATAATAAGATCACGCTAAACCAATTATATTAGTATATTATATTAGTATTATGGAAGTATATTAGGTAGTTACGTTAGGTCGGCGAGACAGACTAGCTGTGAGATATAAGGTGGAACAACGATTAGCACTGATAAAGCTACGGTACAACATTTAAACTAGTTCTTGATCAAACAAAAAGGATGCCAAACCTTGCAAGAGGAACATAATGATATTTCAAGGTGTTTAAGTGTTTTAAGGCGGTATTATGATGACTTTCTCATTGTATTGTCCGTGGGCGTTACCGGTCTTGTGGGAATTAAAAGGGATTAATGCACGTATAACATGGCGAAAAATCTCGTACTCTCAGCGGTTCAGTATCGCGGGCGCACTTTAAGTCGAAGGCCAGTACTAAGATGGCTGCCAGTTCCAACAGGAAATCACTACCAGGTTTTTATAAGCAACTTAATGAGTCACCAGTCTGGTTTTTCGAGCCAGTAAAGGTGAGAAAAAAAACTAAAAGGTCAAGTGGTCCATACTATGCCGTAGAGAGGCTGATTTCAAAGCGAATTTTCAAGGGAAATGTAAGTAAATTAAAGTTATTTTTGAACAATTTTTTATTAAGTAACTTACTAAGCATGCTTTACTGTTTTTCGAATCTTATTAAATATATTTTCTTTCTTACCATTAAAAATGTCTTACTTATTAAGGAATTAGTTGTCTCTTGTCTTTTTTGTTGTTGTTGTTGTTTTTAACAATAATTCTTTTACTGCATTCAGACTGAATATCTAGTCAAGTGGGAAGCCTACAGTTTATATTACTTTAGCTGGGAGGATGAAGGAAACCTCACCAGAGACTTGATAAGGTAAGATATGGTTGAATGTAAATTTTTGTCATTCATTTACTTTAATTATACATAGTAGAGGTATTGATTGATTTCTCCGTTTATATTAGATCATATGACAAGCCTGTAATTGAGAAGTCCAGACTTCAGGCTAACATTGACACTCTTTCTTGCACAATATTATCTTAAAGCTCAAGAGCAAGTCAAGAGTTCCAGTTTCTGGCTCTTTTGATCATGACTGCTTTCGTTATTTATTTGGGGATAAGGGTAATGTGTTGAAAGATGGGAAAGCATTAATGCTAGAGAAGGAAGATTTTTTATGTTGTAATTTTTTCAATGATTGGGACCAGTGCTTGGACAGAAATGGGGATGGGGAGATCATTCATTTTCCTATTCGAGTAGGCAAAGTTCTGTCTCATTCACCAAGTACAATTGTTTTTCAGAGTGGGAGGCTAGTAAAACAACCAACTATGCCTATTGAAAAGCTAAAGATTGATTTTGTTCGAAAGCCCTTCTCCTGTATTTGATTTTGTACAAATTTCTTACTTGTTTTGATCCAATTATGCACTGATACAAAAGTCAAAAGTTTTATAACTTGCATATTCTCTAATTTAGAACATTATCTGTATGTTACTAGCTTCAAAGTCAAAGCTTCAAACTTTCCATAATTGTCAAGAAACTACAACTGTATACCTGAAACTACATTTATCTGCAAATTAGCAATAATTATAATTTCAAAATTTTCAACAATATTGTGAAATATATTGCTAATAATATGTTAGATAAAATACATAGAAATAATACCACAAATGTATTCACTGAGGTGCTTTTAGTTGTCTTTTGATGTAGGAATCAAGTAGTTTGTAGCATTTCTTAGCTGACCTACACACTTCAAGACTAAACTAAAAGCAAAATATAGAAAGATATATAACTCAATTAACTGTTCAAATTGTTTACTATGTCTTTAGTTTCTTAAGTATTGTATTTTATATACATAACCTCTGTGAGTTAAAAGCAATTAAAAATAAATTTATTCTGTTCACATTATAAAAACTGTGTTATTTCCCCTGACATAATTTATCCTAGAATGATCATTTCAGTAACACAAGTCAATAGTTCACCAGCTAGGACTGACCTGTTCATAATTATCAAAAGTGTTCCCAAATATTTTGAACTCTAAACACCATTGTAGCCTTGAATAGAGCTAAATTCTCCCTTACCAAGATATTATTAAATTGAGAAACTTAGTGAGACTACTTCAGGATATTTTGGAATTTCAAAAATGATTTACTTTTTTCATTTTTTTTCAGTTTTGTTTTGTTGTTTTTCTTTTATATTTACACATCTGAATATATGAATAAAAAGATAAAATACAAAAAGAAAAATGAATAAGGGTATAAACCACCATCCTTAACCTGCATTTTTGTCTTTAAACTTTAATTATCTTTTAAGGCCACATGAAAATATTTTAGCCGTATAATGAACATAAACATTCAGCTCATTTTTTCATTTTGTTTTTTATCTCTTCTTCCAAATAGGCAGTATTCTTTTTGTTATATTTTCTTCTTTTTCTTTCATGATCCTGAAGGTTCCATTGCCTGCTCTCAAGCTTTAAAATATCTGCAGTTGAGTCCATGCACTTGTTAGATTTCCTAAGGACTATTGCTCTAGCTACATCATTATTCATGATAGAACTTTAAGAAATTTTCAATGCAAAAACAACCCCGTCGTTATCCCTATTATATAAATAATGAAATTCTGTATTACACAACTCAACGTTTGAAAGATCTTTATTCAAAACTGAGGGTCTGGTATTTTGGTAAACACGTCCAACATTTTGAAAAACTACAAATCAGCTGATGGAGTGACATGATTTTACCGCCAAAAACCCTGTTGATCGAGTCATCAGTCCCCCTCTGTTAAGTTAATCAGCGATAGTCTGGGACTTAGGGTATAAAGAATCATGGGATTCAAAATGGCCGTCGAGGAATAGCTAGTTTTTGAGATATTCTTGTCGAAATCTGTCCTGAATTTAGAAGGATTCCGCGCGCGATCGTAATCGAAGCAAGAGAAACTTCAAATTAGTCATTCTTCTTCATGTTTAGCTGATTTTGGAACCGGTTTAGTGAATTTTAATGCTTATATTTTTGCTTTGAAAACTATGTTTACATGATGAACTTCTAATCTGGATATGTGCAAAACTTGTAAATACTCTATCTAGTCTTTTAGAGCTCGACAAAGTCGTGCGAAAACGAGAAAAATCAGCATGTCGGCCATGTTTTCTATGTTTTCTGTGGGCATTAACGGCAAAATCTTCAAACGAAAATGGAACCGGTAAGACGATAATTGATTGCTTCAAAACTCGAGTAGAATTATGGATAATAAGTATGAAAAAAATACTGGATATGTGCAAAGTTGAAATAGTTAATAAAACAAAAGCTAGAGGGGAAAAAACCGGGATTACCGATGGTTTTCAAGTAAATTTTGTTGACATTTCTTTACTTTTAAGCACTCTATTGCGCATGCTCGTCCGCCATGTTGTACCAAATTTTTCGCCATGATCTACAGATATTTGTACAGATAACGTGGATCCGTCCTGTAAGCTCTTCGGCTTAATCATTAGTTTTGTCACAATCAATGCTAGCATATTAACCCGTATTAAAACACTGGCCAACTGCATGGACCAAAGCAAAGAGTTCAAAATAATAAAGTATCAATCAGAAACAGTTTTACTGACATATCGTGTTTGTGTTGTAGTCGCTAGACGATGAGTGGGGAGAATGGTCGCCATGTTCTCGTTCATGTGGAGTAGGAGTGTCCTCCCAAGATAGAAAATGTCTGGATGTGACGTAAGTAGCAGTTGGATTATTCCTGCAACAAGTTGTAACGAGAAAAGTTAACGCTGTTTCTTTTGTCTTGTCGCATGTAGAGATGACGGGTCCTGCCCTGAACCAAGAAGAAAATACAGAACATGCAATATACAGGTGACGTCATAGTAAAATAACCCCATTTGGTGCATCATATATAAGTGACGTCATAATTTATTCAAGTGACGTCATAGTCGAATAATCCTATTAGGATGCAAGTGATAAGTGACGTCATAGTTAAATCAACCTATCAAGAACATGTAATATACAGGTGACGTCATAGTAGAATAACCCTATTTGGTGCTTCCAATATATAAGTGATGTCATGAATCAACAGTTACGTCAAAGTTGGATAATCCTATTATGATCCAAGGTATAGGTAACGTCATAGTCTAATCAACCTATCAGGAGCATGTACTACTATTAGTGACGTCATATGAAGTATTTTAATGACCCATGTGACGTCATAGTTGAATAACATATATTTTCGGTTTTGGGTTTCATGGCACAGGATTGTCCGGCGGAGTCTGGTGACTACAGATATGAACAGTGTGCCAGCTTCAACAATAGAACATTACAAGGAAAAAAGTACAAATGGGTTCCCTATATTCCAGGTAAGCGTAGATGGTACTGACATATAGATTATGATCCTCTATATACCGTACCCGGTATTTCCTACTATCCGGGGTCCTATACATCACTTTGTATGCTGCCCGACACCAGTCTATAGCCGCAGACTCAAACAGCTCGACCAATAAATTCCTTCGTAATCCTTATCAAATGATGCGCTATAACAGAAAGTGTTAATTGTTATTCATTTTGTTCAACAGAACGTGATCCATGTACGCTAAACTGCATGCCAAAAGGCGAGTATTTTTATTACCGCTGGGCCGCCAAGGTGGTAGATGGTACCAAATGCAGCCCTGATTCATATGATATCTGCGTCAATGGCAAATGCGAGGTATGTTCCATTTTTGTTCCATATTCCATGTTAGTCAGCGTGTTAATAATCCAAGCGCCCTGTGGCGACCATCTGTTCAAAACAGAAGCAGTTTTGTACGTTGGTCTCTTAATGGTTTGCTGACGAGGTAAAGATTATGTTTTGCATCAAATCCATGTGTGGCTACAGAAACAATTTAAGGTCAAAGTCATTCATAAAATACTTAAATATAGAAGATAAAAGACGATGATTCAAAGGTGTCCACTTTTGAGAGAGTTCTATAGTTAGTTGGTTAGTCGGTCTGTCCATGTTTGTATTAGTTGTTAACATATATATTTCTTCATTCACAAGACCCTTTGTACTAGGTAACAGTACACGTCCTTTTGTTTTTCTTTTGGCATTCATCATTGTTAAATTACATACATCATTGGTTAATCGAGTACTCTTTCCTTCCTGTTCCACTGGCTCATCAAACTATAGTCTGATGTTCTGCATCGCTGACAACTAAATGTTTGAACAGTCCGTAAACCGACAAACAGCTTCATCTTATTTGCATGGCCATTTTAAACAAATGCAAACCTCATTTCTCTTAAGCTATATTACCTTTTTCTAACCGTAGCCTTTGGGATGTGACCTCATTATGCATTCAAAAGCCAAAGAGGACAAATGCCGGGTATGCAACGGTAATGGAGAAAACTGTCGTACCATAACCGGCAAATTTACAGGAGTCGGTGATGGTGAGTGTTATGTCCATCTAGTTACAATAGTAACCATTCCTACCATTCATATACAGCTCATATGGGTCTGATTTGTGTTGTTTTTAGGTTACAAGGAGTTTGCCGTCATCCCATCAAGCGCAACTAACATCGTTATCACTGAGGAAGCTCCAGCTGGTCATTTCCTGGGTAAGATAACAAACAAGAAGTTGTACACCATGTAGGGTTGTTCTTGTATTGCGCATACTAATAGGTCGCAGTGCTGACCATAAAGAACGCAGGCTCTAGAGATGAGAGTATCTTCATAATGTATTTGACTGTTTTATTTCGTTTATTTTATCAGCTCTTGCAGATTCCAAAGGAAACTTCTTTTTGAACGGCGACTTCGATGTGACAAATCCGCGTACATATAAGATCGCTGGCTCTCTGTTTCGGTACGAAAGGTCGAGCTCAGGAAAAGAAGAAATACGATCACTTGGGCCAATCTCGCAGCCCGTCCATGCACATGTGAGTCGATAGGTTCTTCTAATCTCTTTAGGGATGGGTTATACAACCAACGTCTTTTGCTAAATGCTAAGCTTCTTTTACAGATTCTAATGAGAGAGGGTCATAACAATCCTGGCGTATCCTACGAGTTTTCTATCCCTAAATCAATCAAAGAACTTCCTAAACTTGCAAAGTATTCATGGAAAACAAGTAATTATGGTCGATGTAGTGCCACGTGTGCTGGAGGTAAGCAATGCGCATGACTATGATGCAATACCGCATAATGATACCATAGCTAGCCCATCATATGATATGAAAATTAACGATGTATTATTATGGAAATATTATTCTCTATTTCAGGATATCAATACCGCAAAATTACTTGCCTTCGTGATCGCGATAACAAAGAAGTGCCGCCTTATCAATGCGATGCTAAAACCAAGCCAGCAACAAAAAGAGATTGTAATACACAACCATGTCCACCAAGGTGAGTATCCAAGGTGACGGTCCGTTCCCAACCGCCTTTGCGGCCACGAGACTCGCATCCAATCCCTACGATCAAAGGTAAAGCAATTCAAAGAGGATGACACGGGACAGTCGCTACTTAGCAATGATAAACTTGTGGCCCATTGTGTTTAACGTCTCTAAGAAAAAGTGCCATCTTACGTTGGTCATTCAAGCCACGCCAATGGTTAAACCATTTGCAGATATTTTTGGAACAAACATGCTGCAAGCCGACTCAATAAACCTTTTTATCTTCGTATGCAAATTGCCCATTTCAGACCACGTGACATTTCCTTGAGAATTGTTTTTTCATGATGGACATGAAATATTTACATATAAAAGAATCAACTCCCAAGAGTGGCATCACATGGTCTGTAATGGGACAACAAACAACGAAGGTAAAGAGGTCCAGTGTGATGGTTTTCAGCGAGTTATATTTACCATAATCTATCATGTCTACAGTTGGTTTATCAGTGGATGGACTGCTTGTTCTACCACATGTGGCCAAGGAAAACAGGTTCGTCGTGTTCATTGTGAGCACGTGGTACAAGGAGGTGAAAGTAAAATGATTCCAGATGAACGATGTACAACATCTAAACCCATTGCTATGCGTGTGTGTAGTAAACAAAGGTACTGTCCTGTATGGAGCGTCACAAGATGGTCTCAGGTGATTATATCATATATATCATATATATGATTATACCATGTACTACTATGTTTGTCCATATTATAACATACTATGATGTGTTGTTCTGTGCTATACCATGTATTACTATGTTTTTCCATACTCTAACATACTATGATGTGTTGTACTGTGCTATACCATCTATTACTATGTTTTTCCATACTCTAACATACTATGATGTGTTGTAGAGAAATAAGAGAAAAATATATTTTTCTCTTATATATTATATTTTTCTCTTATTTCTCTACTTCATTATATACACACCGAACGCATAATTTCTACTTTACTATGTCTATTATCTGCGTACATTTACGGTGTTCAACTTACCTATAGAGAAAAAATATCGCTCTGGGATCCTCACGAATACCCTACATTTCATATTCTGGCTGCGTTACCAGCGTGGTTGGTCCTTGTAGTGTAGTGGTTAACACATCGGACTAGAATACCGAAGACGTGGGTTCAAATCCTGCCAAGGGCATATGATATTTTTCTCTTATTTCTCTACTTCATTATATACACACCGAACGCATAATTTCTACTTTACTATGTCTATTATCTGCGTACATTTACGGTGTTCAACTTACCTATAGAGAAAAAATATCGCTCTGGGATCCTCACGAATACCCTACATTTCATATTCTGGCTGCGTTACCAGCGTGGTTGGTCCTTGTAGTGTAGTGGTTAACACATCGGACTAGAATACCGAAGACGTGGGTTCAAATCCTGCCAAGGGCATATGATATTTTTCTCTTATTTCTCTACTTCATTATATACACACCGAACGCATAATTTCTACTTTACTATGTCTATTATCTGCGTACATTTACGGTGTTCAACTTACCTATAGAGAAAAAATATCGCTCTGGGATCCTCACGAATACCCTACATTTCATATTCTGGCTGCGTTACCAGCGTGGTTGGTCCTTGTAGTGTAGTGGTTAACACATCGGACTAGAATACCGAAGACGTGGGTTCAAATCCTGCCAAGGGCATATGATATTTTTCTCTTATTTCTCTACTTCATTATATACACACCGAACGCATAATTTCTACTTTACTATGTCTATTATCTGCGTACATTTACGGTGTTCAACTTACCTATAGAGAAAAAATATCGCTCTGGGATCCTCACGAATACCCTACATTTCATATTCTGGCTGCGTTACCAGCGTGGTTGGTCCTTGTAGTGTAGTGGTTAACACATCGGACTAGAATACCGAAGACGTGGGTTCAAATCCTGCCAAGGGCATATGATATTTTTCTCTTATTTCTCTACTTCATTATATACACACCGAACGCATAATTTCTACTTTACTATGTCTATTATCTGCGTACATTTACGGTGTTCAACTTACCTATAGAGAAAAAATATCGCTCTGGGATCCTCACGAATACCCTACATTTCATATTCTGGCTGCGTTACCAGCGTGGTTGGTCCTTGTAGTGTAGTGGTTAACACATCGGACTAGAATACCGAAGACGTGGGTTCAAATCCTGCCAAGGGCATATGATATTTTTCTCTTATTTCTCTACTTCATTATATACACACCGAACGCATAATTTCTACTTTACTATGTCTATTATCTGCGTACATTTACGGTGTTCAACTTACCTATAGAGAAAAATATCGCTCTGGGATCCTCACGAATACCCTACATTTCATATTCTGGCTGCGTTACCAGCGTGGTTGGTCCTTGTAGTGTAGTGGTTAACACATCGGACTAGAATACCGAAGACGTGGGTTCAAATCCTGCCAAGGGCATATGATATTTTTCTCTTATTTCTCTACTTCATTATATACACACCGAACGCATAATTTCTACTTTACTATGTCTATTATCTGCGTACATTTACGGTGTTCAACTTACCTATAGAGAAAAAATATCGCTCTGGGATCCTCACGAATACCCTACATTTCATATTCTGGCTGCGTTACCAGCGTGGTTGGTCCTTGTAGTGTAGTGGTTAACACATCGGACTAGAATACCGAAGACGTGGGTTCAAATCCTGCCAAGGGCATATGATATTTTTCTCTTATTTCTCTACTTCATTATATACACACCGAACGCATAATTTCTACTTTACTATGTCTATTATCTGCGTACATTTACGGTGTTCAACTTACCTATAGAGAAAAAATATCGCTCTGGGATCCTCACGAATACCCTACATTTCATATTCTGGCTGCGTTACCAGCGTGGTTGGTCCTTGTAGTGTAGTGGTTAACACATCGGACTAGAATACCGAAGACGTGGGTTCAAATCCTGCCAAGGGCATATGATATTTTTCTCTTATTTCTCTACTTCATTATATACACACCGAACGCATAATTTCTTCTTTTTTATGATGTGTTGTACTGTGCTATACCATGTATTACTATGTTTGTCCATACTCTAACATACTATGATGTGTTGTACTGTGCTATACCATGTATTACTATGTTTGTTCATACTATAACATACTATGATGTGTTGTACTGTGCTATACCATCTATTACTATGTTTTTCCATACTCTAACATACTATGATGTGTTGTACTGTGCTATACCATGTATTACTATGTTTGTCCATACTCTAACATACTATGATGTGTTGTACTGTGCTATACCATGTATTACTATGTTTGTTCATACTATAACATACTATGATGTGTTGTACTGTGCTATACCATGTATTACTATGTTTATACTATAACATACTATAATGTGTTGTACTGTGCTATACCATGTATTACTATGTTTATACTATAACATACTATGATGTGTTGTACTGTGCTATACCATGTATTACTATGTTTGTCCATACTATAACATACTATGATGTGCTGTGCTTTATATATATTTTCGCGGGTAGGTAATTTATTTTGCTGACTGTGTTCACATCTTCATGTTATTCAGTGCTCAGTGTCGTGTGGTAATGGCATTATCACTCGTAAAGTTCGATGTCGTCAAGTCTCTATCAACGTTAATGACAACATATATCTGCCAGACGAAGGCTGTGACGTCAATATTAAACCCACCACTACTGCAAGGTGCAACCCAGGCCCCTGCACGGTCAAATGGATTGCTTCTGACTGGAGCCTGGTAAGGAATGACGTATCGTATTGCATTTCTCGCTATTTTACGTTTTAAAGTAATTTTGTCTCTTTGTTGGTTTATTTTCAGTGTTATCCAAAATGTGGCCGTGGAATCAGCACAAGAATGGTGTATTGCGTGAGCGTGACCGATCACAATCAAAAATATCCTGACACGTTGTGTGACAATCGAACTAGACCTACTAGTCGTAAAGAATGTTCCAGCTCCAAAGCTTGTCCGCCAATGTGGCACGGCTCTCAGTGGAGTGGGGTGAGTAGACTCCAACCCAGTCTCATTCGTTGTCACTGCATTGTCATGTGACGTCACTAATGCGTCACAGGCACTAACGACTGTTTTGCTCTCTCATTTTAGTGTACCGCGTCCTGTGGTGTCGGCATGCAGATGCGCAATGTAATCTGCGCAGTGCGTGAGATCAACATGTTGAAGATTATATCACGTGACCAGTGTAATGCTTCATACGCCATGCCATCAGTGAGGAAGTGTTCTACCAAACCTTGTCAGGCTGGATGGTACATATATCCATGGCAACCGGTAAGATTCAGAGCTTCCACCTTCTTCGCATGTGCAGACGATCATGTCTGTCCAGAAAACGATCGGTAACCAGAAGTGCTTGGAGGTAGGTCAATTTTGCTGCTTATAAATCTTGTTTAAATTTTCTTGTTTTAGTGTTCAAAATCTTGTGGAATCGGAATAAGGCGAAGAAAAGTCAAGTGCTTTGCTGATTCTAGTGAAGTTCCAGACGAAAGGTGGTGTGACCAGAAAACAAAGCCAACCGAAGTGGAGGTCTGTACTGTACAGAGCTGTCAATCAGGTGAGCGGGATTATTTCACTGCTTTCAAGGGTTTTATTTTTGCTGGATTTATTGATCATTTTAGAATTTTTTCCACAGTCACTTTGACCCCACGGGAAAGAATCACCGAAAAGCCAACGACGGAAAGACCAACTACCGAGAGGCCAACGACAGAGAGACCAACTACCGAGAGGCCAACGACTAGAAGGCGAACTACGGAGAGGCAAACGACAATGAGACAAACCACCGAGAAGCCAACGACAGAGAGACAAACTACCGAGAGGCCAACGACAGAAAGGCAAACTACCGAGAAGCCAACGACAAAACGACGAACTACCGAGAAGCCAACGACAAAACGACGAACTACCGAGAAACCAACGACGGAAAGGCAAACTACCAACGATGTAACGACCAAACAAAGGGTAACAAAACAAAGCACGAAAAAGAGAACAGAAGTAAAGATCACGAAACGTCCAACAACCGAACCAAGTGAAGTGATTACTCAACGACACCCAGATGAAGATACCACAACGAGACGAACCAGACCAAGAATCACTATTGCACCTACTACTATCATCAAAATACCCGCTAAAATAGTAGAAGCTCCTAGGGATAAAGGTACGTTACACCATACCATGGGTGAGATATAGGTTACCATACCATGCTATGGGTGAGATATAAATTACCATACCATGCCATTGGTTGAGATATAGATTACCATACCATGCCAATGGTTGAGATATAGATTACCATACCATGCCAATGGTTGAGATATAGATTACCATACCATGCCAATGGGTGAGATATAGATTACCATACCATGCCAATGGGTGAGATATAGATTACCATACCATGCCAATGGGTGAGATATAGATTACCATACCATGCCAATGGGTGAGATATAGGTTATTATGCCATTAATTCAGTGTAACTCTATTCTAACTGTTCTTTCTTTAGTTCGGTTCGTTGGGTCTGAAGTATATCTGCGATGTAGAGCCACAGGTATCCCACCACCCAAGATAACCTGGCGCAAAGGTATGTTTCCGGTTAGTTCACTTGGAGAACGTTATCAGATGCTAGCAGAGGGTACGTTATATATAGACAAAGTGCGTCCTGAGGATGAAGGAACATACACTTGTTTTGCTGGCAACTTTGTTGGATCCATGGACAGAAGAGTCGCTGAACTTAGAGTTGTTGGTAAGTAATTTCCGAGTTACAGGTAGTTAATAACAATGAAGTGGAGTGGAATAGAAAGGAACCCTATATTGGAGCCTTGCTCTGTGGGAATTTCCTTTCAGATCCTTAGGAATCCTGTATATTAATACAATGTAATATAGAGTTAGTAAAGAAAGAAAGAAAAGAAGATAGTAAAAAGAGAAATATAATGAAATAGAAAAACACTGGAATTAAAGGAGAGAAAGAATAAACAAATGGTATGTTAGTAGATTGATCAATGTACGAAGAACTAATGTCACGAATCAACTTGATTGATTCCAGTTCCAGTGTCAGTCAAGATACGACCATCAAAAAGACATGAAGTATCAGCTGGTCAGCAGGTTGTGCTAGGATGTAATGTTCAAGGGAAACCAACTCCCCAAGTCTACTGGTACAAGGATGGCAGTCTGTTTGATATCAATTCTCCACGTATTTCAACTACTTCCCAGAGAATCACCATCAGTAGTGCGCGTGTCAGGGATTCGGGACGATACGAGTGTCGAGCCTCAAACGATTATAGTCAAGCTACAGATTTAGTGGTTCTGACAGTTAAAGGAGGTTAGTTTGGACTTGTTCTTGTCTCTTGTGCTCAACACTACCAAGGGACGTAGCCAGGATTTTTAGAAGGGGGACACCAAAATTCAAAAATCTGCCGTTTTTGGGGGCCCTCAAAACGACGGACAAAAAAAAGGCTGGCATTGCGTTTTATGTTTTAATTTCGCAAACCTTAGAAAAGCAAATGAAAATTACCGCATGATTTTCAAAAAGCTGCCATTTTGTTGCCAAGAAAGGGGGGCATAGCCCTCCCTGCCTACGCCCTTGACTAGGAAGACAAGGTTTGAAATGATTTGAAGTATTTATGAACCTTACTTTGCTGAAGTGGTGATGAAGTTCTCTTGGTGCATCGTTAAAAGTAACTACTAACTTCCACTGATTTTCATGTGTTTATTTTTCGACAGAAGAGCCAGTTATTCCCACAACCCCACAAGTTTGTGAAGACAATCCTGTCATAGCCGATTGTAGTATAATTAAGATTGCTGGTTACTGTACAAATGACTTTTACCAACAAGCCTGCTGTAAAACCTGTTCAAAGCATCCAAGCATCAGGAACTAATCACTAGCACAAGTAATAGATGATATGTTTGTTAATGTTGTCAATATTGCCATATTGCATTATTTTTTTGTTTTGGAAATAGCAGAAGTTCCTATGGCTAAAACCTTACCTATGCCATAAACCATTTCACTATTCTTAGCCTTTTACGTGACGTATATCCGGAATGTCATTCTTGTTCTGCTCTTGACTTACAAACCTTTTGTTTGAAACTCCTTGTACATAGAAATCTCTCAAATCTCGGTCATTCTACGAGATATAATGTACTTATTTACTTCCAGTCTCGTATAATATGAATCACGGTTACCATGGTGTTGAAGGACTCTATCACGTAATTATCGATTGTACCAATCACGTGATATATGATATTAGGCAGTATTAGACCAATCACGTGATATATGATATTAGGCAGTATTAGAGTATTATAGGTTATTATGAGTATCAAAGTTTAAAAATAAACACGTTAACAGTGAGTTTGTTGTATTTTTTGTCTTGTCATTTGTCAGCTAGCCGTCTGACCGCACACTACTGAATTGAACAACATTAAAACCAGCAACCACTAAAACTGAATATAATCTAGAACCAATATGAGCCGAGTAGACATTGCAGTGCATTGTGGGACTGTTTTAGGGGACCAAATAGACGCCATCTTGGAAAAATTACCTCTAACATTGTCTCACAATGCACAGAAAAACAACTCGACCTATTCTTTTCCTTGGGCCTCAAAGGACTGGTCGCTAAGGAAGGAGATCGCAGCGAGTCACTAAGTACACTGAAGATAAAGTTCCAGCTCTCGCGGGTCACGACAAGAAAACAAAACAACTCAAATATTCACCTCAAATACCTCAACACATATTCTTTTGATTATTTCGATAAGCATATCCCATTCAATCCAACGTATATATTTTTCAATATACACTCAACCTAGAGTGGTCTGTAAATAGGTTTAACATGTTTATCTGTCAGATAGCCGTCAAAATTTAAATCGTTTATTGCTGAGAAAAATAACTTTTGGCTTGAAATTCTAATCAATAAATAGAAAGCGTGTTTTGGTGGAGTTGAAGAATGTGAGACCAAACTGATTTCATCGATATCTGTACATATTCCCAGTGTATTCCCAATTTGTCTTTGAGTACTAGAAACTCTAGTTCTATGGAAAAATTTTTAAGGAGGAAAAAAACAATTTTTTTTAAAAATTTTCAAATGATATTTCTGTTCGTTTCTTCGTCACATATATCTACTTATTCTCTGCTATGAACAGATCATTCATTGATCGGTAGAAATTACCCTTATCTAAAATCGTAGGTGACCCAACTTTTTTTTTCTTTTCTTTTTCTTTTTTTATTTGTTTAATTAAGTATATATATATATATATATAGTAAATATTTGTGTTTTCTCGCCATTTCATTAACTATCATAACTAGTAAGATCAAACCTGATGATACAAAACCCAATCAGGAATTTCAATGCTGTCATAATGATATTTATGACGACGTCAGTTTGTATTTAAAGTCGTCGTGTTATTGAGTAAAAGGATTCACTTACATAAAGGTGTCGGATCAAATGTTTAAGGGTGCTTGTCAAAAACTTAATGGTTTTAAAATCTTTTACGATGTCAGCGTACGTTTCTTTTCAACAACACCTCTGTATCCAATCAGAAAATTCGAGATGTAATTACCCATAAATCATTCATTATTTATCGCCAAAACGGTCGCTTTTCTTACGTCAATTAAACAAAATTTGCAGCAGACATTGAACAGCTTAAACCTTGGATTTGTACGTTCTGCAGGTATACAGATGAGGAATTCCTGGGTTCTCGTATAGCATGACGAATTCAAGAGGATCGAGATGAAGTTTGTGGTATTGCAGAAGTTCGTATAACGAGTAGGTTGGATTGGTTTCCTATCATGTAGAACAAGCTATTAATATCCTACGCTACTAACCGCGTTATCTGTTGTCATAAATGGATGAAGAACAGCTTTATAGCTACACGAGGAATTCCAGTAACTCAGTATTCAAAACAAACGCAAACTCCTGCAAAACAGCAAAGAACCGGGATTGCGTGGTTCGTAGACCGCATAGTAAAGACACAACGAGGCTAAAACGATGTCCATCACAACTGCTTGGGCGGCCACTAGAAGACTATGATTGCTCTGAGAGTGGTCATGATGTAAGTATTATACATCAAAGACTAAAGCATTTTTTAATATTTCTAGTGTGTTTTTCTTTTGGGAACTAAAAAAGTATTAGAAAGGGTTTCTATTTTAAGAGTTTGATGAATGAAACAGGTGGATGATAATTACAAGATATTCTCTGCTCCTCACCACATTTTCCTTTCTCGATTGTACTACATTGTTTTGTATCTTGTTACAGTATTTATTATTTATCGAAATATACAGCCTTAGTTCTCCAAACAGCCATCATTTCTCCCTGATTCTCGATACAAAACGCGTGATACAAGAGCAAAACCTCATTTCTGCTATTTGAAGCATTTGATGTCGTGATTTTGAGATACTGATTCTGAGGTACATTTTAAAATTACTGTGTAGGTTTGCTGTGTCGATAGAGAAGCCCGCCTGAGGCTCAAATTTTAGGAGTTGTAAAATACGGTGGACTCCTGGGTAGTCCTCTGGAGAACGTGAATTTGCTTTCATTCTATTTTACAGAGCTGTGAAACTTGTCGCGGTTATAAACTCCAGAACTCCCTTGTTTTGGAAAAGCTTTGATTAAACGGTGACCCGAAAATCACTAAATGACTGACAAAATAAATGATCAGAGTATTGCTAGTATAGGGGAACGTTAGGGTTGATCTATGGTCCTCAAAAGCACGACAGTGTATAGTATTCGTGATTCTGTTGCAGGAGCCTTCACCAAACACGTTCATAGTGTTGAGCCGACGGACCAAGAATGCACCTGATCAAGTTCAGCGGTTTAACAAGTCAAAGAGTCTGTTTTTGTTGGGACCAGAGCATCCTGTCAGGCTGTTTGCTATTCACATCCTCATACACAAGTATCCTTACTACAATTATATACTACAATACTAATTGTAATCTTCAAATATCTTAAGTTGGTGTAAATTTCTTCATACTTTGAATCGGTCCTTTCTTTTTCTTTTGTTGCGAAAGTAAAGGTACATCATCTAGTTAAACATTACACTTCACCATCACCTTTATCGCTTGTGAAGTGTGTTTATCCCAAGAGCCCACACTTATTCCAGCGGGATATCGAGACTCTATGGAATAAAATATTGCATAATGAAACGTCAATAGGATCACTCAGTAGTTCTGACAACGTGTCATTTCTTTGGTAAAAAGTAGCATTCACATTGGGGTATCTTCTCAATTCGGTTAGTGGCAAACAAAGAAGTAATGCTAGCAGTTTGCAGCTAATCTGCTGATGGGAGAATTAGCAAAGTATTTGGGTCCATTTGGGTAGAAATGAATTAGTTAAACTATTGCCAAGTATCTTGAAAAAAGAAAAAGAAAAAAAAAAACAATAAAAGCTTTTGTAGGTATGAGTTTCAGGTCACCCATCCAAGAACAAACCTCGCAAAACCGGGCTTGACTCAGTGTCATTGCAGCCCAAGTTTTTTCCACTCGGCCACGGGTTATAAGAAATTAGCACAACAATAGCCGTGAAAACAATGCATCAGATAGACTAGACTATTTTTCCATTTCAAATCAACGTGCCAGTGCGTGGCAGAGTGCAAGGGATTAGCCGATATGGTCTGGGGGCCGGCTAGTCTCTCCCCTGATGCTTCGGCTAGAACACTATCCTGCGTAATCCGTACACCCAAGGGCAGAAAGTAGTATAGGGGATGGGGGTTCCAGCGCAACGACAACCGGAGGATTACCCGCCTAAAGTACCCCCCTCGATTCGTACCGCGATTACCCGCATCCCGCGTCTATGTAAAATATGTTAGTCTATATATGGAGTGCGAAGATTGTAAAGAGTTTGTTTTTGACTTCTGTATAAAGTGCTTAAAACCCAAGTTTGTACCTACTAAGTCAAATAAGTATATTTGTTGTGGTAAAAAAATGCAAATAGAAGACGACACGTCAGCACAATGTTACGAGTGTGGTAAGAATATTCGTAATGCTGTACCAAATGCCACCAGAGAGCAATATTATGCTAATGGAGGTCGTAAGAAGACTCCATACAAAAGAATAAAATACTTCAGAGACTGGATGAGTCACATACAAGGTCATCAGCCAGTATATTTAGATAACGAAGTAATGGAAAGAATTATAGGCCACTTAGAAGAGCCAACGCCACAAAGCCTGCGGAAAACGCTAGAAAAATTAAAGCTAGGGAAGTATTACAAAGCTATTCCCTATCTTTTGTCTGAAATTACCGGTAAGTCTATTCCTGAGGTTTCTGATATGAGCAGAGCCGAGTGGATGTTTTGTCAGCTGAATAAGGATATTCCTTATTACCCTGATGTAATCTATGAAATATTTTACAAAATTGACCCCAACCACCCCCTGTTAGAATGGATTCCAAGGCGATGATGTAATTAAGTCAATTTGCATATGACAGCCGGCGTTCAATATGCAAATAGAATCCTGTCACGCTCTTTTCAAAGCAAATCTTTACTGAGCGAGTTTTCTTTGAAGCTCTTCTTTTGCTTCTTGGTAGATCTTTTTGCGAGATTCCTCGGAAAGATCTCTTACAATTGTTTTTTTATTTCTTACATCCGACTTTAATTTCTCGTACTTTTCCTCTTCAGCTAGAATAAGCGAGAATTCTACGTCGTCTATCTTTCTGTCACGCAAAGCCTTTGAGACAAGGTCAGTGATAGTATTTACTTTAGCCCTTGACAGAGCTATTGTCGTGTCATGCTTGGATATTTTGCTTGACAACTGTTTCATAATGCCTGTTGTAACAGCGGAAACGATGCCGCAGGCGGCGCCGACGCTAGCTAAAGGAACTCCAACAATTACCCCAGGTCCAGTAAGCGAAGTAGCAACGCCAGTGCCTGTTAACGCCACGGACATGGAGCCGGAAGTTATCGCGATTTTATGTAAAATGCTTCGGGCTCTGACGTACTTTTTTTGGACTTTTTCATAGTGTTTAGTTTGCCTTCCAAGTAAGCCAGGATTAGGTTTACCTTATTCAAACGAAAGTTCTCGGCATTCAATTCATTAGGTAAATCAGGATAGAGTGGAGGTGCTGATGCTATAACATCCATTATATATAATGTACGACGCTTTTGGGAATGATATACACGACAACCAAAATTACTGGAATTGGAGAGAATTTAGGAAAAGGTTTCCACATGCGGGTGCTAGTAAGTTCGAAAGAAGACCCGATGGTATTTACTATAACGGTGAAAGAATGTACAGCAATGAGGATTTAAAACCTACGCTGGTCGATCAGGTGAAGCATTTACCGGTTGTACACCCCATTCATAAAGCACCTAATTTTCCAAGGGATTTATTAATGAACAAGGAAGATTACCCATTTTACGATGCTGAAGGTGGTGTAAACGACTTTGAAACGATGGTAACGTTCCTGAAGATTTCAGTGGGTAAGCAATCATTTGATATAGTAGTAAGGAATATCTATGGGGATACGATGTTAAAGCATACGTCAGGTAAAGAGGCCAGGGAATGGTTAGCAGGACCCAATATGCGATATTGGCCACAGCAGTTAAACTTTGCTGTCTGGGCTGCCACTAAAGGTTGTGGTGTTGCCGCGGACATGTTCCACATTTCATTTATGCGGTTTCACGTTGCCTTTACGGTAAGGAGGTTGTTGAAGGAACTTAATGTACCTTTACCGGGAGATAAGGCATTTAATCCATTGAATAATCGATATAACGCCGCAGCCCTGGAAAGGTTAATTAATGAGTTCAAACCACAGCAAAAAGATTTTCGTTACAAAGAGGGTAAGACGCATGGGCTGGGTATAGTTTACGTTTGGGGTGCCAACGGTGAGAAGCCAGCCGACTACGGACATCAAAAATACCCAAGTGGTGAGTTAGAGTTCGGTGATATGGGCGGTGATAAGAGTAATAATTCTTTAATTACCAGAATTCAATCGAACTACCTAGGCACTTGGGATCCATTCGTGTTGATGAAAGGAAAAGGTCTAAGAAACCTAGCCAGGATTAACCGCAGCATTGAAGCATTCGTGTATTGTATCTTAGGAGCGCAGGTAAATACCCGCAGCCCCATCATTGGATCCCAAGGTGCTTCGCGGGAAACACAAGAAGAATTCCTAACTTTATTTGAGTCTGCAATAATAGAAAATGACATATCTAAATCAGTGCAGAGATATCAATTGGCGGTGCAGCAGTCTAAAGTGCGACTGGATTACGCTTTGTCGCCTGGTTGTTGGTTAATGCCAAGTAATTTGGTTATTAACACCAATTCCGTTGTGGGTTATAACAATAAGCTGCAGCGAGCTACCAAGGATATGAAGTTTGGGATGAATGACGTGAACTCTGACATGACCAAGAGCATTCCTCACTTCGTAGAGAAACCAAAAAAAGAGGTAGAAAAACCATTAAAAAAGGTGCTGCCAAAGAAACCAGTAAAGAAGGTTATACCCGAGGAATATGACCATGACTTACTAAAAGCCGGCTTAGCAGCTGCAAGCATTGGTCTGAGCTATTATATATGGCGATGAACAACCCCTACGTAGCTGGAGTAGATTGTGTTTATACGACTTACACAGGCGAGAAAAAATACACCCAGGCATCTTGGGTTGATGTCACGGGGATGTCCGTGAATTTGAACTACTCGGGAAAGAAGTTAATCCTTTGTAGTATTTGCATTGGCGCGAGTAGTCATGCCAACGTAGGATTTCGTTTCTGCGACGACAATGGAATACTGCAGCCCATGCGCGTAAAAGATAATAACAGGGAGCCTACGCATTTCTCCGTAGAGCCGCCAGCGAATAGCACCGAGAATTTATCGGTTTGGACTTTACACATGGTTACTGATTGCCATGGGAAGGTAAAGCTGCAAATGCGTGTAGATGATACTGGGAGCGTTTGTGTAAATAGCATAGAAGATCAAAGAGATGCGGCTTATAATCACAAGACCATAAGCACCTTGACGGTAATAAGCCTTTAGAAAAATAACCTTGTTACCCCTCAAACGAAGGGAGCCTGTTTTTTTCCTGTAATATATGAATCCACATTTAAGTGAAATGCGCTACGTCCACTATTTAGACGTGAAGGAGTACGAAGGACATGAGTGGTTCGATATGGGAATGTGGGTTAAAGTTGGTGGACCTGCGTTAGTTATTTGCACCATTTGCATTAACACGGGAATTACCGCGAACGTAGGGTTTAGACTCGTTGATGAAAATAACGAGCCTTTGCCTTCCTATCGGACTTCTTCGAACAGCAGAAGAGCTGTTCACTTTTCGATGGAGCCAAACAAAATTAGCTTAGAAGACTTAACGCCGGTTACGTTTCATATGATAGTTAATTGTAAATATGCTAAGTTACAAATATTTCCCGATGATGCTACCAGCGATGGGTCGATACTTAGCAACGCAAGGATAAATAGCATTGGTATAGGTAGTAGCATTACCGACGCAGTTTGGAGTCATAAGCCTATTTCTACTATAAGCGTGCTGCCGCTAATACCAAATTATCAAGGCGGTGTGAATACTATCTTTACTTATCCCCCGTCGAGGACGCTTCGGAGGCTTGACGATGATAAGCCCCCAGTAATACATAAGGATAAGATTAACCCTTCATTTTCTTTAAGAGTACCACGCCAATAGCTACTACCAAGATCCAAACGTTATTCCCCACGAACTTCAATAGTTCTCCGCCGGCCCTAAGTGCCAAGGAAACGACCGAACCCAGCAGCCCAGGCAAACCGGCTGCCATCTTTTTTCCCAAGTCCGTCAGTCCATTGCCTAATTTTTTTACGCCTGCGCCTGTAGCCTTAAGCGCGGTCATAATAACACCTACTACGCTTGAAATAGCGACCGCGAATGCCAGTGGAATACCATACTTTACCAGAGCTCTTTTTACCTTTTCCTTAGTAGTAAGCCCCAGCTCCCTTTCCAGGTTTTCCTTTTGCGTATGTAATTCCGCAAGGCGCTCCTGAAGGGTTTCTACTTCCTTTTGGGCTGCTTCCCTTTCCTCTTCGGGGCGAGTTTGATCTGCAACTATTTCCTGCTGCCGCTCTATTTGTCCCTCCAGGTCTTCGATAGCCTGATCTCTTTGTCGGATTTGTTCTTCTTTAGCATTGATTTCAGCAACCAACTGCCGCCGTTCCTCTAAAGAGGTAGCTATGGTGGTACGTAAGTTCCTAGCTTCTTCCTTGTTTATGTCTAGGTCTTGCAAGGCAAGTTCAAAGGCCTTTTGAGCTTGGTCCCTATCGCGTAGGGCTTCGTTTCTTTGTTCTCTCATTTCCATTATTCTTTGGTTCTTGTCGTCAACTTCTCTCTTTTGAGCATCAAGGAGTAGTCGGTTTTGTCGCATATAATCTGCTTCCCTTTCTTCCAACGTTTCTTGTAGTCCCTCAACGCGCTTTTCTAGCGCGACCTTTTCATTCAGGGTTTCCAACCTTTCTAACATGCTTCTAGTGGCACGCTGGAAGCCTTTTAATCTTGAGACGTCACCCCTAACTTCACCATCTTTATCAAAGAGGGGTTGTGGTTTCGTCCAGCGGTCTTTGTCAGGATATCTCAGGTCCTGGACGCTTATGAGGACTTTGTTTCCGCGTTCTGTGAGCCTTACGTCGTCAGCATCGAAACGGGAATAACGCTCATTTAGCTCTTGCATTGCCCACTCTACAGTTTCCCGCGCGGTTGCTTCACCCATGTTTTGAAGCTCCAAGTACTCAGGGATGGGTTTGCCGTGGTGTCTTGATTTCCACATGCGATTTAAGGTGGCCTTGGCGCTTTTCCATCTACTACCATATTTATCGTGTAAGGCTGCGTCGTAGATTAAGGGGTCGGTTTCCAGGCCTTTAGTCCATGCGTCGTATTCTTCATCGTTAATATCGACTTGACCTTCTTCAGTGGTGGGATCAAAATCTGTTCCTTCTACTTCCATTATATATGATAAGCTCAAAGTTAAACCCCAATATATTACCTAAGCAGGTTGGCGGACTGAAAGCAGAACGCACCTTTCACCGAGTCACATTCACCCCAAGCAGCGCTAAACCTGGAGAAACGCTGTACGTAGGTGTTCCCCGACTAACAGATAACCTAGTATTAGTTCCTGGTACCTTGGCACTAAGGTTTGATTTGACGGTGCAACCTAACGCCGCAGATGAAAGGATTATCGTTAACAATCTTGGTCGCAACATTGTTTCAAAGATGCGAGTAAAGTTTGCCGGGGAATCCCTCTTAGACTTAAACAACTATGACCTATACACCACTTACAAAGATCTGTGGTTGACTGCATTCGAAAGGGCACAAAAGATAGAGCAGGGTATTGGTAGCACAATCTTACGTAAGGTTAGGACTCCCACAAAGACACAACCTACCGATTCTGGCGATGCAACTGACGTGGCAGATGCAAAGGCCATTAAAACAGCCTATGGTACTAAATACGTAATACCATTGGACTTTGAGGCTATTACCAGCCACGGAGTTTATTATCCTAGACAGTTGAGTGAGTTGCAGTTTGAAGTGACCTTAGCCAACATAACTAACATCATTGGTGGGTTAAGCACTGCGTTGTCGGGAAGTATTCCTCCATATGCCATTACCAACCTGGAATTGCAGTATGAAACCATACATTCCGAAGATTTAGCACGCAGCGCTGGCATGGAATACAGCTCCGGAAAGGCTTTCTTGTACGACCACGCGGTAATGTACAAAACCTTTAGTTTCCTGGATAAGACAGACGCGGTAATTACTCAGAGCATTAATTTACACACGTCGTAGTCTTACAGGGCTGATGTTGGTATTTATCAACCTTATGAAGCCGGTAAGCGCGACTCTGAAGCCTTTCATAACCCCAACATCACCAACGTCGGGATTAGCATCAATGGAGTTCCAAATAAGGTGTATTCGCAGGGAATGAAGCCCTCAGACATCTACAGGGAAATAAAAGAAAGTTTGGGGATCAAGTTGCACCCGGCGAGTTCTTTACCGATAAGTATGCATTGTGGATTGACATGCGAACCACCAACTACGAGGATTTACATGGGCAGGGATTGCGTCTGGTAAATACCCAGGACGGCATTACCCTGGAAATCAGCGTGACCCAAACACTAGCGCAAGTGACTCAGACAAGATCAACGCATACGTCTTCGTTGTCTCTGACGCGCACTGACTGTAGAAATGAATCAGCTAAAGAGCATTGCATATTATGCGCTTCCTTAACCAAAAAAATATCTCTACGTATATAATGCTTCGCGTATTCAAAAAACAACAACACCAAACTGCAATGCATAGTGCAAGGATGCGATAAACTTTATTTCAAAAGCGAAGGAGGGTGGCTTTTGGCGTTGGGTTACGTTAACTCTAGGACGCAGCTAGAGCACACGTCTCAGAGAAAACAAGTAACTTTGGGGGTCTATAAGGGTGTCAATCTGACTGACACCCGTTAATGCGCACCACATACCGTTTATACATCACTGAAATGGGTCTTTATGAGTTATATTTCGGATCTGAAAAGTCCGTAGCTAAGGAGTTCAGAAAATGGGTGTTAGGCGATGTTCTCCCTACCCTCAGGAAAACAGGTAAGTATGAAATAGAGCGGCGCTTTGACAGTCCTAATAAGTTAATATTCAAAATAGAAAATGAATTTGACCTGCATAAGAAGGTCGTAAACTACATACGTCGATTCCACCCTATCCTACTGCTGGCACCAGGTCTTGGAGAACTACAGGACTCAGCTAGCAAAAGATAGTATGTTGGCAGAAAGGTTACCAGGCAGGTCAGCCTGACATCTTAGTTCTCAATGCACATAAAAAATATAATGGGTTATGCTTGAGTTGAAGACACCTAAGGGTAACGGGCGTATTATCCTCAAAACAAGAGGCATTACTCGCACAATACGAAGCAAATGGTTACCTAACTATGGTGTGCAATGATTACGACCTTATATGTAGGGAGATCGACCATTACGCGGAAGGCATTCGCGTACCTTGTCCTTGGTGCATTAAGGCTTTTAAGACGCAGGATGCGTTAAGGACTCACCAAAGAATATTTCATAGATATAATGATAGTTGAACAGACACACTGGCGTGAATTAGTCCAAGGCATTTCATACAGAATAAAAAATTATGTTGTGTTCGAAGACATTAGCCGTTTAAGGTTGGTCTTGGAACACGACGGTAAAGAGTGCACACTGTGGGCACCGGACTGCGTGCGGTATGTCCTTCAAGGTGAGGAATTCACACACATACGCAGCTATGGTAAGGTCAGCGGTCGATGGAAGTTCGACGTTGAAAGGAAGGTAGATGCTAATCCTCTGTGTGATTAGAAGTCATCCTCATGGGCGGTTAAGTATTGGTCTGCTACGGCGGACCTCATTTTTTCTGTTATCTGGTAAGCGGATACGGTAATTAAGACGCCTCCTACGAATGCTGCGATTTGAGGAATCATATATCTTTCTCATTTTTTCCAAGCCTTCGTACCGCCAGGTAATGGTCTAAAGGACGTGGTCCGTCGTATAGACAGCACCAATATGTTGTCGCGCTCCGTTGACACAGCCACAGCGATTCGCAAATAGCCTCCCAGTGTTCCTGTCCTCCCATTTAAACGCCAACAACGTCGTCAAAGCCTACAAAGGTTTGGTCAATTTCCTTCTTACGTTTTGTCAGCGCCCGGGAGGTTTCAAGGGGGCAACAGCGTTCGGCTATGTCACCGTGGGTTTCGCAGGCAATACCTTCTAGGTGGTAACGGCGGCAGCGGTACTTATGCCAGTTCTCTTCAAAAGAAGGGCTCATCACAGCGGTAGCAGTAGTTCTTTAGACAGACTTTGTTTGTCGCGGTGATATTGTAAGGCTTGGAGGGTGACAGCTTTTGACCGCAGTTACCGCAAAGGGTGCTTATGGTCTTTTGACGGTATTGCAGTCGCTCCATATACATACCTTACAGATCCTCTTTGTAAACTAAAGTTCTTTGTGTGTTTTAGGATCTGTGGGACCACCAAATGCCCAACAAAGGATCCTTCGGGGAATACCTTATTACAATGAGGACAGGTGTATTTTTTTCTCCTCACGAATTATGCAGTCGGCAGGTAGTTCACATGTAATGCAGTCCATATATTGAAAGGGTAACTAGAATTCCTCCCAGGCTCCTGCGCCTTAACGTTGATGTAGTATATCGTGATGTAAGGAGATCTTAATAATATCTTATTATTCTTTCTTAGGATATCGTACGTAAAGACTTTATTTTAGGGTCCTTCATATTATCCTCTTTTTATTTATTATATTAAGTAATGTTAATGAGTATCATTAAAGAATAATAAGTATCATTAAAACTAAAGGCCCTAAGAATACGAAGCCTAATAACAGTCAAAACATTAAATAAAATAATACCCTATCCTTAAACTAAAGACCCTAAGAATATAAGCTATAAACATTAAAACCTTAAGAATAATACCCTATCATTAAAACTAAAGGACCCTAAGATTAACCTAATAACATTTACACATAGAAATATGGACATTAAAACTAAAGGCCCTAAGAATATAACGCTAATAACATTTAAAACATTACGAAAATAATGACATTAAAACTAAGGCCCTAAGAATATAATGCCTATAACCTTTAAAACATTACGAAATCATGACATTAAAACTAAGGCCCTAGAATATAAGCCTAATAACATTTAAACATTAAGAAGAAATAATGACGAATTAAAACTAAGGCCTTAAGAACCCTACCTATCAGCAAACGAAGTAGGATCATTAATAAGGCAAAAGACCCCTACTATATATGACAACGTTGCAACGATTGCAACAAACGGATTCCGTTCCTTACATCTACTTACTATTCACAACAACAATCCAACCACCGCAAACAAGGTCTGTCTTTAAGCAACGCGCAGCAACGATGCTAACATTGCAATCAGACCTTTACGACTCAGCCAAGCTCGTTTCCCTACCCCGTCAAAAACAAGGTCTGCTTTAAAGCAAACGCCGACAGAAACGCCATGCACA